>NW_017729027.1:49509485-49523710 GCF_001723915.1 Gavialis gangeticus | reverse complement strand
TCAACTCAGGGATTTTTTTTTGTGTGTGTGTGTGTGTGTGTGCGTGTGTGTGTGTGTGTGTGTGTGTGTGTGTGTGTGTGTTTTGGCTCTGGATTCTTAATTTTGTCCATGGCATGCTGTTTCTGGTGCTCCAACTTTTCCATCTTCTGTTATGAGGTTTCAGAGTGCTTAGATCCTTTCATCAGACTCTTCTTCTTTTTGGGGTGATCATGGGTGATAGCCTCCCATGACTTGATGTCAATGTTGCATTTTTTCAAGTTGGACTTCTGACCATCCTGGAACCACTTTTTCTGCCCTACTCTTGAGCATATGCTGTGACTGAACTGGGAGATAAAACTTGCTTCAGGACTCTGGAATCAGACACCTGGATGACATGACTGGCCCAGTGAAGTTGATGTTGGATGATCATTGCATCGAAGCTCATGGTGTTTGCTTGTGAGAGGATGCTAACACTAGTGTGTTTGTCTTCCCACTGGATTCAAAGGACCTTCCACAGACAGCATTGATAGTACTTTTCAATCACCTAAAGGTGCCTCCTGTATATTTTACAACAGCTCAGCTCTGTACATTAAGGTAGGGATCACAACTTATTGATAAACCATTAGCTGGGTTTTGAATCTGATGTGATCTTCAAACACCCTCAGGAGCCGAAAGGCGACACTTGCATGTGATGGTGTTGCTTAGGATGCCTCTTTGTACCCTCTTATAATCTCTCGAAGAACTATAGGTACCATGACTTTCCCACCTGCCACGTCTTGGATGTTATTATTATATGTTCTAATTTATGATGTCACTAGTCGGGAGGGTTATTATATATAGCTCAATTTTTTGTTGGGTTTTTTCTTTTCTTTTCTTTTTTTTTAATGTCTCTATTAGGGGTTCCAGTATTATGGGGAACAACTTCACCCTCCTTCTCAAATATCCACATACACTCATAGGCATATATATATTCACAGTCTGATTCAGATTAACACTTGTCTCTATTTTTATCTGTTATCACTCTATACAATTTTTCTTTACTTTTAGGCAGAAGCTGCCTTTTGTATCCTCTTTCTTTTCTTTCATTAACCTTATCAGTAATATCAACTTTATAACTCTACTTATATAATGTTCTAATGCAACAACTATCAATTGGGCAGAACAGAACTTAGTATCAGTAAACAAAGTCTCTTTCTATCTGTTCATCTGTTTTCTCTTTATTGTGGGTTTTTAACTTCAACTCTGCTGTATACTCCCCCTTGTCTTTTTAGTTGCTATGAGGGTCTACCTTTTATCCTGAGTGCGACGGAAGCCTCAAATCCTCTTGGAGGACAATCAGATGTTGTCTCCAAGCCTGAGAGAGTGGGTCAAAATACACTCTATTCTCTTCTTTGTTTACTTCACAAATCAGTAGTCAGACGCATCCCGTGGTTTGTCTCCTCGGGGATCCGCCCCACTTGTTTAGAGCTTAGCTCCCTCCAGCGCTGTAAGAAGTCTTCAGGTACATTTTTTTCCCCCTGGCAATCCTCTTTCTCCCTCTTTTCCTCTCTTCGCACCGCTCTCTTTCTCACTGAAGAACCCATTTCTGCTCCTTGTTCCAGTCCCAGAGCCTTCATCCTTATATGGTAATGGCTCCAGAAGTGGCATTCTCTGGCTCTTTTCACCGCGTCTCCATTTACTCTTTCACATTGCACATAAGAGCCAATGCTGGATTTCTTCACTGATGTCGGCCTTCTGCAAGAGATGGCTTTTGAGGTATGGGAAATACTCAACATTCTCCAGAGTCTCACCATATATCTGAATTACTGGAGCTGGGGACTGCTCATTAAGAGGTTGTTGATGGAGGACCTTAGTCTTTTGTATGTTCACCGTGAGTCCCATTTTCCTACATCCCTCTATCCCTAAGGTCAGAAACTGTAGCTTGAAGACAACAATGCATCGTGACCCTGTTAAGTGTCTGTCTCTCCCTCATGTCACCCCCATCAGTTTAAGCTCTATCAACTGTGATACCTTCTGAGTTCAAGGGAAGGACCGGAGAAAAAAACTAGTAAGATTTGCACCCTAAGCTTTAGCCTCAGTGCCCTTTCCATCCTTTTCCCTGTAGTATCTGCAGACTTGTAATGTGGAAATAACTATATTATGCATAGATTATAAAACCAGAAGGAACTTTGGAAGATCATCAGGTCTAGCCCCCTGCACCAAGTGGTCAGGTGACCCCAGCAAGGTGACTGTCTAGTCTCCTCTTGAAGATTTCCAGGATAGGTGATTGCACCACCTCTGGAGGGAGCTTATTCCACAGTCTGTACACCCTGACTGTGAAGAATTTTTTCCTAATGTTGAGCCTGAATTGGTCTTCCATGAGTTTGTGGCCTTGGGTGCCCTGGTGAATAGTTGCTTACCAAGCCCTTGATGTACTCCCGTAGTGTAGAGGGAGTAAGCTGCTAACAGGTCCCCACTCAGCCTTCTTTTCTTCAGGCCAAAGAGTCCCAGATCCCTCAGCCTTTCCTCACATGGCTTGTTGTGTAAGACTCTGATCATATGGGTGGCTCTTTGGACTCCCTGAAGCTTGTCCATGTCCTTGTTAAAGTGTGGTGCCTAGAACTGGATGCAGTACTTCAGCTGCAGTCACCAGTGCTGAGTAGAGCAAAAGAATCACCTCCTTGGTTTTGCTGGAGATGCATCGCTTGATGCATGCCAGAGTATTATTTGCCCTACTGACTACAGTATCATACTGCTGGCTGATATTCAAACTGTGGTCTATTATTACCCCCAGGTCCCTTTCATCCATGGTGCTAGTCATTTTGGTGTCACCAAGCCTGTAGGTGTGTTGGAGGCTGCTCATCCCAAGTTGGAGCACTTTACATTTCTCAACATTGGACTGCATCAGATTCCGATCTGCCCAACTTGCTAGCCTGTCTAGGTTTGCCTATATCTGTGTCCTAACTTCAAGTGTGACCACACTTCCTTATAACTTTATGTCACCCATGAACTTGGCCAGTGAGCTCTTCACCTCCACATCCAAATCATTAATAAAGATGTAGAAAAGTAGTGGACCAAGCACCAACCCCAGTGGAAAACCGCTGCCCACTTCTTGCCAGGATAACACAGATCCATTCACTACAACTCTCTGGGTCCTATCCTGCAGCTAGTTTCTCCCCCACCTGACTGTCTCAGAGTTAAGCCCACAATCCTCCAATTTGCTCACTAGGACATCATGGGATACTAGATCAAAGGCCTTTTGGAAGTCAAGATATACAATGTCAACCTGCTGTCTTGTGTCCAGGTGGTGAGTTACCTGGACACACAAGAGATGAGGTTGGTAAGGCAAGACCTATCTGTGATGAAGCCAGGCTGGCTGTCATTGAGACTCTTACCTTCTGCAAATTTATTACAAATAGACTTCTTGATGAACTTTTCTAGTATTTTCTCTAGGATGGAAGTGAGGCTGATTGGCCTATAGTTACCTGGTTTCTCCCTCCTGCCCTTCTTGTGGAAGGGCACAACATTGGCCCTCTTCCAGTCCTCAGGGACTTTCCCAGAGTGCCATGACTTGTGGCAGGTAGTAAATGGAAAGGAGAATATTTTTCCTGTTTTTCTTATTGTTAGTATCATTGTTTGCAATGTTCCATCTTTAGCCATTTCCATCACCAGTTTATCCCAAGTTCCTGGAGATACATTGCATGATGTTTTAAATATATTCACATGCATGGTTATAGTTTGCTTCAGATCATCAGACTGTAAACTGTTTGACAGAGGGTATGCTCTTTAAAGCATATCTGTCATCACCAGTGGCATCCAGGTTGGTACTCTAGGGTCATACAATAATTCTGTAATTTCAGATGTACTCACTTTACCCTTGGTGGTGCATCTCCAAGTCCTTTTATTGAATATTTCTGTTAGTGGTTTGTGATCTGTTTCTACAGTCGAATGTCTGACCATACAGTATGCGTGGAATCTTTTACATCCATAAACTAGGCCAAGGGTCTCTTCTTCAATTTGTGCATATAATTTTTCTGAAGCTGTCATAGTTCTAGATGCATATGGGACTGGCAACCAATTAGTTTCATGACACTACAATAGAACAGCTTCTGATCCATCTTCTGAGGCACCTGTAGAGGGTTTGATGTCTTTTTGTGGGTCAAAGAATTGTAGAATTGGGGGCTGCTGTCAAAATGTTTTTTTAAAACATTATATTCACTTTCATGCTGTGGCATCCAGGACCGCTCCATGCCCCTGTAGAAAAGATGCCTTACATGAATTTTGCAAGCTGTCTAATTAGGTATCAATTGCTGACATAATTCAACATTCCTAGAAATTTCTGAATTCCTTTTACCTTTAGGTTTTGGCATTTTTAGTATGGCCTGAACCTTCGAGTGACAGATTCATAGATGCTAGGGTCAGAAGGGACCTCAAAAGATCATCGTGTCTGACTCCTTGCCTAGGCAGGAAAGAGTGCTGGGGTGAGATGACCCCCGCCAGATGCCTATCCAGCCCTCTCGTATAGGCCCCCAAGGTAGAGGAGAGCAAGCACTTCCACCCTACTAGTTATCTTACCCACCCTGTGCTGTATGAATTCGACTGATTGGTGGTCACTATCCCCAAGGTGACTATGAATCTGTAGCTCCCCTACCAGGTCATCCCCTGTAGCCAACACAAAGTCCAGTAAGGCATTTCCCTTAGTGGGACCATATACCCACTGCATTAGGTGAAGGTCCTGCACACAGGTTAAGAACCTATGTGAATGGTAGGATTTGACTGACTGCTCTTTCCAGCAGATGTCAGGGTAATTTAGGTCCCCCATGACAACCACGTCCCTAGACTATACAGCTTCTGAGAGCTGCCTCAAGAATTCCAAGTCTAGTTTTTCCTCTAGGTGTGGAGGTCTGTAGCAGACCCTCACCACCATGTCTTTTTTTCCTCATCATCCATGTATCCTAACCCACAATGCCTCAACTTTCTCTTCCTCTGATCCCATTTTGATTAGGGTAGATGTATAATGCTCCTTTACATAGAGAGCCACCCACCCCCTTTCCTCCCTATGCTGTCCCTTCTGTACAACCTGGAGCCCTCAGTGTGTACCACCCAATCATGGGTAGGGTCCCACCAGGTTTCCATTAGCTCCACTACATTGAAGTTATTGTCTGCAAGCAGAAGTGCGAGTTCCTCCTCCTTGTTCCCCATGCTGCTAGCATTAGTATAGAAGCACTTGAGCCCTCCAAATGGTGCCTTTGGTGCTCCCCCCCTATTCTGATGCCCAATAGACCCTTTAGTACTTACCTGGGATGTACTGTTGCATGTCTCGCAGTTTGTAGGTTCTAGACTCTCTCCATCTCCTGCCTCCCCGTCCCCTGTTAAACTTAGTTTAAAGCCCAATGTAGGAGGTCAGCCAACCTGTAAGAAAAAAGATTTGTACCTTTTGTGGAGAGATGAAGCCCATTTATTAAATGTACTTAACAGAGCACAATATCAACACTAACAGTAAATTAGAATTGGTATTTATTCAAACTTAAGAACAAATGCTGGACTCATTAAATGTGCATTATCTTATAAGAATTAAATGCCCTAATTGCAGGTGAAATTAGTCATTGTATAAACAAGCATAATATAGTTCATGATCTTGGAAATATTGGAATAGTCATCACCTTATGGGACAGAAATGCTTTTGTGTCATCAGGTGGCCATACAATTGCTGTCTCGATGGGTCTGGCAGGTGCAAAGCCATGGTGCCTCAGACTGTCACCGGTGGCAGCAGGTCACAGCCAGGCAGCAGCCCCCACTGCCAGACTGCTGTAGTGGGTAGAGAGGGCAGGGGCCACTCCAGTTTCAGGCTGCTTCAGCAGTCCAGTTGGCACAAGGGGCTAGTGTTGCCAGATACCAACTGGCTGGGTCTCAGAAGCTCTTGAGGGCAAGTAACACTGAGCTGCTCAGCAGGGCAGCTTTTTATATTGCTGGGGCCAGCACAACCTGAAAACCCAGGAGCTGCGCAGGGTCAGTTTGCCCCAAGTGGTACAATTTGCTTCACCAAAGTTTAGGCACATGTGCTGAGGCACAAATCTGAAGACACATTTGTGCCACTGCTATTTGAGCTGCTGCAAGTGCACATGCCTGCATGTGTGGATGTACCCAGTGAGTTTTCATCCTTCTACAAGTGGAACCAATACTGCCAAAATCTGTTGTTACTGAACTCCTAAGAATAAAAACAGAAGCAAAATACAACCATACAAACAAATAAATATATATATAAACAAGATTATTCATTTGAATAGTCTTTCATATATCCCTTCATATGTGCATACATTATTTGCAGGATGATACTGAGAAAAATCTTTGTTGCAAGGGACAGTCTATTACTTTAAAAATATTGGATACTTCACTTATGTGTACCTAAAATAACATAATATCCCTCTACTCTCTCATGAGTGCTCATGTTGACTCTAAATCTTAGATCTACAGAAAAAGAAAATAAGGACTTTATGCTCCTGAAAAGACATATTCTTGATTATTCAGTGAAAATGAAAAGGGAGCAATTTGTTGAGCAAGTTTTGCAGGATTGAGCCTTTTACATTTAATTTTTCATCACCCATAGAGAGAGAAGAAACACAATGCCAAATTTTAAAAATGTTAATTTCTCATCTTTATAAAGATAGATTTTGAACTTTTGTCTGTTCAGGTGATAGAATTTAAACATCTAAAAGACATTAAAGATTGAAACACTATGAAAAGTACATTCAGAGGTGTTTTCATTTAAAAGTTTGAACATGGAAGTGCTTTGTCCTTACTGTAAGCTGCCCTGAGCCTTTTTGAGGGTAGGGTGGCATAAAAATTAAATAAATATTAGATAAATAAATAAGCTGGGATCAAGGCCATTTGAAAATTAGGCCTTTTATATGTGTATGCAGTGGGACTGGGGTGGAGGGGGCACCTTCCTCAAGAGTGGCACATGGCATTTTTTGACCAGAATCATTACTATTATCTCCTGTGATGTTGTATACACAAGAAGTATGCATACTAATTATTCAGAATAATTTATACAGCTCTCTTGTGATTTTTGTTTCATAAAAAACTTTTCCCACACTAAGGGTATTATGATAGGCAGAATGCAATACTTATAGTGCTGTGCCAAAGATATTTTAGTATTATAATAGCATTTACCTTGTGCAATCAATTGAATGTGCACAATGTTCCTGATTTAAATTAATGAGCCCCTTTGCCTTTGGACCCCATGGAGTTTTCCTGAACTGGCTGCTGATGAAAGCTTCTCTGGCTGAATGAGGAGTAAGCTGAGGAATGCAGAATTAATCTTAGCTTTTATATTTCACGTAAACGTAATAGTTTATTTTTCTGGATGTTAATGATCCATAATATAACAGATAGAATTATCCAATACATGGAGAAGTTGCAAAAGAGTCTCTGTGGTGTTGATTCAGTCACTTAGTTCACTTAGTCAATTGGGAAGTCTAAGACAGAATAACTAAAAACTAAGGACAATCAGAGTCTTTGCTAAGGATTATGCCACAGATATTTTTTCCCTATATGATATGTGATGTATACTAATCTGCTGATTTGATACAGTGGCAGAGAATTACCCAGGGAGTTTTAAAATTTAAACATTACAATATTAAATAATGGTAGCTGAGACATAAATCTAAAAAAATCAAGAAAATCCTGATTTAAGGTTACTAGTTCAACTTTAATGCATTCCACAAAGGAACACTCTCAACCACTCTGAAGAATAATTGCCTGATTACAATTGCTGGCTTTGATCTTAGTAAAGTCTTCAACTACCTGAAGAGGGGTTTGAAATAGGATGGAGCTAATCTATTCTCAGTGGTGGCAGATGAGAGAACAAGGAGCCATTGTCTCAGATTGCAACAAGGGAAGTTTAGGTTAGACACCAGGAAAAACTTTCTCATGAGGAGGGTAGTAAATCATTGAACAAGGCTACTTAGAGAGTTTGTGGAATCTCCATCCTTGGAGGTTTTTAATATAAGCTTTGCAAATGTTCTTTTCTGCCTAAAACCTCATTTCCCTAGGATACAGGTCTATTGTATCAAATACAGATTTCTGAATAGGAAACACTAAGTTGGAAGTAATTGGGTTGGTGCAGACATACTCTTTAGATTATATCACAAACACGCAACGAAGTCCAAAGCTAAATTATGCATATGTGAATGTGATATTTACAACAAGCATGCACACATACAATATGTCATCTCAAGACAAAATATGGATCATTATTGCCAGAGCTTCTGCTTAAGATGAGACCCTGAAGAAGGTAATTAGTAGCATTCAACTACCTGAAGGTTGGTTCCAAAGAGGATGGAGCTAGACCAGGTGTGGGCAAAATGGTGGAACCAGCCAGTGGCCAGACTCAATTTCCTGGTAGCCCTTGTCCATGTCACCTGGGCTGTTCTCCATGGAGACCCCAAGAGTGATGGGACCGTGATAGTATGGGGCTATGACAGCCCCATGATCCCAGTGTCTCCATGGAGAATGGCCTGAGTAGTGCTGGCAGGGTGCATGGCTGGGCAGGGAGCTGCTCAGGGGCCAGGGCTGGGGCTGGCATCTTGTGGCAGTGACAATGTAGGCCAGAGATGGAGCAGCACCATGATCCACTGCCTTCATGCTCCTGTGATGAGCATGGGTTCTACAGGAAGGGGCATGCAGGAAGAAGATTGTGGCTCTGCCCCAGCTCCAGCCCATGCTGTCACTGCTGCAAGATCCCAGCCCTGGAGCACCTCTCTGTCCAGCCACACACCCTGCCAGCACTGCTTGGGCTGGTCTTCATGAAGGCTGCTGGGAAATGGAGTCCATTGCAAGCCCAATCTGGCCTCGGGCTGGAATTTGTGCACCCTTGAGCTAGACTGTTCTCATTGGTGACAGAATAAGGAGCAATGGTTTCAAATTGCAGCAAGAGAAGTTTAGGTTAGATATTAGAACTTTCTCATGAGAAGAGGAGTCAAGAACTGGAACAGATTACACAGAGAGGTTGTGGAATCTCCATCCTTGGAGTTTTTTAAGACACAGCTATAAAAAACCTTGGCTGGGATGGTATAATTGCGGATGGCCCTGGTTTTTGCAGGGGGTTGAACTAGATGACCTGAGTCCCCTTTCAACCCTAATTTTCTATGATTCTATGACAGACACCCCAAAGTGAGATTATCAAAATCAATTCATCCCTGATTTTCTGGCCAGATTTTTAAGCATACTCAGTACACAATACACATAAATTTATCTATTCTTCAATCTATCCTACTTTAGGATATATTAAAATCTTGAAAATTTACTCAAGATGTAGGAACTTCTCCCCTAGACTTGATCCATCTCCCACATTCAAAGGAGTGTCTTCCTAATTATCAAGTTATTGGCTATTCTAGCACAGGTTGAAGGTTTCTGTTAAAGTTATTTCAATTTCTATTAAAAACATAATATCATATTTATTGAGACACAACACTAGCCCAGTGTTTGGGCAGGAACTGGGAGGTAGGAGAGTGATTTTCAAATTCCTATGCCAGCCAATAATTATTTTTTCACCATGGAACTGTTCCAACAGGAGTGATTGAGTGAGTTGAATAGCCTGGTGGTCAGTAGATTAGCCACACATCTAGGTTCTAGTCTCTGCTCTGAATCAGATAGAGTAGGGATTTGAACCCAAGGTTCCCACATCCTAGAGGAGTGGATAAGGTAAAGTCTTATTATCAAATAATAATGTAATTGTATTGAACACTGCCATTGTAACAGGGGGCTCTCTCAAGGCTGATCTGCCATTGGCCTGCCCAACTGTTTCTGAGCCAATCACCTGCCTCTACTTCTGTCATGCCTTGTTGTTTCTTAATTGATTCTAATAAGGTGGGAGGCTGCCCACTCCTGCCCTGATGCCAGGGGGCACTTTCTGCAGCTCCGTTCTTCCCCTACACTGCAACCCAAGCCTTGCAGATAGCATCCAGGTGACATAATGCTCCCAGCCTACAGCTGGACCAAGCTTAGCCCTAATTGTCAGGCCTCAGACATGCACACATTCATACTGCCTCCTTTCAATAGGGCCTTTCACACTCCACCCCTCTCACAGGGTCTCTTTTATGCATTGACAATTTGTACCATATTGCTCCCTCTTGCAGCGGGCCCCTAGAGCCATAGGCTTTAACTACCACACACCTTGGGTGGCAGACATACTGTCTTTTGGGCCTCTTTTGTGACCCTCACCAGGGTGGTGGCCAGCTAATTACCTGACCAGGGCCAAGCTTGCCCTGTCCCCTCCCCAGGCAACTCTATACACACACATATACACACACTCATACACATATACTGGGCTCCCAGCCCTTGGGTCCCCCCTCACTGGGGCTCCACATCTCCACCACCTCACTGGGGCTTCACATCTCTTCCCTCTCACTGGGGCCATAGGGCTTCCCTCTCTGGTGGGGGCTCAGATGGCTGTAGCCATGTCTGGCCCCCTTGTGCCCATAGTGTTGTGGGGGCTAGGGGTTAAGGTGCCCTGACCCACCTTTTACCAGGGTGGTAACTGTCCTGGCATTTCCTGGGGGCTCCCGTGCCACTGGGAGCCACACCAGGCCATCCACTCCCAGCAGGGTGCAGTTTTAGGGCATGCCCAGGACCAAGAGTCTCCTATCCATCCCCATAAGCTCTTGCCCTTGTTTCTAGGGTTGTTCCTGCTGCAACTCAGCTAGGCTATGTTTCTGCTTGGTCTGCCAGCAGTGAATTTCTCTGTTTATACAGGCGGCCAGAGTTCTAAAATGACCACCATAAGCAAGTACCTGGCTGTTTGGCTTAGCCCTTAAAGTGGCAGGAACCAACAGTGCCCTGTCACAGCCATGCTGTTGCCAGTTTTGATTGCCCATGATCTCCAAAGATGAACTGAAGTTGGAGAATGTGCAGAGACTGACTACTGAGAGGATCAGGGGACTAGAAAGGCTATTATATGAGAAGACACTAAAAGAACTTGGCTTATTTAGTGTAGTAAAATGAACACGGAATAGGTTCTAATTGCTATTTATAAATGCATCATAGTAAACATCAGGGAGAAAGAAAAACTATTTAAACTAAAAGACAATTTTGGCACAAGAACAAATAGATACAAACTGGCCATGAATAAATTTAGACTAGAAACTGGAAGAATGTTTTAAACTATCAGAGTAATGAGTTTCTGGACAGCCTTACAATGTGAATACCAGGATTGAAAAACAGCTGTTTTTAGATAGACCATGTCTGTTCATGAAAGGGATTATGGCTAGGGACAGACATTACACATTAACTGTTTTAAGTGATCAGAAACTGGTTTAAACTTAGAACAGATGTTCAGTGCATACAAACCAGTTTGAGAATGGCTGAAACTGGTCCGAGATAAACCTGGTTGACTGTAGTATCAGACTTAACTAATTTGGCTCAAACCAGTTTATGCAATGTCTGTCCCAGACCCCTTGCTGGTTTAAGATAAACCAGATACCCTTAGCATCCCAGCATGCTCTTTGGGCTGGGAAGGGCTCTATGCTCCACAGTAGGTCTGGCTGCTCCCCTATGCTCTGACTGGAGCTCCAGAGACTGTGGGCTGCTTCCCCCCTCCCCTCACCACTCCCTGCTAAGCAGGAATTCCCCCGTCTCCTCTGCCTTGCTGAGGAGGTGTCTGTGTATTACCTAGAAAACCACATGTTGGCTATGGTCCATGCTGAATCAACAGGTAGAATCAACAAGTAGCTGGTAATGTCTCTCTGTTGTTTTCTTAATTGGGTGATAAACACTGTTATCAATTTCCTGCTGGGCTAATTAAAGCTCCATGCTGTGGAAGGAAGGGAGGGCTGCTCTAGCGCTCCCTCCTGTCCCCCCCCAGCTTCTAGCCTGACCCACTGCAGGCATGTGCCTGCATTTCTGGGATGATCAGTTACAAAACTGATTTAGCCTAGCTAGATTAGACTAACCTGGAAAGATTGAATCAATTTAAGCTTAGGCTTTTTGAACATCTGTCCCTAGCCTATATGACAGGGTTGCTTTTAGTAGCAAGAAACTTGACTACCCTTCTAATTCTATTATTCTTCTGAGGGCTTTAACCTCTGAGCTAGTCAGTAGCCTATAAGCACTCTGTGTCTCTCTCTCTCTCCATTTCTCTGTCTGATTTTTGTGGACAGGAGTTAGGGGTCCAATTGGAGAAGACTAAAGATAGTGAAAAGAAGGGGACTTCCTCTCATTGGCCAGTTAACCTTTTAAATACTTAAGCTTTTCTTTGCATTTCACTCCAGCCAAGCTCAGGTAGTACCAAACTGTTCTGATTTAGGATGACCCTTCTTACAGGTAGTCTAAAGTTCCCCATGTCTTTAAGAAATATGGACACCTGACTGAGGGTATAGCATTTTAGTACAAAGTGGTGAGTTGAGGATTTAGGTCTTGCTCTATGTAGCACTGCAAAGCCTAAGCACCTTTGGAGTTCTAGTCCATATTACTGATTCCTTTTTGGAAAAAAAAATATTGAGAATAAAAACTTAGAAAAACTCAAAGACTGTTGTGAACAACCCAGAACATCATATATGTATAAATATTTACAGGCGTGTAAATAGACATTTCCAGACATATTAATAGATATGTAATTTATTGGGAATCAATTCCTGTTCCAGGTTAGAGCATTTTTTCTTGCCAATCTATCCTCAAAATGTTTTAATAACGCAGTAAATATCTAGTCAATGTTGAAAATACTTAGTCAAATTTTAATTTCAGATATAAGCCTAGTTACAGCTGATGTCCTAAGCCTGAGAAATCAAGGTTTATTATGAACATATTAATGAACCCATAACTAGAGCTAAATAAATTGAAGAATTCGCTATTAGAAAGTAATGCCAAAATAACATGCGTAAGTTAGAGGGTTTTATGCTTGTTGAACCTCTTTGATAAGCTATGTAAGTGAAAAGGACTTGCAGAAATAGAGTGAAAATGGAACTTAACATTTTTTCAGGCCTTAGAGAGAAAAATATTTTGTTTTACCCAAAGTTACTTTGGAGTAAATCAGAATTACCTAGGAAAAATCTGAAGTGTGGGGAAAAGAGACAGCAATTGATTAACATAAGTTTCACATTGTAAATCTGACTGGGATACTAGAGATGCACATATCCTAGAAATCACCTATGTTAGTCATTTACCAAATCTAGAACTGGCCATAACGTATTACAGAGCTCACTGCCATCCAGGATCTTGATGTTAGGAGGCCACAACCCTTCCTGCTGGGCAGTGCATCACAGTGAAGAAAGCTTGCTGTTCATGCACCACATAACCAAAGTGCATGTATCTGTAAACTCTTGCTGTGATCCTGGATGAGAATGAACTCTCTGAGCTTACTGGCATGTTAGCATCATTTCTGTTAGGAGCTCCACATGTGCCATGACCTCTATACACTCACTGGCTGGTTGGTGCCAGAGGCCTCACTTCCATGCAGCTCTGGAACCCAGGGAGTGAGCAGTGTTGCTGTTTGCTTTTCCCCTCCCTCCAGTTGCCCTTCCAACAGAATTCAGCAGGAGGGGAAAGGAGGGAATGAGGGATGGTGAGATTCAGCCCCTGCTTTCATGAAGCTCCGGAGCAGCAAAAGACTATTTTGAAAAATAATGCAGTCTCATAGTCTTGCTTAGTCATTAAAATTACTGTAAAGCTTTTGGGAAAACAATGAACCCTGCCACTGCCCATCACACTGTCTAAAAATTTCCTTACTCCTGTAGATCTTGTGGAAGCAGAAAATGCTACTGATATCCACCACTGGCAGTAATGTAATGATGGGTGGACAAGAAGAACACAAGCCCTGGGCACTGCTGAAAAAGAGGGCACCAGAATGGAACTGGCACACCCTTCCATCCCCCATCCCCTGCACCTTCACTGCAACAACTCCAGCTCCAACAGTGGGGAGAGCAGAGCAGCAGCAGTGCATGGTACAGGACTGGCAACTGAAAGTTTGCTACTGCAGGAAGGGAAAAGTCATCTCCTGTTTGTGCCCTTGTTACCCAGTGTTAAATGGCTGCTCAACACATCAGTGGCAAAAATAGGTGACATTCTGCCCCCTTGCACCAATGTTGGACTTCTGGCTGCTGCCCCTGAACTGTGCGCTGCCATCAACCAGTGCATATTACTGGTTATAGTTATATCTCTGCTGACCACTGTACACAACAGCAGTGGAATCTATGATTGGCTGTGAAACATCTGAATGGGGCCAAAAAAGTTGCTCCAGAAACTTCTCCTTTGCTCTCTCCCCCCCCCCCCCC
>NW_017729027.1:49480425-49504485 GCF_001723915.1 Gavialis gangeticus | reverse complement strand
TTAAATGACTTCCTATGGCTTATGGCAGATAAGACAAGATCTTTTAAAATTTAGCAACTCATGCTCTAGTTCCAATTGTGGTGAAATAATCTCAAAACCAGGACAGATTAACAAGGTTTAGTTCCACTGGGACTTAATTACAGGCATTTCTATTGCATTAATCGCACGGTATCTGAGAGTTTGACTTGTCTTTGGACAAAGTGATAATCCAGAGCTCCGATGAGAGGTACTTCACCAAAGAAATGTCTTCATTTAAAGAAAGAAGTATATATTATTTGAACTGAAAACATTAAGGGAAATAGATGTTCAATTGCTCGCATTTCTTATGCCATTAAGATGTAGGAAAGGGAGGAATCTTTTTGAAGCTAAGGTAAAAAAGAAAATCTAGCAAATTATCTCCAAGATGCATTATTTGATTAGAAATTTTCTAAGATGAAGTGTTCTCAGAGAATATTCGTGTTCTCTGATTAAAAAGATGAGAAAGTAGGAATAAATAGGGATATATTTTCCATTTCTTTTATTGATGAAATAATATAATTTGGAATAGACAATGCCAGCATTTATACGAAAAATGTCATATTGATTCTTGCTATAATATCTAAGGAAATTTGAAACAAATTTTCAGTAAATGAAATGGCAGTTACCAAGATCATTTTGGTAATATTAAACTGTTTTTATGGATATTCGATGTATAACAACTTAACCCATAGAAATTTCATTTTTAGTTTGTTTAAAGTGAAATTTGTTCAAACATAAAATATTCTTTTCTTTAGAAATTCACCATTGTACATGTTTTAAAAGCCATTTGCAAAATACCGCATTGAATATTTACATCTGAAAAGCTGGACCTTTTTTAAAATAAGAAGCCTTGCTTTTTAATTTTTCTGAAGCAAGAATCATGTCCTTCATTCTTTAAGACTTATTACTATTGTAGAAGGGAAGTCTAGAGGCACCTTCTTGCAGAGACAAAGGAAAACAATTGTGCTGTAGGCTATTATTAGAGAGATAACAATGTCCCTGTGTCCATGGTGTCAGAGCTCTCCTCCCCTTCCTGCATATTGTACTCAATGTTCTCTGCCATGAGTGAGAATATGTTCTGGGAGCTGGGCTGAATTAACACATAGTCAAACTAGGCACACAGATAGGACCTTGAGCCACAGGGGACCCTGGTCATTTGCAGTGGTGCAAATGGCCCCATCTGCCTCCCTTCCCTTCTCTTCCCCTCACCTCTGCTGGCCTTGCTGCTGTGGTGGCTGCTTCCTAGTGGCAGCTCTGAGCCCCACTCCCCACAGGTGGCAGTGCCAGCTGCAGGTGCACATTGGATCCCACTTCCAGCTGCAGGTGCACCTTTGATCCCACATCCTATGATTGCCTGGGGACCAGCAGCAGTGTGCCAGATTACTCAGAGGCAAGCTCCAGAAGCTTTGCTCTTGCCCTCTGGCCCCTGATGACAAGCTCCTGGTCACCCAGTTATTCAGCTGCCCTGGAGCCTTCCTATATTTCCTCCTCCTCTGGAGGGGTCTCTTTCAGCAAATCTGCCTGCCCCACCATGGTTCTGTAGGTGTGCAGGGTGTTAGTGTCCCTGTCCTTGGTGAGGAAGTGAGAGAGCTCCAAGTAAAAGGGCATGGTCCACCTCTGGCCCCTGGACCTCTCATTGGCATCAAGCACATAGTGATACTGACTCCTCATCACCTTGCCCTTGGTATGGCACTGTGCCCAGTCCCTGTTGTGGACCTGCATTTGCATCTGCTGGGCAATGGTCTTGAGGAGATCCCTGTTATAGTGCCTTTTCTGGAGCAGGTACTGGATCTCTTCCTCACGTCAGATGGTAATGAAATCACTCATCTCCCCATACTCCTAGTTGTATGCCTTGGTTTGGCTGGTGGAAGAGGAGGGGGTGGGGTTGTTCATGGTCCATGATGGTGTCCATGTGGTGTTTGCATCTGTGAGTGGGTTAGAGACTGGCTGTGAAGGGGTGGATTGAAGGTTGGAAGGGTGGCAGGAACGCTGGAAGAGGGGAAGAAGTGGAGGATGTGTGAAGGTTAAATTCCTGGCATCTGCCTCTTCTTTTCACTTCAGCTGGGTATGGCCACTGCTCAGAGTGACCAGAGCTCCATTGGTCAGGCCACATGTACAACCTCAGACTTTCCCAAGTCTTACAGCAACCAGCACATTATTATGGCAATCCCTTTTGCATTAGGCTGGACATTTCTACTGTCCTCTACCTACCACAAAGAGGGAGATGGCCATGCCAGACCTGATTCTGGAGCATCTATCTGCTTGCCCTGACATAGATGCTCGGTATCCCACCCTCCACCCTATGAATCAAGGACTCTGTAGCTGTGCACCAAAAAAGCTTTGCAGCAATGCCAGGTGACCATGGGCCTTGTACCTGCCAGCAGTGTCTGAGCTGCAGAGGCTACAGGGTTGTCTCTGTGTAGGCAGAGTGCTGGTGCACTCTAGAGCCCATCATCCCAACCCAGCAGAGGTGAGCAGCTCACACCAGCTGCTGGTGGTGGAGGGGTCTATGCTGGGGTTTGGGTGGAGGTGCTCTCACATTCCCACTAGGATGGGTATGTGTTGATTACCTGAGAGCCTCAGAGGCTTCCCTCAGCTCACCTGTCACACCTTTGATCTTACAAAAAAAAGGAGGGCTCAAGGATGATATGGGTGTCTCCCCAAGCATACTCACATAGTGGCAAGATCTCCTCCCCTATACCCTGTTCACACACCAACCATTAACACAAAAATGATGGTGACCTGGAACTTGGTCAGTTGTTGTTAGTTCTCTGAAGGCCCCAAGCTCTTTTGATGATGTTGTTCTTTTTACTCCTGCACTTTAGTCACACTGTTGGATCACTGCTAGTTAATGTTATGGTGACTTTGCTTAAGAAAAGAAATCTTCATTCTAGAAGTAAATGGATAATGGTCCCCTTCCAGAGTGGAGTGGTCCTTTCAATATAACTCAGAAAATAAATCACAGTGACTCAAGCAGTGTAGTCACAAAAATGAATTAGCAGTGTTCAAATTTTGACTACCTCTTTGGGAAAGTATCTGGCTACTGTTAATACCCTATGTGCCAGATCAAATCCCCTAATCTGGCTTCATCTTCTGGGTTTCAGACACAGTCATGCCCCCCCCCCCAGAAAAAATAAACCCCACAAGAGCAGGAAAAGAAAAGGAAAAAGAAAACAACAAAAGGGGAAATGAACAACAAAACAAACTGTTCCCAACAGTCCTTGCTCTGGACCTGAGCCTGGGGGTTCTGGTAACCATACCTTCTGGTAACTGTCAGCCTCAGTGCACTCCTGGAACACAGCAGGTTGCTCTGGGTCCCATTGCTCTCTGCCTCTAGGTGAGTTGCTGTTGTCTCCACCCTTTCCAGATATAAGTGATCAGAAACTGGTTCAAAACTATAACACAACAAAAGTTCAGTGCACATAAACTGCTTTCAAAATGGCTGAAACTGGTTTAAGATAAACCTGGATTGATGTAGTATCAGACTTAATTGATTTACATTAAATCAGTTTATTGAACTTCTGTTCCAGGTATCCTCCAGATTCAAGTTAACTTATAGACCCTCAGCATCCTAGCACGTTTTGTACCTCCACTGCAAACCCCCCATTGCAGGGTAGGCAGGCAAGCCTTGGCCTAAGCTGTCTGCTCCAAACAAGTAGGGAGACATCCTCTAGCACCTCAGTGGCTTCTGAACTAGGGCAGTCAGGCATGTGGCTGTATTTGTAGAATTAAAAGTGAATGTCTGTTCACTCGTTTATTGGTTCAATTTACACAGTTTACACTAACCTGCAAAGACTGAACCTATTCAACTTTGGGCTTTTTCATAGTTTCATAGTTGTTTCATAGTTGATAGGGTCAGAAGGGACCTGAGCAGATCATCAAATTCGACTTCCTGCCATGGGCAGGAAAGAATGCTGGGATCAAATGACCCCAGCAAGGTGTTTGTCTAGCCTCCTTTTGAAGTCCCCCAAGGCAGGAGTGAGCACCACTTCCCTTGGAAGTTGGTTCCAGATCCTAACTGCCCTGACTGTGAAGTAGTGCCCCCGATGTCTCGCCTGAACCTACTCTTAATCAGCTTGTGGCCATTATTCCTAGTTACTCAG
Organism: Gavialis gangeticus; assembly: GCF_001723915.1. Classification (NCBI taxonomy): domain Eukaryota; kingdom Metazoa; phylum Chordata; order Crocodylia; family Gavialidae; genus Gavialis; species Gavialis gangeticus. The sequence continues at coordinate 49,500,364 of NW_017729027.1, read as the reverse complement.
GGTAGTGCTCGGGGGAACAGGGCCTCTCCCAAATCCCTACTGGTCCCCCCCTGGTAAGTTTATAGATGGCCACCAGATGCCCTCTCAGTATTCTCTTGTGGAGGCTGAATAGGTTCAGGTCCCGTAGCCTCTCCTCATAGGGCCTGCCCTGCTGCCCCCTGACCATATGAGTGGCCCTCCTCTGGACCCTCTCAATGCTGTCCAAATCCCTCCTGAAGTGCAGCACCCAGAACTGGATGCAGTACTCCAACTGCAGCCTGACCAATGTCACATAGAGGGGGAGGATCACCTCCCTTGACCTGTTTGTGATGCATCTGTGAATGCATGGCAAGGTGTGGTTAACCTTACTGACTGTGTCCTCACATTGGCAGCCCATGTTCATCTTGGAATCAATAATGATTCCAAGATCCCTTTCTGCCTCTGTGCTGATGATAAAGGAGTTCCCTACCCTATAGGTATGCTGCTGGTTCTTTCTCCCTAGGTACAGTACCCTGCATTTGTCGATATTGAATCCCATCCTATTCTCATCCACTCACCCCTGTAACCTATCCAGATCTAGTTGTAGCCTGTCCCTCCCTTCTAGCATGCCCACCTCTCCCCACATCTTAGTGTTATCCATGAATTTGAACAATGTGCTTTTCTCCCCCTCATCCAAGTCATTTATAAGATGCTGAATAGTACAGGTCCGAGGACTGAGCTCTGGGGGACTCCACTGCCCACATCCCTCCAGGTCGAGAATGACCCATCCACTACCACTCTCTGGGTGTGGCCCTCCAGCCAATTTGCGATCCATCTGATTGTGTAGGCATCAGTGCCACAATCACCTAGTTTTTTAATGAGAATGGGGTGAGAGACAGTGTCAAAGGCCTTCCTAAAGTCCAGAAAGACTATGTCCACAGCAACACCTGCATCCAAGGATTTTGTGACCTTATCGTAAAAGGCAACCAGGTTGGTCTGACAGGACCTGCTTTTAATGAACCCATGTTGGTTGCCCCTGAGCATCACCTCCCCTGCTGGTCCCTCACAGATGTGCTCCTGGATAATTCTCTCAAAAAGCTTCCCCAGGATCGAGGTAAGACTAATGGGCCTATAGTTTCCTGGGTCCTCCTTCCTCCCCTTTTTGAAAATGGGGACCACATTGTCCTTTTTCCAGTCCTCTGGCACCTGGTCAGAGCACCACAAGTGCTTGTAAAGCAATGCCAGGGGCCCTGCACTGACCCCTGCCAATTCACTCAGCACCCTGGGGTGGAGATCATCTGGACTTGTCATTTTTGAATGCCTGTACTTAACCTCTGGGTTAACTTAGAGTGGGATCCACCATTTTTAAAGTACCGTATGTGCTGTGAACGTCTATTCACTTACGGCTACAGAGCACTTTCTGTGCACCTACTACACAATAATTGTAACATCTGTACCTAGCCATAGTGTACACAAATCATTGAGAGTGTATTCAGTGCATCTCGATTGCAGGGAACAGGAACTTCGTTATTGCTATATAATCTGATGAGACAAGTTCTGAGTCTTTGAAATTATGCTTTCTAAAATGAACCCATAGGCCATTATGGATTAAGAAACTCTGTCACTATTTCTGTCAATCAGTGTCAACAAACTGTTAAATATAATTACATTGTTATTATATGTGTTGACATTTTTTATTTCCCAGATGATAAAACAGGTTCCTTTCCTTTAGAGATTTATGATCCTCTAACAGTTTTACATCAACATAATGTTAAGGCAAAATGATAAATGTTCCTTTTTTCTTTTACAAGTGAGGTGCTACATCTTTGATAGCACATTTAGATGATTCACATGAATAAACTCTTTTACTCATGAAGTTTGTAGCTCATATATGGACATATGAAATGTCTTCAGTGTTGCAAATAAGATATCCGATGTTAGCATTTCAGGTTCTGTTAAAACAAAGGCATTTTTTCCTCTTATTTTCTCTTATGGGCCTAATCCTACAACAGGGGTGTGAAAAGATACATCACCAGTGCAGGCCATTCATACAGCAGTTCTTGTTAATAAGAAGACTGCATAAAACAATTACTCTGCTTTCTATACTTGTTTATCTTTCGTTATTCCCTGATGCTCTGTAAACATCTTGGCATGTAGCAGAAGCAGGTGCAAAGAGGTGTCCCAAAACTTCATCCCAGTTCCTCTGTGCACAAAGATTTAAGAGCCTGATCATATCACAGGTGCTTAATTTTCAAAGTAGGAATTAAGGGGATACAGGATATCTAAGCAAAAAATTATTTAATTTATGTGATAAGTAAAATCTGTTCGGTTATTTTTACTGGGATAACTATGCAGTTGGGAAAGATGTTATACTACCTGTAGGGATACGTATAAGCATTACATTTAGCTTTCCCTAACCAAAGGTAGGTCTGACCAGTCATGTAGATGTTGACAGGGCTTAAATCATCCAGAAAATATTGTGCCCTAAATTAGTTTAATCCCTCTAATAACATCTCAGGGAGTTTAACCCAGTTTTGAGAATGCCTAAACCTAAACCAGGTGATGCAATCACTTGTATGTACCCTGTGAGACAATATGGTCAGTGAAGAAGGTTGCTAGACTGGAACTCAAGTTCCTGGTTCCACCATTGCTTACTGTATGACCTACTCTTTAAGCATCTGCTGCCCTTCCCAATATTTCTGAGGACATTTAGACTGCAAACTTCAGAACAAAGGTTTCCTTTTGCTATGTCTAGGTGCTACTGTAATTTATGTATTTAATTGTAGTGAATAAGGAATTAACTGTGCCTATCCCAAGGTATGAAATTCCATTTTAAGAGACTAATTTCCTCTTAAAAATGAATAATTGCATGTAATACTAGTGCTGTAAGGGATCCACGAGGATGCAGCTTCTTTACCAGAATCATTATTGCCAACTCTAAGAATGAAGTAGTTCTCCAAAACCATGCCATTTGCTCAAAAACAATGATCTTTTGATATCCAATGCTTTTTGGGATTGTTTAAAATTTACCTTCTGGTTTCTGAGCCTCATGGAACTATATGGTCAAACTTTGTCTCCACGTTCATAAGAACAAACAAGTTGGATTTTATTTTTAGTTAAGATTTTTATATAGTCACTTGGTTCTATGAACTTTCAAGAAAAGCCAACAATAATAGTTGGTAATACTGCAGAATCATTTAGTATAAGCCCAGCCTTGCCTCTGAATAATCAGCAGGGTGCTGCTGCCAACAAATCCCTGATGGCTGCTTCTAAACAAAATAGCAGCCCCTATAATATATATATATAATTGCTCCACATGCAATTATATATTATATATATAATATAACATATATATTATATTTATATATCTATATAATTATATCTATAATATATATATATTATAGATATCTATATCTATATCTCTATAGATATCTGTAAAATTGTTCCACATGCAATTTTCTTCTCTCTAAAATAAACATTTGCTGTTTCCTACTACTTCAGTAGCCAAAGTTATAGTCAGGAAGTCTTCTTCTTTCTTCCCGTGTCACAAGGAAACATTGTGCCAGAAGGAATGAAACTTCCTAGAAGAAGCTATGCTTCTTTCTTGAAAAAGAGGAAAGTATTCAGGGTTGCCTTTGGCAACAATATTATACTGAATTTGTAATACACCAAAACCAATCTACCCTTTACCACAGTCTTCTATGCAAGGTAAAGCCACCATTGTTCTAATCACCCTTTACATGTGAAGAGCACCTACAGGTATCACAGGAGAAAAATGTTTTACAGTTTTCATTATTGATAAATAAAAGTTGCAAATTCATCAGCCCATGTTAATTCCATGCTGCATTGTACTCCTTGACTTTGTATGGAATAGTTGCTCATAGCAGGTTTAATAATACCATTTAGTTTTAGGCCACAGACACAACAACAAACATTGCCTTAGCAATATGGCTGGTAGTCTAACCATGAAGGACGACACCATCATACTGCTACAATTTAAATCCAGGCGCATGTCTATGAGTCAAGACACACCTAACGTCTGGCCCAGGTCTTCATTTGGTGTCAAACAGCATTATTATATGGAAGTAAATGTAGTTACATCTACTTACAGTACCAAGGATCTGGCCCTCTGTTTAAAAGCTGAAATTTTAAAAAGGGCTCCATCTTGAATAGTGCTAAATACTCACAACCACCGGGAAAGTAATGCAAGAAGTAAGGCTTCTTGATGATATATTTTATTGCACCAAATACTGTGCCAGTAGAAGAGATTATCAGAAAGACTTTGCTTCTCACTTATTTCCTGGACCATCATGACTAGGCTAGATATCAGGAGGCGCTACTTCACGGTCAGGGTGGCTAGGATCTGGAACTTCCAAGAGAAGTGGTGCAGGCTCCTACCCTGGGGGGTTTTAAGAGGAGGTTAGATGAACACCTTGCTGGGGTTGTTTGACCCCAGTACTCTTTCCTGCCATGGCAGGGGGTTGGACTAGATGATCTACTCAGGTCCCTTCCGACCCTAGAAACTATGAAACTATGACTACAACAACAGTTGTAGTCCATCCCCACTACAGGTTAAACATCATGAATGTTCAGCATACAATATGATCAGCTACTTAGTATCATCTTAAAACATTGTTTCATCCTGAAAGTGTTGGCCTTTGATCAGCAACAAGTCAGATATCCTAAATAAGCAGAAAGCAAGAGAAAGCAGATTTTAAACATTTCTTTCTAAAAATAATGTTCAGACTTTCATGGAAAGGAACCCAATTTCTGGGATGAGACATAAAATCCTCAAATCCCAGTTGCTTGGCCCAAACCAGGTCCGGGGCTGACTCAGCCCCATCCAAGTGATCAGGTAAGAGGTTGCTGTTTCTCAGATCCTGGGGCTACCCCAGACCCAATGACAATCATCAGTTTATTGTTGGCATCAGGCTTAGGCCAGTGTTTGGTCTGGAACACATGCCACACATTCAATTTAAGGCAGGACACAAACCAGCCACAATGATGTTCTACTTTATACCACAATTCACACCATAAATGTAATGTCTGCTGGGTCCCAGGCAGACTCCAAAACAGCCAGTTTGGTGGAAAGGATATTCCAGTGGGATGTTGGAGAATGGCAGAGCAGAAGCTTGTCTTCTACTACAGAAATCTATTATATCCCTGTGCCTTTAGGGTGGGAGTCTCAATATTTCCTGTCCTATTGCTCATTTTCCATTAAAAACTCTGAAAAGTTATATTTTTGTCCTAATGAAGATGAGGCAAACTCTCAAAACTTTTGCCAGTTTAATTCCTCTTGACTAGACATAACTTATCTCAAAAGCCATAAAACTAGAGCACACCTTTTTCAAAATACTTTACTAATACTTAAAATGCTAGACAAGTGTCAAGACTAATTAGGATGATTTATTTGCCCTAATGACAAGTAGTAAGTTAGCTTATATAAATACTTAAACCTGTTTATGTGTGTTTACTGAAATATAAAAACACAAGCACTACAAGAAATCAAACTCCCGACTTTCCCAAAGAGTGAAAAATTATTTGGTGCAGCCATTTATAAGTTGTTTATGGGCCTTAAAATATGTTTACTATTTCACATTTTGTGTTGACAAACTAGTCTGTCAGACATGATCAGTGAGGTGACAAAAACTAATCTAGTTTTCTTCCATTGAATGCCCTCTCTCAAGCTAGGAGTAGCTGAGAGAAGAGTTTTCTAATAAGAGTTGGGTAGTTTCTTCCTTCTTTATTGCCACAGATTTAAATGTTCTCTACCACAAAGTCTCTCATAATTCTCCTACCAGTTTCCCCGCCTTATTCATATTTTTAGCAACAGAGTTCTTTGAACTGAGTCATTAGCATATAAAGGGCAACTTTTTCATTCAAGGGAATTTTAAACATTGTAGATGCTATGCCCTCTGGAAATGAACCTGTTTGTATGATCCCCTGGTATCAGAACTCCAGCAAAGTGGATGTTGATCTGCACTGGTTTCAGTGTCAAAATATTTGCTCTTTACCTGCTGGAACAAGAATAACTGTTTAGTTTTAAAGAAGCATTTTTGTGTTATTAAAGTTTTAATGAGTACTTGATTAAAAAAACTACAAGTTCCTATTTATATGTTCACTAACTGCTTTAGTTAGTGGTGGGCTATTTTTTTTCTGCCCTACATGAGATGAATAAAGTTTTTAAAAAATGGCCCACCTCTTAGCCTGTGTATAGCTTCCTAGTTCCCAGTTAAGTTTTAAACATTTCACAGACTTTTAATAGGAAGTTTTCTAAACACACTCAGATCCTTGGATGGGCAAAATTAGTGAAAAACGTATAGTACCATTTTCAGTGTTTAGCTAGTTGATTTTACACATTTTTTTATTACTACTGATTTGAGGAAAAAGAAAATTGTTGTGTAAAGATATCTGATAAAGTCTGTTTCATACAAATATGGACATTGTTTACCTATCAGCAATATTGGGGGTGGGGGGCCAGGAAGGAAAGGATTTGAGATGGACACAGACAGACACATTTATGGTATGCTGGCAGCTATCTTTAGCCTTCATTTGGAAATAGGAGGCAAATAGTTTTTCCTTGCTTACAAGTAAGTATGTCCCAAAGCAATGAGGGATGTTGTTAAAAAAATCATAGTATCATAGATAAGTGTGTTTGGAAGGAACCTCTAGATCATCTAGTCCAATCCCCTGCCTGAGGCAGGATCATCCCTAGCCAAACCATCCTATATCAATCCATTATCTAACCTCTTAGCAAAACTGAAGACTTAACACCCTAACCTGCCGCAGACAAAGTAGAGGGGTCCACAGTGGTCAACATCCTGGTGCTGTCAAAGTTGTTAATATATGGTCAAGAGATCCCAGGAAGAAAGCCACACCTCTCATTACAGAGGAATGTAACATCCCCTCCCTCATAAAAAAGGTCTGTTCCAGTCTGACCATAGGGTAAAATTCCTTCCTGACCCAAAATATAGCAATCAACGTGACCCTCAATGGAAAGGCAAGACTCTCTAGCCAGGGACCTCTGGGTTTATATCCCAGTAGGAGAAATCAGCACATCCTAGTTAAAATCCCCAGACATGGCTCTAGCTAATCCCCAATGCCTCTGAGAAAGGCTTAAAAAACCCTGACATATGTAGCAGTGAGGAAAGGGGAGGGGAAAGGATGGGAGGGGTGGGAGCAGAATTCCTTCCCATCCCCATTCAGTAATCAAAGCCCAAATGGATAGGAAATACCCACAGTAGAATATAGGCATAGCTACACTTATCATCCCAAACCATATCATCCTGTGTAGATCACTTTAAGAGTGTTGTGTATAAGTTGTTACACATCTATAGTTGCTACAGTTGTTAAATATCTGCCTAACTTAGCAGGGCAGATGAAGCACCTTAGATCACTCCTACAAAAGAATGCCCAGTGGATCTGGGAACATAAAGATGAAGCTGAATCTTAAACATTGAAGGAAAAGAAATAATGAAAGCTCTGGTACTAAAATACTATGAACCTAAAAGACCCATTAAACTGTCAACAGATGATTCTAAAGAAGGCATTGGAGCAGGTTTGCTTCAAAAGCATGGGGATACCTGGAGACCAGTAGGATATGCATCTCTAGGGTACTCTTTAGTATCTATTTGCAAAAGCTGAGAAAGAAAGTTTAGCTCTGGTATATGGCTGTAAGAAATGTCATATATTCCTCTATGGGAAGAAGCCTGTGATAGCTGAAATTGATTGTAAAATGTTGGTAACTATAGTAAAGAAAGGGTTTTCAGACATGCCACCCAGATTACAGAGACTGTTCTTTCACCTGCAAATGTGTGATCTAGATATACAGTACATGCCAGAACAATATCTACTTTTTGCAGATACATTGTCCAGAGCATATGACACAATGGAAAATGACAATTCCAGATTAAGACATTGTACATGTTAATCTAATTAAAAGAGTGATTCCTGTCGCAGATTAAATGTGGGCACTAATTGCAGAAGATATTGCTCAAGGCACCATACTGCAAAAAGTGACAACAGCTGTTTGTGCTAGTTGGCTTGGAAAACACATACCTAGCCCCTTCTCTCAGTTCAAGGAAGAGCTGTCAGTCCTACAAGGCATTTTGTTCAAAGGCTCATGACTTCTTGTTCCAGCAGTGTCAAAAAAGAGACATGTTAAACAGAATACATGAGGGGCATCTAGGCACTAAAAAATGCAAAAGAAGAGCAAGGGATGTTCTATATCGGCCCAGTGGTGGGCCAGTAGGGGGTGCGCCTGTGTTGAACCAACCACCTCACTGCGTCCAACCACCTTCCACTGCATCCAATCACCCCAGGCTCCGAGTGCCTCCCTAGGGGTGTGTCATATCTAGTTGACCTCCTTCCTGGAGCCTACCCACAAGTCTAGGGGTAACGTTGCCATCACCCAGAGTCTGGAACAATCGTGGACCCGTACCCTCTGGGAAACACAGACCTAGTAGTCCTTGACCCACTTCAAGAACTCAAGGTGCTTACCTCAGTTTGACACACAAATAGGGGTCTCCCTTAGTCAGCCAAACCAAGGGGACCCCAAGGCATAATTTGACTCTCTCCCAATAAGTCTCCCATGCTAGGTACAAAGAAAAAAATTATTGGTTACAAGGAGTAGGTTTGGAATAGGGTACAGAAAAATATCAGAGAAATGCCTCAGAGCAAACAGTGGCATTGTAGCCTTTGATCATGCATTTGTGTTACTGCAAACTATATATCTACTTCAATCTCAGGTAGCTTACTCACGAATATCATCCAGAGGCAGATTGAGATTCCCTCTGGAGGCAAACAGTTCCTTGACCATGAGTTTCGAGAGAGAGAGAGAGTTTCCGATGTTCCAGCTTCTCTGAGAGTTTTCATCATGGCTACTGCCCCCCCTCCTGGGCAGTCCTTCACTTGTATAGCCCTTATGACCTCATGTACCTGATCCTATGAAGGCCAGCAACTGTTGGCTGCCAGCCAACCAATTTAAAATGCATCACTGGTTGCCAGGTAGACTGGCAGGGTCTTTAGCACTCTCCCATTCATGTTGGCATTGCTTAGAACAATAGGACGTTTAAGCCCCCAGCCTAGGCATGTGTGGCCAGTCATATAGAAGCAGGTTTCCCCCCCTCCCTCAGGAATGTATCCAGCTCAGGTTACAGCTCAGGTGTTACCTGAAGCAGATGGGACCAGAGAAGTCTGCCCTCTGTAGTGACCATGGTAACCGAGTTGTCAGACAGCAGAGTTTGGGGAGAGACAGAGATGGTATTCTGCCACAGGCCCAACATAAATAATGACATAGAAGATGCTGTAAAGGCTTGTACAAGGTGCCTAAAGTACAGATTAGCAGAAAGAAAAGAGCTCATGATGGTCATGGAGGAGCCTGTGCCATGGTAACAAGCAGGCATTGACTTATTCATGAATGTGGGAACAAATCAAGTATTAGTGCTGGATTGTTATTCTCACTATCCTAAAATTACATTGCTTGAAAGCACAACAGAAAACCATGACATAACTAACATCAAATTGATTTTTGCATAAATTGTGAGAACAGACAATGGTCCTCAATTCAACTGTTCTGAGTTTAAAGAGTTTGCAAACAAATATGGATTACATCACAACACTTCAAGTCCTAAATACCCACAATCCAATGGTCTGGTGGATAATGGAGTACAAATAGTGAAGAAGTTGTTGGAAAAAGCTATAGATTCACACACCGATTTTGACCTGTCACTCTAAATTACAGGACAACATTCATGCAACATGGATCGTCACCAACACAAATGCTGTTTAACAGGAAACTCAAAACCAGGCTGCCAAATCTTGTGGAAAATACCCATCATAATAAACAGAAAAACAGGCAAACGTTTTAAAAAAAAATCAACAAACTCAAATGAAGATGGCACTGTGACAGGGGCTCCAGAGAATTACCATAACTGCACAACAAAGATATGGTGCTTATTGCAGATAGACAAACATGGAAACAAAAAGCACTAGTTTCCCATCAAGCAGCTCCCAGATACTATCAAGTGGTTTCACCGGAAGGTATCAAGAGGAAAAAACAACACTTGCAATTCGTAAAGCAGGGAAAGAAGCATCATCATGAGATTCACTGGAGGAAACAGAGCTAACAATAAAGGAACAACAGAGGAGATTTTAAATGACACAGAAGTAGAGACATCTGAACAAGGAACCAAACAAGAATTGAACCAATAAGGACTGAGAATGCAAAGAAATTGAGATGATCACTTAGAGCTAAAAAGCCAACACAAAGGCTAACAGAGACCTGTTAAAATGTGGTTTAACTATGGGTTGAACTAAACTTCCAATGTTAGTATTACATAGGGATATGCTACATGTAAAGAGGGGAGATGTATAGATACCTTTAACAGTGTTATGTATAATAGGGCTGTGTGAAATTTCGATGGATGTTTCATTTCAAAGCTATTTGAATGCATTTTGATCTTAAAACAGCAAAATCAACATGAAACAAAAGGCTTCAAAACAAAATGGGGGCACAGAAAATGTTTTGAAAGTTTTGAAACATTTGAAGTTTTGAAGCAGCCTGGTGATGGGAGGCAGGGGAGAGCCAGGGCTGCACTCCAAGCAGCTCCACCAGCCCCATGGAGCTGAGTCTGGCAGCAAGGAGGCAGCAGAGAGCCAGTGGTGGAGCCATTAAGAGAGCAGCCCTGACTCCAAGTACAGCCACTGACAGTGGCTCTCCGCCATCTCCCACCACCAGGCTCAGCTCTGTGGGGCTGCGGAGCCTCCTGCCACTGGGCTGTGCTCAACAGGGCTGCGCTCTGAGCAGCTCCACCATTGGCTCTCTCGGTGCCTCCCACTGCTGAGCTGAGCTCCATGGGATTGGCGGAGCCACTTGGAGTACAGCCCTGGCTCCAAGAGCAGTCCTGGTGAGCACAGCTCAGCAGCTGGAAGCTCTGCAGCCCCACAGAGTGTTGTGGTGGGGGTAAGCAGAAGGCACAGAGAGCCAGTGGTGAGGCTGTTCAGAATGCAGCCCTGGCTCCAAATGCAGCCCTAGCCAGTGGGTCTCCCCCATGTCCTGCCACCAGGCTCAGCTCCATGGGCCTGGTGGAGCTGCTTGGAGTGCAGCCTGGTGGCGGGAGGTGGGGGAGAGCCAGGGATGTGCTCTGAGCAGCTCTACCAGCCCCATGGAGTTGAGCCTGGTGGCAGGAGGTGGTGGGAAAGCCAGTGGTGCAGATACTCTTAGTGCAGCCCTGGCAAGCAGAGCCTGGCAGTGGGAGGCTCCACAGTCCCATGGAGCTGAGCCTGGTAGCAGGAGTCAGCGGAGAGCCAGTTGTGGAGCCACTCCAAGTGCAACCCTGGCTCTGAGCGCATCCCTGACAAGTGGCTCTCCACCTTCCTCTGCCAGGCTCAGCTCCGTGGGGCTGAGGAGCCTCCTGCTGCTGGGCTGTGCTCTGCCACTGGCTCTTCCTCAACAGGCTGAGTTCCATGAGGCTGGTGGAGCCACTTGGAGTGCAGCTGTAGCTCTGAGCACAGCCCTGGTGAACACAGCCTGGTGGCTGAAGGCAGAGGTGGCAGACAGCTACTGTTGGAGCCACTCAGAGCATAGCCCTGGCTCTGAATGCAGCCCTGGACAGTGGCTCTCACCCACCTCCCACCACCAGGCTCAGCTCCATGGGGCTGGCAGAAGCACTCTAAGTGCAGCCCAGCGGCAGGAGGTGAGGAGAGCCAGGGCTGTGCTCCAAGCAGTTTTGCCAGCCCCATGGAGCTCAACCTGCTCTCCCAGTGCTGCCACCGAGCTCTGGGAAGAGCCCAGTGCCACCTCTGCTGCAGCCCCAGGAGTGGTGGATGCCACCTGCCTGCATCTGCTGCTCTGCATCATACCCCAAACCTCCTGGTGTGGCACAGGCAGGCAGGCAGCATCCTCTGCTCCTGGGGCTGCAGCAGGGGAGGCACTGGACTCTCCCTGGCACTTGAGGCAGGCTGCAGAGATGGAAGGGGGCCTGCTGCCACCCCAAAATTCACTGTAGCCCCACTCCACCTTCCCTTCCAGCACTGCCACCAAACTGGAGCCTCCTGGGGGGGGGGTGCAGACCCCCAGATCTGTGCACAGGATGACAGGAAGTTGCCGTTGCTGCCTGCGGCCAGAGCAGCAGCAGTCCTCCTGGCGCTGGGTGCAGGCTGCTCCCAGCATTTGTCCCAGGTGGCAGCGGCAGCCTTCTGTCATCCTATGTGCAGATCCAGGTGACCACACCCCCAGGAGGAGTCTGGCACAGCCCCACAGCCCTCCGGGGTGCGGGCCCCCACATCTGTGTGTGGGATGACAGGAGGCTGCTGCTGCTGCTGCCTGAGGCCAGTAGCAGCAGCAGTCTTCCCAGAGCTGGGAAGGGAAGTTCCTCCTGGCTATTTAAGAGTGGACCCCTTGGGATTTCTTTTCTGGCCAACATACTTACAGAACCTTTTCCTGTTATATTTAACCTCCCTCACCAGGTGCAGCTCATTCTTTATCTTTGTCATTCTGATTATTTCCCTGCAAGTTCTTGCTATTTCTTAGTATGCTTCCTTGGTTAGCTGCCCATTTTTCTATTATCTGTATTCTTTCCTTTTGCATTTTAGGCATCCTAGAAGCTCTTTTTGCAGTCACATTGGTCTCTTGCCACATTAGTTTTTCTTCTTGTACTTCCATTGTGTTGAGATAGATTCTTGTTGGACTTCCAATATTGTGCCCTTTAGAAGTTCCCAGCCCTCCTCGGTAGCATTATCATTCAGTCTGTCTTCTGCCCCGTGCCTATTAACTCCTTGAGTTGGGTGAAATCCTCCTTTTTTAAATCTAGTATGGTGGGCTTGCTTATCTTCACCAGTTCCTTTGGCTTAGAGAATTGCCAAAGCACTTGGTGGGGCAAACCCACCAATCAGAGACCAGCAGGGGAGGAGCTTGATGAAGACAGCCTGCAGGGGAGAAGCCTTGCTTCAGGGCAAGGCGAGGAGCAGACCTAATTGAAGACTGCACTCCATCCCCCCCTCCCCTCCCTGATTGGTTACTCTTCAATCTTGTGGCAGAGCCCCAAAAGGATATATAAGAAGCTGTGTGCACAGCATGCAGGGGAGATGGCAAGGGACGGAGAAGAAAGAAGAAGCTAGGGCTGAAGAAAGGCTGGGTAAGAGCTACCCAGGGGGAACTTTTAGTTGTCCTGAAGAGCCTGAAGACTCCACTGGTGGACAGGAGTGGCAGGCAGCCACATCCCCAACCCCTCACTGCGAGAGAGCATGGCGAGCCAGTGCAGGCACAGAGGGTCCGCAAGGGACTGGACCTCAGAAGCCAGTCGAGGTGGCTCAGGTCTCCAACTGTGGCATGAGGCCCACACCAGTACAGATGCTTCTGCATGATGAGTCATTGTTGGGCTGAGGGCCCTTGAAGGGGGCAGGGGGTGGTTTGGACCCCATTCCTTGCTGCTGGGTGCAAGAGCCCATGGGAAACACAGGCTCTGCAGTGCAGCAGGCCTCTACTGGAGCCCCAGGCCTGGGCACACACACGAGGTGGCCCAAGCCCGCACTCTGCTGAGAAGGCTGAGCCATCTGAGCATGTGAATAAGCCATGCACCCCACGCGGTGACTGAGACAGAGCACCCACTGCAGGAGCTGCTTACCTAGCTGGGAATGAAGCATCAGGAGTTCTTGCTGGACCCCTCCTTGCCAGGAAGCATGAGTCCTCAGGCAAGGGTTTTCCCACCATGGAGGGACACAGTAGATATCCCCATCAGAAGGGGTTTAGGCTAGAGAGAGAAAGAGAAACTCCTTTAGGGGAGAGGGGGTATTTGGGATTATCACACCTTACATTTTGGAGTGCTTATTAATTGATTGTTGTGTTTGATTCTGGAGAATTTATTAACTCTTCATTGGGCTTTACATTTTGGGGGTGCTTACCCATGAAATGCTGGGATATACTTACCCTCTGCAGATCAATGGGTGAGGTTTCTCTTGTGGGTCTTGCATATTACTCAAATCGCCAATTGCTCAAATCACGAGTGAGACTTTATAAAGGGGGATAAGGCAAGGTGCTGTGTTTATTGATCATACGAGTTAGACATAGAGGTTCAGGCACACTATTCATACAAATACACACAAATCATCATACACATCATTACACACAGGCATATACAAAACAACCATTTCATCCACACATAAACTAGATATAGTTATCAGCAGTAGTTGCTCAATATCAGCCCAGGGTGGCCAACCCAGGCTTACTGAATAGATGATGATCACTTGAAGATAGCAGATTTGAAGATAACAGCTGGACCGGGGTGAACAGATGCATCTGTGCTCTGATGAAACAGCAGTAGAAAAAGAGACTCACCCAACTTGGCATTTTCAAAGTGTTCTTTTATAGGGATTGGCATAATTTGTTTCAGTGCTTTGGGTGTTTTCCATACCAGTTTCTCTTTTTGTGGTTGTTCTTCTTTCATCTTCAGCTTATCTTAGCTTTGGAGTATTCTTGTTGCCCATCTGGCAGAATGGGTGCATTCCTTCTCCTCATTATCTTCTTTGTGTCCTAGGTCTGAAAGGGATTTTTCAGTCATTTATTAATTAGTTTACTGAATGTTAACTTACATTTGGCTGGTACCTTGTTGCTTACATAAACAGTTAAATCTCTATGCCATTCTCTCACCATTCACCCTTTTACACACACATACATAAAGGCTATGCAGAGTTCATTTACTTATGTCAAGCAGAAGGATAAAAAAAATGGAGTTTTCAAGTTGCTCACAGGACAAAACTAACATGGTTATATTTCACTATTATTACACTCTATGTTAACATCAGCTACATTAGATCAATTCATAGTACATGGGGATTGCTCTACTTACCTGTTCTGTATTTGTTGACTTGAATGTATTTTATATAAATATTTATCTTTATCACCCACCCAGTCTATTCTATCCCCTCCCCTTTTATTCTTCAATTGAATATACCATGTATATAGTTAAGATATTGTGTCCTGGTCTGCCTCTATAGAGACACCAGAGAAGGGGACACTGTGAGCAAGCTGCAGTTTCCATCTCCAGCATATATGCCCTGCTGATCATTCCCTTCTATTGGAAAGCGGGGACACACTCTGGTATGCCTGGATTACACTAGCAACCTAGTTTGGCTGACCTTGTGCTTTTCCTGTCTTAGGATCTGGGATTCTATCATATTGTTAGCATTTCCTCCCAAGTTGTCCATTGCCTTCATTCACATCTTAGACCAGGTCTTCTCTGTTGGTCAAGATAAGATCCAAGAAAGATGATCCCCTAGTAGTATCCTCAGCCTTCTGGAATAGAAATTTGTCCTCCACCTAAGTTAGGAACCAGTTGATCTTTTATTTTTGGCTGTCTTGTTCTTCCAGCAGATGTTGGGAAAATTGAAGTCTCCCATCAGTACCATCCCATACCTTTTGGGTAGATTTGTGAGCTCCATGAAGAGTGCCTAGTTCTCTTCATAATTTGGTGGCCTATAGTAAACCCATGCCATTATATCAATACTGCATCTTTCACTGTTCATGTTCACCCAGATTAATTCTGCTCTGCTATCTTTTTCCTCCTGAATCAGGGAATGTACGTGTTTAGGACATACAAAGCAACACCACCACTTTTTTTCTCAATGCAGTCCTTCTGAAACAAAGTGAAACCTTCAGTGTTAACATTCCAGTTACAAGAGCTGTCCCAGCAGGTGTCTTTGATACCAATCAGGTCATAAATCTTTTTGAAAGTTGTACCTACCAGCTCCTCTTGTTTATTCCCCATGCTTCTTGCATCTGTATTCATATATCAGGCATATTTTGCATTTTGACATAGTTGCTTCCCTTTTGTACTGCTTATTGCAGTCCTGTGGCTCTCTGACCTTCTCCCAGAATTGAGCTGCTTCTTCTAGTTTGGTTGTCCCCTTTGGCTTGTTTGCTCTGTAGGTGGAGGGGTTTGTTCACCATCTGCTATGGAACTTAAATTTAAAGCCCTCCTTATTGAAAAATGTACAAAGCTGCTCGTTCCAGTTTTCATCTGATGGATCCCATGTCTTCATACCAGTCCTCCTCCCTAGAATATTGCCACTTTGCTGAAGAAGCAAAAGCTTTCACTGAAACATCATTGTCTTGGCAATGTATTTACTTCCAGGATAAAATAAGTCTCTGGCTGTGCCATTGCTTTCCATGGGAAGGATTGATAAGAACACTACTTGTACTCCAAGTTCCTTAACCCTCCTGCCAAATTTGGCTCAGTGTCATGCCTAGCAGTATCATTTGTGCCTACATGGACAAACAGAAAGGGTAGAGGTCTGAAGTATGGATGAGCTTTGACAGTCTCATTTTGAAGTCCTGAATGTGGACTCCTGGCACACTACCCAGAACCAGAAATCTGGATGAAAAATTGGTGCCTCTGCAGGAGGGAGTCAACAGCCACTACCACCCTTCTCTTCCTTTTTTGGTGTAGCTGTCTTAGAGCCACCATCCTTGGTGCCATGCACTTCCTGCTCTCTCCACTGTTAAGTCCTTTGTATCATAACTGAAGATATACTCTTCTCTGCCTTTTCCTCAGCTGTTATTCTCCAGAGTGCTTGAAAGCAGTGTCTGCCTTCAGTCTGTTTCTCCTCAATTCTGGGGGACCTCCTTCTTCAAACAGGCACATCCTGCCACTTCTCTTAATTTCCCTTTGGCCTCTCCAGTACCAACCTGTCATGACTCCTGTCCAAATAACCTTCATGTTTATTACATTGTTTTCAATAGCTGTTCTGTACAGCCAATGGATTTCTTGTGCCCAACCCTTGTAAATTGCTTTTTTTCTTATGGTATGTTTTATTACAAGTTGCCAAAAAAATCCCCATTTTTTATTCTAATTTTGCTACATGATCCATATTCAATCATGTTTGTGATGGCATGTATGAAACTGAGAGTTTGGAATTGTGGCATAAGAGTGTAAGTGTATTTATCTTGCTCATCATATTAGCAAGTGCCTGGCATGATTAATATGCTTTCCTGTGGTAGAAAATAAAGATTACTTTTGTTTAAAACACACATGTTATTATACTGTAAATGACTTTTAGAAGTATAAGACACTTCAGTATCCATAATAAATGTTGTTAAACCATCTCTTCTAAACATGTAAGAAAGCAAAGCCGTTTTGGTAGTTGTGGTACTGCAAGCAATAATTCTGAAAAAAAAGTCACAACCTTTTTGTTTTTGTCACAGGATGGGGTCCTCAGCGATGGCCATGGTTCCCCTAGGTCCCCTTGACTGTGTCAGTCCAGCCCAATGGGCACCCTCTTTCTCACCTGCCACATCTTTGCTCATAATTATAATATAGGGAGGCTGCCCTTGATCTTATTGTCTGGACACAGTCCTGCTGGATCTCCCTAAGCCTCGTAAGTTCTCAGTTCCTGTTTTGGATCCTGCTCAAAATGGGTGCTTCTGGGACACCCTCAGCCTTATGGGCTAGATGTGTGGCTCCAAAACCGCCCCTTTACCATGCCCCAAGCCTCACAGATGTCATACCAATGTTGTATCCTTGAGTTGCAGCCTTAGCTTAGTCCATCCTCAGCAACTGCACCCTCTGGCGCCGGGGTCTGTTCAACCCCTGAACACTGTACCCACACTGGCTCTGGGGTTTCCCAAACTGTAGTGGGTCCCCAATGAGGCCTCCTCCTTCCCCAATAGCCTCAGCCCGATCCTCCAGTATTATAAAACAGCAAACAAAACATGAGCCCTTGGGCTATAACATAACACCAAAGTTCAGGGTGTGCTCTGCCCCTTTTAAAAGAATCCAACATCAACCCTGGCACTACGTGTCTAGTAGGCAAGGGTATCTCATTATTCCTAAGTGCAGCATATTGGATAGTTGTAGCATCTCTGGGCCATTCCTCCCTGGAGGCTTCTTCCCCTTCAGCTGCTGGCAGGGAACTGAACTCCCTAGTCCTAGCCCTGGGGTTTATATGGGCCCAGGGCCCTGTCTCTTCTGGCCAGCTGACCAGGTGCAGGCTAATTTGCTCGTTAGCCTGTTGCCATGGTAACCTGCACCTGGGCTCCTGTCTGGCTCTTCGGGCTCTCTTCCCCAAGCAGTTTCTGCTCTTACAGAAGCAGGCACCTAAGTGCCCTGCAACAGTTTCATATACTGATTTCACAGAAATTATCAATATTTTTTTTCACTTCAGTTAATGCTATCTCCTTGTAAAATGCTCCTTATCAAGAAACTTGCTACTTGGAGAGAGTATGCTAACATACTGCTCTGTTATTGAGAACACGCTCCAGTCCTGACACATGCTGAGTGCTCCAGTGAAATGTATACATTGAGCTGATTTTAATTTTAGTGGGATTTGAGAGTACTCAGCCTTTTGCAGAATCTGGCCTATAAAACAAAATGCTTCTTCCTTGCTAAGGTGTTCTGTTTAAAATTTTATTTTACATAGATACACCTACAGCTTTGATATCCGATGTTGCTTTTTAATCTTATTTTTCAAAGACTATATAACATAAATCTATTTTTATTACAGGCTGTTGCAGGGAGCAAGTACTGAAAGACTTTCTTTGACTATATGTTAGGAAAACAATTGAATTAATAAAAATATGATCAGCTGATAAAAATAATCTTTTAAATAACAGTTCTTAATGTTTCAAGAGCAAGTTGAATTGAGGCCCTTTTCCAGATCATATACTGTGTTATGCTGCAATACACAAATCACATTAAAACACAACTGCCATCAACTTGGTGGTCTTCATAGAGGATAATTATGCCTTAAACAGGTTACCCTCCACTGGCATTGTTAATTTACTGCATCAGTTGGCATGGAAATTATTCAATATGAATAGGTGTAGCAAAAACAATTTCTTAATAGGTAGACCATATGTCTCACTCACTGTAAGTGAACAGTAAAATAGTCTCATCAGAATCCAAAATTCAATATAGATGAGAACATCAAATGTTAGAAACAGTAGGTAACAATGAAAACAATTAAATTATAGCATGAATAAGACAGCTTAACCATATTGCCAACAAATTGTCACATGATAAATGATGTTTAACCCCTTGTTATTGACTTGTCCACAGTTTATGATGTTAGTGCTAAAGCATTTTGCATCAGCACTAATCCTATGCCAAGCTATTCATGAACTTCTTTCAATAAGAGGTTAAAATTAAGGTTTTTAAATGTTTCATATTCAAACATGGCTTTTGACATTATTTTAAACATATTGCTTGCAGTCCTGCAAACAGCCTTGAGGCCAAGGCCAAATATTAAACGAGATATGTAAAAATTTCAGCTAGGAGAATGGGGTAAGCTGTATTCACATCCTGCCATTTTCTAACATAAAAATGAAGGGAAAGAAGTGGATACCTAAGATCCACTATGAAGATTTAGTCAAGATTTTGTCTCACTTTAGAGTAAGCCCCTCTTATACCTTTTAGCAGGGAAAGACTAGATAGCCGGGAAGATCAGACAAAATCCTTATTGATCCCTAAAAATTTACTGCTTAAGGAAAGAGCAAGCCAAAAGGAAAGAGCAAGCAACAAAATATGCAATCCATAAGACACCTGAGGCAACACTGTGTCAAAACCAGCAATGCTCAAGCTGAGTCTCTAGAGCTGTGTTGGCTTTACATGTTATCTACAAACTTGATCATGATGCTTGGCACATATAAAGAACTGAAGGTATCATTGAATCAGCACACTATGGCAGCTGGGATTCTCTCATGATTCCAAAAAGCTGGGAAGGAGGGGAATATATAGCTAGGAGACTTAACTAAAAGAGTCTGCTAGGTACCACAACAAAATAGCTCACAGATACAGTGGATTGCAGATTGGCTGAGGGGTCGCACTTAGAGGGTGCTGGTGGATGGGTCATACTCGACCTGGGGGGAGGTGGGTAGCGGAGTCCCCCAGGGCTCGGTCCTGGGGCCTGCGCTGTTCAATTTCTTCATCAGCGATCTGGATGATGGGGTGGAAAGTAACCTGTTTAAATTCGCTGATGACACCAAAAT
>NW_017729027.1:49474457-49480414 GCF_001723915.1 Gavialis gangeticus | reverse complement strand
GTGAATCCCATCCTCCATCCTTTGTAGGCTTTTCTTTTTTAGCCGTAGGAGGTCTGCTAGGTCCCTGGAGAGCCAGGGGGGCTGATGTGCCCTCTTGCTGCCTTTCCGCCGAGATGGAATACATTTAGCTTATGCATTGAGGATTGCTCCCTTGAGGAGCACCTACTCTTCTTGAACTCCCCTCTCCCTGGGGTCATGGTCCCTTAGGGCCTGACTGACAAGCCTCCTGAGCTTGTCAAAGTCAGCTTTTCTACAGTCAAGGACTTCCGTGTTGATGACTGACTTGCCAGTTTTATGGCGGATGGTGAAGGTGATCGTATCACAATTATTTTGTGGCTCTCTGTAATGCCATTAGTGGACAATATATCTTTTATGAGTCTAAGTTAAGGATGTAACAAAACAGAGATTTAAAAGAAAGAATATTAGAGAAAAAGAAACACAGCCATTGAGGATTGCTTTGCAAAACCATGAGGGAGCCTGTAAAATGGTGTGTTAACTATCTCCCATTTTTCCTGGAGATAAAATACTGACCTGCTGGCCAAGTGGTGAGTATGGCAAAGAAAGGAGCTTGCTCCCCACTCCGGACATGAGCAGTATATGTAGTTAAGAGGGGGATGCTGTATGTGTGGCAGGGGGATCTGAGAGATTGAGGGAAGAAGCAGGGTCGGACCCAAAGCATTGAAGGGGGGTGGCGGGAAGCATGGCTGGACTGAAGCAGCGGGTGAGAAGTGGGGAGCAGGGTCTGATCCAAAGCGACAGACCTGGTGGGAGGGGAGGAGCATGGCCAGACATGGGGCTCCGTCCCCACTGTCCCCCATCATTCTTGATGGGCAATTTGCTACTTGCACTATAAGTACATAACAGATTAAATAAAAATATAAACAAAATAGGCAAAAGATCAAATGATACACGCTTATAAAAGTCATGTGACTAACAATCTATAATCACCAGTGACAATTCAATTACCTGTTTGCTGAGTAGAACCTTTTTCCTAAAGTGGACCCAATGGAATAGCTCACAGTTAAGGCTAGACAGAACTGGGTCCATAAAGCATAAGTTGTTTTGGACAAAGACTTTAACATGTGTCCAGTGGTAAAGGATTACAGAAAAATCTTTCTCCTAGAACTAACTAAAGCCTTTATTGAAACATAAAGAACTGGGGGTTCACTTAAATTACTCTCATGTGTACTGTCTGTTGTTGCTTTACTGCAGATTTTCTGCCTAGAATTTTGTCTAGCTCCCTTTCTACAGATCCAAAGTAACAGCATACATGTCCTTTAACAGGAACACCTTCCACACTGTTGAGGCATTACATATATTTAACACTACTAACAACATTATTATGAGCTGTTTAACTGATGCCAATTTAGCATTTTTTACTAGTACAATATCAAATCAGCCTCTATGATGTACCTTCAAGTGAAGCAGCAAGTATGGAATTATTACTCTAGAAAAAAGTATGGAGCATGCAGTGCTGCCTGAGACTTTTGTTAATATTGTGTTTCCTAGTTGTTGGGATAAGAGTAATCTCAATCCTTCCAAGAGATAAATAAATACATTTGAGAGACTGACAGGAAAAAACAGGAGAAAGACCAAGAGAATGATACAGTGAACATATCATCTGGAACAACATAAAATCAGCCAAAAACGAAAGGAAATAACTAAAACTATTAATAACAACAAATGAGAACCTTGCTACTATTGATAATATATAATGCATATCCTAACATGGGACACTAATATGATATATTATAAAAACACATCCTAGTTTTCTGCTAAAAATCAAAGGGCTTTACTCTACCAGCCTCTCCATCTGAGTGTGGACTGTGTGTATTTCCTGGGCTCACTTGTCTTATCCCTCTCCCACTCTCTCTCTTTTTTTCTCTTCAATACTTGAAAGTGCTGTTCTTACTGTTTTGATGCTCTCCCTGTGCACTTCCCTCTCTTCCTCGTCTGTGACATACCCCAATTTGGAATAAAACCTGCATCATACATACTGAGAGAAATTCTGTTTAGTTTTCAGCAGTGATACAGGGATGTTTTTCTCACTGTTCACTTGCATAAGTTAAAAGCTAAAAGAGACACCTATAAGGCTGCTAATTCTAATCCTTTACAGTAAATGCATGTCAGTTATGTACAGTTTCACCATCTATAAGGCAAGTTTCACCATCTATATGTGCAGCAGTTTGATATTTTCTATCAGTTTAGTTCAACTTTTGCTAGGCTTTCATCATGGGCTAGATGTGCTTGAGCACTAAAGTTATGAGCTAGGTGGAAAATAATTTGTTGCAGACAGCTTGCTGCAGGTCAGATGTTTCTTTGCTCCTGGCTTGTATTCACAAGATAGATAATGGGGTAAGTATCTACTTCCTCCATTAATGAATCATGTAGGACAATATCATTCCCACAGTTGGAATATGGCCAAGACCTCCGCAACAAAGTGCAACAATCAATAATGAGCCAATCAATAGATACTGAGACAGAGCTGCACTGAGATTTCTTAGTTTAGTTTTCCACTAAGTGAAATCTGTTCCTCAAAGTGCACACACAATTACAGATATACAAATCATATTTAACTAGGGAACCTCATACTTCATGGCTTCTGTAGAATGGGCTCATTGTATATGCTGATGATTGTTGCACCCTCCCATTCTCTCCCAGGATTTAAGCCAAGATCTTTCCAGCTGACAAGTAAGCCTATTTTTTTACATAACAATAACACAATGTAAAGGAAGCTGTAACTATAATCTGCAATGCTAGAAAACAGAAAGACATCTTCAGCAAAGTTTGACTCCCAAAATTCCAAATTGTAAAAATGTAATATTAATTGGCCAGAGCTAAATCATCCAGGTACCATTGCACTTACTTGTTCTATAAACAATGCATGATCATAATATATTAATGCATAACCTATTTGCAATTTGATACTGGTGATGAAAAATGGAATAATATATTTATTAATTTATTTGAATTATTAAGATACATTATGCATATTGGCAATTGATATATAGGAACTAATTTACAATTCACTAATTTACAGTGCACATTGAGCAGACAACAGTAACATTAAATTAAATATTTATTTCAATACAGTAATTAATCCATTAAGAATTTATAATTAAATTGAAAGCAATGCTTTATTTCTCATTTATAAAGAACAAAAGAAAAAACATCAAAGCAGAACAAAGCAGTAAGAAGTGATCATGAAATAGTAGATCAAAAACCATTCTAATACATTTAGAACAATATAACTAGAAAATGCCATTTTGGTTTCAACAACAATAGCAATACAAAAATAATTTAGATACCTGAAGTACTTAGGTAACAATGTGATGAGCAGGGACCCAGGTTTTCTGTTCCCCACCGACAACTGGAGAAAAACATGGATTTCACCCTTTACTGGAGGAAGATACAGATTTCTCATTTTAATGGAGAAACCCACAGATTTGGCAGTTTTGCAAAGGGATCCATCCTGCAAGGGGCTGGTGGGGAGTGGGAGGAGGGCAGTCAGGCTGGGGGTGCCGTGTGTATATGCATATGGACACCAGACAGCCTGGAGAGCAGCTCCTGTAGGTAAGTGGCAGGAGGGGATTGAGGCCCCCATAAAGAGGGGAGGGGTTGGGAAGGTCTGTGGCTGGGGCTGCTGCCCAATTGTGGGGGTGCATGGGGCTTCAGGCCTGACACTGCAAAGTGTGGCCACAGGGCCCCAGCAAAGAGAGGGATGGGGCAGTAGGCAGCTCATCTGGGGGGTGGGGGGTGGGGCCAGCTCTCCGCCACTGTGCACACCCCCTGGAAGGCAGGGAGGACACATGCCCCCCAGATCTGTATGCAGGGCAGCGGCAGGCATGAGCTGCCTTTGTGATCCAGCACTTCAGGGCACAGCATGGCTGCATGGGGATCTCCTTGTTTCTGTGAACTCTGAACTGCTCTGGTGATGTGTCCCCTGTATGCACGGCAGCAGCAAGGGCATCAGAGCGGAGTTGTGCTGCTCAGTCCTGCCATGTGTGCAGGGGTCACATAGCTAGGGCAGCACGGAGCTCGCAGCAGCAATGAGGTGCCCCTCACAGCCCCAGTGTGCCATACAGTGCCAGGTCACATCCACTGTGCTGCAGAGGCCCCAGGGGAGGGCAGCAGGGTGGGAGCCTGAGCCTGAAGTGGCCAGCCTGTGCCCACCCTGTGCATAGATCTGGGGGGTATGGGACACCCTTGCCCCCCTGGGAGAGTGCACAGAAGCAGGCAGCCAGCCATCCCTGCCTAAGCCACATCAGGCAGTGCTGGGGGGAGCTAGGATCCACTCCATTGCAGCAGCCGCCACCTCCTACCAGGGGCAAGGGGCTGTAAACCTGGGTCCTGGACCCCATAGTCCTGGCAGCTGGGGGCCCCCTCTGGCAGAGCTGGGGGGGAGGCAGTGGGCTGTGGGTAGGGCATGAGGGGCACCGGTAGAGCTTGGGGAGATGTGGGGGTTGTGAGGGACACAAACATGGCTGGGCGAGAGGGAGTGATGGGCATGAGAAGGGCCAGGGGGCAGCTGGGGGGGAGGGAAGGCACCAGCAAGTTGTCCTGGGTTGGGTAGGGGAGACTGGAGCCAGAACTGTGCTGGCCCCAGAAGCCTTACCCAGAGTCCTGGGGGCCTCCTGGGGCCACAGTCATGGTAATTCTGCCATGCGAAACATAGCTGGCAGCTGCAGCACAGCTCCAGGTGGCCCAGCTCCAGTTTTCAGCAGTGCATACTACCCGAGCATGTGCTGTGCTGTTCCCCACCCCTCCACCCCCCATGATTTTATTAACTGCTGGATACCCAGGAGTCAAAAAAACCCATGGGGAAAAAAAACTGGTGAAGAGCATGCTCAGTCAGTGTGCCCTTGCAGTGCAGAGAACACTGGACTGTGCGGTATGTGACACTGCAAACATGTTTGCAGTGCCACATACCTCACAACCATGCTTATCTGGACAGGCCCAAAAAGTCCTAATATATCACTAATGTTGAAATGGCATGAAATAGTTTTCTTTCTTGCAGAATTTGATTCAAATCTTCAAAATGCTGAAAATGGAGGTGAGAAACAGAAAGAACCCAAAGTAAGTGCAACTGTGCTTTTTAAAATAAGAATATTCCTTTAAAATAATTCTAAAATAACCTAAGTATAGGAAGATTGCTAAAGACTAATAACCTCCAATTAGCACCGAACATTTCTAGCACTACTCTAGTAAGAGTAAGCTTCTCCATATAAACCTGTTAATGAAACTCCATTTGAAGGGGTTTGGGTCTCAATGCTCTTTCTGCCCTTTTGAGAGCAGTGGTGAAAACTGAAACTATAAGATCATTTTCAACAGGCCACTAATTGGAGTATTCATGTCGGATAGCTGATAAAAAGCTTACCCTTGTGTAACCTAATGCTGTGACCACTGCTATCATTCAAACAAGATAAAATGTAGCAGGCATGGTGAACTTACATTACTAGTATAACAGTTGTTTTACTTTAGGAACTAAATCCTTAAGAAGCCTGAAAACTGAATTGCAACTTCTCCAAAATGGATAAACTAAGGGAGAAGACAAAATATGAAAAAGATTCCTTCTCCCACTGAAAGTTGAGAGCATGGACATGTTTCTCTTCCAAATACACTTGAGTGTTTTGAAAGCAGTAGCCCCTGCCGACCGTCATCTCTCAACTATCCCCAAACAAGTACAGCTGCTTTTTCCTCTTAATTTGAACGATTCCCATCAATGAGTTTACCTCTTATACCTGCAGCATATCCATAAAGTTTAAGTCTTCCATTAAGACTTAATGTAAACAAGAGAAGAATGTGGCCCTTAGGTAATGCCCATATATATATATATATATATATATATATATATAAACAGCCACTAAAACCCAAAGAAATACCACACAGATATCTACTGTGCAAGTTACCCTGATGTTAGTCTTAGATAACACACCTGAAAAGCACACTTATCAAGC
>NW_017729027.1:49468973-49469457 GCF_001723915.1 Gavialis gangeticus | reverse complement strand
GCTCTCCAATGATGTCTTAGCTATGGACTTTTTCCCCCACACTGCCATTCCTTCCTCTAAAGGTGTCATTATCTGCAGTGTTTTCTGGGGGTGGCAGCAGTGGTTCTGCTCCATGTCCTGCTGTAGCTCTCCTTGGTCTTTCATGGCAGTCCCGTGCTGCTCCTCTTCCCTTTCCCACTAGAAGTGTTGGTATCACTTCTGCTTGTGGCACCAACTCCTCATCATCTGAGCTGGATGAAGCTTCCATAGACACATTGTCTTCTTCCTCTGAACAATCTCCCATGTCTGGAACAAAGTCAGCATCCTCACTGCCTTGGGATAAGTTTTCATCAGTGGATCTGTCGCTGTCATCCCCAGTTACCTGTGCAAGACAGGCTTCAGCCCTGAATATGCTGCCTTCTCATCCTGGACGGCAGAGAAAAAAGAAAAAAAAAAGATTACTGTTGAATACATATAAATAACAATCAAAGACAAGCCTGTCCAC
>NW_017729027.1:49462198-49463973 GCF_001723915.1 Gavialis gangeticus | reverse complement strand
TTTTTTTTTAAATAATGTAGAAATGTTTTCAATCTGTATTAAATTCTATTGCACTTTTCCAAAAGAAGAGTTCATTTTCACTAAAATTTGTTACCTATAACATGTGTTGCTTTTCCTTTAAAGCATAGCTTTTCAGGAATAGCAAAGCCTTTATCATTGGTAAAAAGCAAAAATGGATGAAAAAGTTTTCCTTCTTCAATTTGCTTGCATTTAGTTTGGGATACTGGCCTTGTTTTTCCCGAATTGTACACACATAGGTCAAGTCCCATTGTAGCAGTCTTTCTGCCAGGTCAATACTTGTGAAGAAATTGTCACTGGCAATATTTCTTCCCGTCTTGTACCAGGGATGAACCAGTTTTTCAACTACCTGGATACCAAGACTACCTTGGTGTGGAGCTTCTGGTTGCCTGCCCAGGCAGACGCTTTTAGACAGGGGGAAGGATGTTGCTGCATCACAGCACCACCAAATTTTCAAGCCATATTTGGCAGGCTTGCTGGGCACATACTGTCTGAAGGGAAAGTGACCCCTGAACGTAATGAGCTGCTCATCAACTGTCAGATGTATTCCTGGACTATACCATTTCCTGAGCTGCTCCACAAATTGTGTCCCAATATCTCTGAAAGCAGCAGACTTGTCCACTGCTGTTCTTTCCTCATGTGTCAATTTGTTGTCAAATCTCAGGCAGTTGGTGATTTGACAGAATCATTTTAAGCTCATGGTGGCACGGAAGCAAGGACGCTCCCAGTGTGATATAGACTACTCCGCAGTAGGAGGCTGAGGCTTTCAGCTTTGTTTCATCCAGCTTTTTCCACTCCTTTCTATTTTTAGGATGGCTATCTTTCCACTCCCTAAATCTTCATTCTGCCTCTCTGTTTCTCTTATGATAACAGTTCAGATATTTTGTGACAGAAACAGGTGGAACCTTTCCACCACTGTGTCTTCATTACTTTCTCTTGTTGGCCCAGCACTTTCATGGACTATGTCCTTGGCTGCTCTCCAATGATGTCTTAGCTATGGACTTTTTCCCCCACACTGCCATTCCTTCCTCTAAAGGTGTCATTATCTGCAGTGTTTTCTGGGGGTGGCAGCAGTGGTTCTGCTCCATGTCCTGCTGTAGCTCTCCTTGGTCTTTCATGGCAGTCCCGTGCTGCTCCTCTTCCCTTTCCCACTAGAAGTGTTGGTATCACTTCTGCTTGTGGCACCAACTCCTCATCATCTGAGCTGGATGAAGCTTCCATAGACACATTGTCTTCTTCTTCTGAACAATCTCCCATGTCTGGAACAAAGTCAGCATCCTCACTGCCTTGGGATAAGTTTTCATCAGTGGATCTGTCGCTGTCATCCCCAGTTACCTGTGCAAGACAGGCTTCAGCCCTGAATATGCTGCCTTCTCATCCTGGACGGCAGAGAAAAAAAAAAAAAAAAAGATTACTGTTGAATACATATAAATAACAATCAAAGACAAGCCTGTCCACCTATGCTGTCACAGAAGCAATTCCACCCTGGCCTATGGCAGTGCAGGTAGCATCCTCTCCTCCAGGGCACAGAAGCCAGAGACCAGCATCCACACTTTGCAGGCAAGCCAAATGTGGGTGGATGCTGTTTGGAAATCACACTTGCAGGGGCTTATTGAGAGCAGGTAAAAGATCCATGGGGAGGTGTCAAGCCCTTATCATTGAAGGGGATTCCATAGCATACACTGTATTAAAGTATGATGTTATTCTATTTCTTCTCTGTTGTCCCTTTGCTCCTTGTCCTCACTTCCAACAAAGGC
>NW_017729027.1:49431949-49457198 GCF_001723915.1 Gavialis gangeticus | reverse complement strand
ACTGGCAATATTTCTTCCCGTCTTGTACCAGGGATGAACCAGTTTTTCAACTACCTGGATACCAAGACTACCTTGGTGTGGAGCTTCTGGTTGCCTGCCCAGGCAGACGCTTTTAGACAGGGGGAAGGATGTTGCTGCATCACAGCACCACCAAATTTTCAAGCCATATTTGGCAGGCTTGCTGGGCACATACTGTCTGAAGGGAAAGTGACCCCTGAACGTAATGAGCTGCTCATCAACTGTCAGATGTATTCCTGGACTATACCATTTCCTGAGCTGCTCCACAAATTGTGTCCCAATATCTCTGAAAGCAGCAGACTTGTCCACTGCTGTTCTTTCCTCATGTGTCAATTTGTTGTCAAATCTCAGGCAGTTGGTGATTTGACAGAATCATTTTAAGCTCATGGTGGCACGGAAGCAAGGACGCTCCCAGTGTGATATAGACTACTCCGCAGTAGGAGGCTGAGGCTTTCAGCTTTGTTTCATCCAGCTTTTTCCACTCCTTTCTATTTTTAGGATGGCTATCTTTCCACTCCCTAAATCTTCATTCTGCCTCTCTGTTTCTCTTATGATAACAGTTCAGATATTTTGTGACAGAAACAGGTGGAACCTTTCCACCACTGTGTCTTCATTACTTTCTCTTGTTGGCCCAGCACTTTCATGGACTATGTCCTTGGCTGCTCTCCAATGATGTCTTAGCTATGGACTTTTTCCCCCACACTGCCATTCCTTCCTCTAAAGGTGTCATTATCTGCAGTGTTTTCTGGGGGTGGCAGCAGTGGTTCTGCTCCATGTCCTGCTGTAGCTCTCCTTGGTCTTTCATGGCAGTCCCGTGCTGCTCCTCTTCCCTTTCCCACTAGAAGTGTTGGTATCACTTCTGCTTGTGGCACCAACTCCTCATCATCTGAGCTGGATGAAGCTTCCATAGACACATTGTCTTCTTCCTCTGAACAATCTCCCATGTCTGGAACAAAGTCAGCATCCTCACTGCCTTGGGATAAGTTTTCATCAGTGGATCTGTCGCTGTCATCCCCAGTTACCTGTGCAAGACAGGCTTCAGCCCTGAATATGCTGCCTTCTCATCCTGGACGGCAGAGAAAAAAGAAAAAAAAAAAGATTACTGTTGAATACATATAAATAACAATCAAAGACAAGCCTGTCCACCTATGCTGTCACAGAAGCAATTCCACCCTGGCCTATGGCAGTGCAGGTAGCATCCTCTCCTCCAGGGCACAGAAGCCAGAGACCAGCATCCACGCTTTGCAGGCAAGCCAAATGTGGGTGGATGCTGTTTGGAAATCACACTTGCAGGGGCTTATTGAGAGCAGGTAAAAGATCCATGGGGAGGTGTCAAGCCCTTATCATTGAAGGGGATTCCATAGCATACACTGTATTAAAGTATGATGTTATTCTATTTCTTCTCTGTTGTCCCTTTGCTCCTTGTCCTCACTTCCAACAAAGGCAGGGCAAACTAGGTTGTATGTTATGAAAGGGGCAGATGAGATGGAGATAGCCATAAGAAAAGAGAGCAGAGGTGGATTTGGGTGTGACAAAGGGATTTATTTTTTGGTAAAGGGCAGCTTCATATAAGCTGGCTGTTCTTTGGGGATGTTGTACACTGTGGTGCCAGTGACAATGTCCTAAAAAGATTTTTTTTTAGAATAAATTAACTTTAAGATACTGCACAAAATATGTGTCTCGGTAGGAAATTACCCCATGGAAACATAAGAAGGTTAAGTAAGTTACATGCACAAAACAATAGTTTTGCAAAGTAGGCAGAATCCTTTATTCTTCTCTTGTCCTGTATGTCCCTATTAGTGGCATATTCTAGTCCAACATATATTACATATCAGTCATGCTCTAACCCTGAAGCAACAATACATCTCTTCTGCCATGTCTCAGTTTTAGATGCCTTGCCATTCTTATGAAAGTCAGAGACTTAAGTTATTTGCCTAGGCCCCTTGTACAATGAACCAGGAGACTTAGGCACAGAACCGGATGCCTGTTGCACTATCTAAAAGTTGTATCTGGGACCTGGGCATCTTACTGCAGTAGGTGCTTCAATCAAGATGCACACCTGTGACACCTCTCTTAGAGCTGGGTGCCTCAGCCCATTCTTCCTCAAAGTGACAATGCCTGGGCCTTTCTTTCAAAGCTCAAATGGAAGAATTGCCAGTAATGGCACCATAACTCATTTATCCAATAGCTCTGCATGTGGTTAGAGGACTCATCCAAGAGACCTGGATTCAATTTTGTCCATTATCCATGTCTCCTGCCTGCCAGGTGCCTACTCCAATGAATGCTTATGTATTTTATATTAAATAGGCATAGAGTAAAAGTAGAGATGAAGTCATTGCACTGGGGGCTAGAACCTCTAGAGTTACATAGGCATTTTGCATTAAATAATTTTTGGATAGATATAACCAGAACTGGCACTAGGAGGCATGGATCAGGACTCAGAGTAACTGTTACAGAACTGCTCTTCTCATTGGCCTGCCAAGTCAGGCTGCCCATTGCATAATACCCTACTGATCCTGTATCTTGCACTCCATGAGCCATCTCCCATAGGGGTAAGCGAAGGCACCCTCACCTTTGCCTCAGAGCCTGGAAATGGGATATGTGCATTCAAATGTCCTCTGGTAGGAAGGACCTAGGATCCCAGTATCCAACTTCATTGGCAAGTGCCTTAACCAGTAGTAGATTGGGATGGATGGCCCATAGAAAAGATAGATGACCACCCTTCTTCCACTGCTGCTGTCATTGGGGCATATTCCAGTATGCTTAACAGACCAGGCTCCCAAGGGGACTGAAGTGCAGGGATGACAAGTTTGTGAACCCCAGACAGGCAGGTTTCAGATAGGAATATGCACATTTTATTCAAAATGTCAAGTGTACCCAGAGTGTACAACAGTTATGCTTTTAAATTTATGTCAGTTTTTGTGAAGTGCTAGAATGCCTAGATCTCAAAGAGCTAGGACTTTACATGCATCTATGTATTTAAGCAGAATTTGCTAAATTACACATCAGAGAAGAGGCACAAATTCCAACTTAAGAGTAATTAGCATGCATAAATCCTTTCTTGTATAAAGATGTTAATCCTTAGTAAAACTCACTGGAAATTTCCTCTGAATCCCCCTTGAAACAACAGATTTAGGTAATGTTGGATGTAAAGTATACAAAACACAAGTAGTATGTCTTTCAAATTGCAACTTTATCTGTTTTTTAATGTGTCCTCTACCTTCTATCCAATACAAGTCTCATCATACTTGCCTTGATGAATGGTTCTCCCAATACACCAATTTTACTGCATGAAGTTACACTAGACATGATTGTACTTTAATTCATTTTATGACAACAGCATCCTAATTTCTCAGTGCATTTGTGCTCTTTCTTATTCTGATCTGAAGGTGGTGTGCTAAAAAGTTAAACTAAAGAAATTTGATATATGTTTTACTCATATTTGTATTTAATTATTTTAAATTTCTGAGTTCCACAGTCCTGAATCTCCAGTACTGTAAATGATGCCTGACAGAAATAGACAACTACATTACAATTGGGAATCATTGGTGGCAATGTACACTTAACACAAGCTACAGTTGCACAGAATAAAGTATTTGGAATTCCCTCAAGTACACAGGCATTGAGAAGTTTGTAATTAATGAAATGACATGTGGAGCTTCAAGCCACTAAAAAAAATCAACAAAAATTCCAATGTTAATTAAAAAGAAGAATGTAAATAAGATGACAGAAATAAAAATAGCCACTATGTTAAAATAGTACAGCACAGTAAGATTTATGAATGTAGTTCTGCTGAGAATATGATCAAAGAAAAAAAGAACAGTGGATTTTACTTTGAGATACATTTCATATATATGTCTTACAGTAATTTATGGCATACAGTTCTGCTGATACTAAGGACAGTATGCCATCTTCAGGGGGAGAATTGCTAGACTCAGCTCCTATTTAGCCATGTCATTAAATGTCTGACCTGAATAGATGACTATAGTAAGTCACTGTTTATCAATATTTTAACTGTGATGACATTCTCAACAGTACTGGTAAAGTCAGCTTGACAACCTGCAATGATGTCTTCAGGGTATTCACTCAAATTAATTGTTATAGTTAGAAATATGTGACTCAAGAAGGTGAGACAATAGTTCTGATATTAGATATAAGTTGTTGACATTAACAAATGCCCTTCATAGTGCCTCTAGTTATTTTCATAGTTGTATGGTCATATTTTCATGTCAAACAATCCAACCTGATAGATCCCTTTCTTGTTGCACTTCAAGATGCTTCATGGGATAAAGACCACAACAACTGAAGTTGACCCTTAAGTATCCTCAACATTTCTCTATTTTATAATGTCTTACCTAGACAGAGGATTTCTCTCTCACTCATGCATACATGCAACTTTAATTCCAGGAATAACACAATATCTTATTGATCTATGCAATTATTTCAGCAGTCTGTTTTCCCACTCAAAATTGTATGTGTGTATCTTTGAGAAAGAAGATATTACTGCTACAGATGACTGTGGGTTGGAATTATACCAGTTAGTTGCAAAAGTAAGCAGTTTGAATGCATTTGAGAAATATGATGTCTCAATGATAAGGCATAAGGATTGAGGTAGGATGGTTGACTTTACTTAATTTCCACTCAAACTAAGACTTTTGTTAAGCTGTGTATGCAACTTCAAATAAAAATCCCATTATAGAATAATGAATCTGAATGCGGAGTTCCAGTGACATTTGGTTAGTTCTGTAGTTATATACTAGTTTGCTGCTTGTTGATTGGATACACCTGTGCACTAGATTCTAGGCTCAGCTTTGGTACAGGGAAATAGAATTAGACACTTTCTACCTTGACAGCTGGCTTCATATCAGTTAGTGTCACACTACATTGCTATCCTCTTTCTTTCTTATTCTAGTGGATACTCCTTATTTTTAAGTCAAAAGGTCCTCTGTCTACTCTGTCCTCTTCGGAGTAGGATAAATAGGCTGGAGACTCAGTGGGTACACCCCTACAAATACTTTAC
Source organism: Gavialis gangeticus (assembly GCF_001723915.1). Taxonomy (NCBI): domain Eukaryota; kingdom Metazoa; phylum Chordata; order Crocodylia; family Gavialidae; genus Gavialis; species Gavialis gangeticus. The sequence goes on along the minus strand of NW_017729027.1, from coordinate 49,452,160 downwards.
TGTGGAGTTGACTAATTAGATCTTCAGTAAAGCATCACTGTTTACATGTGGCCAGTGTTAAGGCACAGTAAATTAATTAACTCTGGTTTAAGATAATACTGTTGGGGACAGTACTATCTTATGGTGGAGTAATTAAGTGTGATGAAATTCACATGTAGATGGTGACAGGGGCAGGCTGGGGCATGAGGGTGCTAAAGTGCAGGGGCTGCCTGACATATGGCTCCGCACTTTAGCACTCTCTTGTCCCAGCCAGCCCCTCTGCTGCCCGATGACACCACCTGGAGCCTGGGGCTGACCCCCCAAACCTGCTGGCAGCCTGGAGCTGCTCCACCCTGGTTCACACTGCTGCTGTCTTGGGCACATGTGTAGATGCTGCACCCAGAAACATCTGATTCCAGTGTGAACTACACCACAGTTTATTCCATCACCTTAATAGCACACGTAGATGCACCCAGTAAGTCCTGAAAAGCTATACTCATTCAGAGTAGGATGCCCCAGGCACAGGAAGGGTAGAAAACAACTAAAAGACTATCACCAAATATTCCCTTTGTAAGTTTTACATAGAAGTTGGGCCAGGAGCAAGACGAAGCTAAAAATAGATAGGGCTTGCCAAATACAGCACTGTAGAGTCTTTGGTAATATAGAATGTCCTTTAGGTCTGGGAAAAGGTAGGGAAACATGATACACATTTCCAGTATAATCAAACCTTTCCACCAATGTATAAAAGGAACAGATACATAAAATATACAATATATGTATGATATATCCTGTACAGATTCTCATCACTACTTGTCTCCCACTGTAGATTCCATTGTCATTTATATTGTTGTAGAAAATCAATGTCATTTACACCAGAGTAAATTCTTTATGTGTTCAGACCCCAAAGGTACAGGAGAGGGCTCTACAGCTCCTATAGCTACTCAAGATCAAAGTTGATTATGAAATGACTCATGAAATCACAGTTCTGTTCTGTCTTGTAAGGGATGGAAAGTGAAATCTTAACTTGAAGATGTATATCATAATTCTTCCACATCCTGCAGTTACTGCACTTATCTTTTGTCCTAACTCCATGTTATCTTTTAAGTATATGTAGAATACTGTTTTATGGTGTGTCAACTGCTTTGATCTATAGCAGGAATGCTCAACCCCTGGGTTGTGGGCCAGATTGAGCCCATGAAAGTTGCATAATATGGCCGATGGGACTTTCCAAGGGTGCAGAAATTTGGCATTAGGGAAGTGGTAACCACTCCCCTAACACCAGGTTCCCAAGTCCTGTGGGCTCAATAATATGACCCCATGAATGGACTTGATCTGGTACACATGGACCTGGGGCAGCAGGCTCAGTGTGGCATGGGAACAGACCCAGGGCTGAGTTGGTGGGAGATATCCACCATGGGGCCATCCATACCCATCCATGTATGCTTCCTTTGAGACATAGCCAACTGAAGCAAAAGGTAAAATTTGAGACTGGGCTAATTACAATTTCTGGTGAATCAGGTTGTTATAAAAAGTACTGATAATATATCTGAACAGTTCAGAACTGTAAAACTTTGTCTTGATTGCAGTACTTGGTCAAGGAGTCAGTTGAATTTTGTACCTTGTCCACTTACATTCACACATAAAAGACTCTAGCTTGATTTAGATAGTGCTTTAATTTCATGTAGCCTGGCAGGGCATCAAGGTTGAAGCTTAAGTGTAGCTGCCAATCAAAGTAGTCATATTATAGAGATATAGCAGACTGAGTTAAAACAACTCATCAGCTATTAATCCAGTCAGACTGTGTATGATTTTACTGCAGCAATATCACTGTCATTCAAGCCAAGCTATCTCAGCCATAGGAACTGCAGTAGTGAAGACAGGACTTTAACATTTTCTGTCAGAAACAGCTAGGCACAGACATCACACTTTTACTAGTATAAGTGATCAGAAATTGGTCTATAACCGTAGCAGAACAGAAGTATGGCATATATAGACCAGTTTAAAAATAGCTGAACCCTCTCTAAGATTTCCCCACCCCACCAAAGGGCAAATGTGTTCTGTTTGGTACTGATCTAAACTACACTGCTTACAGAAAACCATGTAAGTTAAATTGATTCCACTTTGGGCTATTTAAATGTCTGTACCTGGCCCTTTAGCTTAAATATTTATCTTCCAGGATTTGCTTATGCTGATGTTGGTGGCTGATGTTAAGGTTTGTCCTGAGCTAGATTGGTAATGTGAGCTCCCCTTTTCCACTTATATCATACTTTGCAGCCTGTGCCAAAGCTAGGGTAGCCACTGACCCATCCCCAGAATACAGGACATTCCTTTGGTGAGAGGGAGGGACAACTGGCCCTGTTGGCTAATCAGCTGTGAGGGGTAGGGGTGCCACCTCCTCAGCCAGTCAGCAGCAAGGGGCGGGGCTATCACAGAAAGGCCACCTCCCTCTCTCCCTCCCTCCCTGGTTGGCTCAGAACCCTGCATCTCCTAGCTGTGCACTATCCTACCTCTAGGCACAGTCACTCAAATTGTGAGGACAAATGATTGACCTATACTTCCACCAATTAACTGAGAAACAGGATTTTTTAAAGTCCGTTCCTCATTTAGAAATAGACAGGGGACAAAGGGTTTAAAAATAGGACAGTTCAGTATAAAACAGGACCAATGGCCACCCTATCCAAAGCTGTCTGGATTGTACTCTTCTTCTTTAATGCAGTACTAAGATATATCCTACATTTCCTTGTGGACCTCTTCTGGAGATTTGTCTGTAGATTTGTGGGATTAAGTCTTCTAATGGAGAGAAAGAGGGTTTCAGAAAAGCTGGAACAGGGAGTTGTGCGATATCTCCTTCTAGACAGCCTGTTCTCAAGGCCTGCGCACTAGACTAAGTTCCAAATGCACTCCAGAAAATGAAAGCGACATGGAGGTGATTAGTAGTGGTGACAACTTCATTCAACATATATTCAACAGAGCTTCCACAACCTGGCTGACATGTTGCCAGGAATCAAACTGAAAAGTTAACCATATAGATGAGTGACACTCAGTCTTGACTGGCTCACAAACAATCAGTGTCAATCAGAGAACCACAATAATCACTTTAACTCTAGGTGAATCGTGGCAAATAAGTTCAGTTCAAAAAAGAAGAATTATAGTACATTGTGCCAGATTAATAGAAATCAGTAGTGCATGTTGCATTATTTATGATTTCAGGAAAGATGTACCCAATATATGCAGTGAAAACTTTGACAACCATTTCTCTGAAGAGCTAGCTGTAGGTGGCAAGTTAAAGAGCTACTTGTGGCTTGGGAGCCACTGTATGATTATCACTCATATAAGTGGTGATAAGTGAAGTCTTGGGGTGAGTCTTATGATCAGTGTAGATATAGAGTTAGTGGTTATAAGAGAGACATTTCTAATATTAATCTACTATTCAAGAAATTTAAGGAAGCTTCTACAATGAAAAGAACTTCTCTTCCTTTAATAATGTTTAAACATCAAGGTGTCTGGACCAAAATTTGAGTAAATGCTGATAACACAGAGAGTTAGCTCTGAGCATGCACAGACAAGCTCAGTAGCGGAAAATTCCACAGCATGCCCAGCATGTGTCCCTTGTACGACCCCAGGGCTTGTCCGTCAAACCTGACCTACTTTACTAGTGCGAGCATGCTCAGCTCCACTCAGCAAATGATGTAATTAGACCAGAAAATTCTATGGAAAATGCAACCTGATTGGCTAACTGGTTGCTATAAAAGACTTGTGAGCCCCCGCCCAGGGGGGGAAGAGACCGGAGTGACAGGAAAGAGACTCGACCTGAGAACATAGGCTGCCTTGGCAGAGACTGTCTTGCAGGGAGAGATTGATCCGATCCTGACAGTAGAGGCTGTGGCTGCAGGGACTGCTGCTCGGGAGGGCTTAAGGCCCCACCGGTCCCCTCACCGTGCGGTTCCCACAATTGGTTCTTCATCGATATTTTTGATCTAATTTCGTGTATTGATCTTCCAGCTACCGACCTCGCTTCTGGCATCTGACTGATTATGATCCTGATTAACCTGCTCGACCAACGGCTACAACATCACCACATCTTTTGGCATCGACCTCGGCATCGGCATCACCACTAACCTTCCGTTTCATCCACATTGGACTGGCGTTACATTGTTCTTCATGTTACGGTTCTGTTGTTTGCTATCCCGATCAATAAGCTGTTGACCAGTCCTGGGACTATCGAGTCGGGTAGCCGCACCTATCCTTTGGGGTAGAAAGCAAGGGCCCGGTTCGGGAACCCCGTGGACCAAAAGACTCCCTTGTTCATACGTTATTATCTTACTGTAACTGAACAAGCAAGCTCGTCTGCCTACACTTCATCATCTTGTAGCGTAAGTAAATAAAATCCACTTTATTTGAAACCGCATGTGTCTCCTGTACCACTCAGACTCCTCGCCGCTAATCCCGCCTGTTCCATACTGAAACCCTCAGCCCACCATTACCTTGGGGCTGCTGTTCCCCAACACAAGGCATAAAAGAATTTCCAAAATCTAGTCCATTAATTCCCAACCTTTTAAGATTCAGGCCCCCATTGGAAAAGCCAGCTCTTAGTTTTCACTTGTGCTTTATTACAAAAAAACATACAAGAGCAATTAGTTTACTGCAAAGAATGCAAGAAAACCACAACGGATCAGAATGCTTTTAACACTATGGAATCCTAGCTGAAATCTCTGGGTTTATCTTATGAATCATTTTTGCACACCTCACATTGTTCTAACATTGCCTGGTGCACTTGAAGGATGTCAAGGTACTCCAGGGTGAAAAGGCACCCTGGTTGGGAATCACTGCTCTAAACCTTATAATTATTCATTTTCAAGTGTTTAAAATTCATTGTGTATTTATGTATGTAGGTTCAGAATGTGGTACTTCTCTTTTACTCAGTTCAGAAAAATGGAGTAAATACAAATTAAATATTCTTAAAATAACACTGAGCATTTACAAAGTGCTAGGCAGCTGAAAAAATCTAAATATTAATCAATTCTTATAATTTCAAGGCAAAGTCGATTTTTACCCAAGGCTACATTTTAAAGCAAGGAGACCAGTGTTCAGTAGAACGTTTTCACTGTGAGATAGTATTGGAACAGGCTAGCCAGAGCAGTTGCAGAATCTTCATCCTTAGATGTTTTTAGGTGCAGCATAGATACACACTTTATTGGGATAGTTTCATCACAGATGATCCTGCCTTGAGCAGGGGTTTAGACTAGATGACCTCCTAAGGTCCCTTCCAGCCCTGCTATTCTGATTGTGAGATCTCTCTTTAGACCAGCTGAGAGAGATGAAATTTATAGGATTTGAACAAAAGTCATACAGTGAGTCAGTGGCAGATATAGAATTAGAACACAAGAATTCTGGTTCCCAGCCTACAGGTCTAACCATCTGATAACACTGTAATGCTTATTACTCAGTTCATGGGGAATTCAGGTGAATAGCAAAGGATTTATTTTATGATATTTGTGAGCTATCCTTAAGACTTTAGTAGTCCAGCATAGAGAAGGATCCTAAAATTTATTTACTTATCTGAACTTTATGGATTATGGGACTGCAACAGGAAATTCCATGAAATCTTACAAATTGTTGATGTAAAAGACCTGTTACCTAATCCATTTTTCACCAAATCTACTGCAGTTCATCATCACAAAGCATTATATACATACATACATACATATGTGTGTTTGTGTGTGTGTGTGTGTATAGCTATTGTATTTAACTATATTTAATTGCTATTGTATTTAACATTTCACGAAATGTCCCTCCCAGAAATATAAAACACAGAAAACATCCAGTCTTGTCATTTCAATATCAGAGAAGTATACACTGGAAAAAGTGCAGAGGAGTGCAGCAAAATGTATTCAGCAATTAGTTTGAAGTGATCTGATGAAGAATGATTAAGGGAGACAACACATATGGAAACAAAGGGTGGACATCTTCAAATATGATGGTTTATAACCCCAAATATACATACATACATATACATACACACATATATATACATACATCTGGGGTTATAAACCATCATATTTGGTTACTATCTATCTATCTATCTATCTATCTGGGATTATAGATAGAGGTCCGATGAGCTGAGCACACCCTTGACAGTGAAGCCACCATACAGCTGGACATCAGAGACCCCTACTCCTGAGACTCCACCTGTCCTCACCACTGCAGGTCTCCTGGTTGTGATCTCCCAGTGAGAGTGGTTAGGGTTGGCTCCCCAGTCTTTCTCCCTGAGCATGCATAACGCTTAAGTAGCAGCCCTCTGCCTCTCCTCTCTCACCCCTTTCTCCTCCCTTCCCTGAAGTGGAAGGTTAGCCACCACCGGACAAACACCCTTGGTGTGTACAGTCACTGCAATCTGGAGTGAAAGAGATTCAATGTCCTAGTGTTTAAATAGTTTTCCTTCCCATATAATAAAGTTCATTCTCATTCCTGAGTTAATATTGTTTCTGAGATTATGGTGTTTTATTTGAATTGTAAAATAGGTACTAGATTAGATTAGTTAGATATAGGCTTTTAGAAGTTATAAGAATAGCTTGATTGGTTGTGTAATTTGTTTCTAGCTAGATTGATTAATGGTTGTACCTGTTGTCTAAGTTATTTATATTTACCTCTTATCAATAAACTGACTGATCTTTTTCAGTTACACCTGAGAGTGTGTGACTTTCCTTACTTAGCCATAGTACAAGTAGTTGCTGGGTTGATAGGGTGGTGATAAAGATGGCTGGCCTATTTGTTAGCCAGTGGCGGACCAAAAAATCACCCACTTGGACCCGGACTATTGAGTCAGCCATTACTTGGGAGGTGCTAATTAGGCGCTAATTAAGTACTGGTTCAGCAGTAAGTAAAAGGTGAAATTTACTACCGGAAGAACAGCTGAATTGCTAAAATAAACATATTAACACAACAGACAAAGGGAATGATTTGTATGCCTTGTCTTCCTGCTAAGGTTGTCTTTGAGGGTGAATGCTAGGTATGAATGTCAATTGACTGTAAAGTAATCTTGAGAAATAATGTTAGATCCTAAGAGACCAGCCTTCAGTGCTATGTGCAAGGATTTGACTTACAATTCTCAGTGACAGTAACAGGACTTGCCTGAATCTCCATTTTCTATCTATTGTCAGTCATAATCAACAAATGTCAATCAAGGAGCTCTGGTCTGTTTACTGTACAGCTCTCCATCTTGGGAGGGTATGAACACGCATCCTATTTTATACAGAGCTACATTAAAACAACAATGGCAAAAAGTTTTACGTTTTTAGGACAAGGAACATATGTGAAATCCCTTCAGTTTTCAATCCTATCCTAGTACATTAAGCAATTATGTTTCAAGCAGTGAGGTTAGCTGTTAGACAATGAGGTTGTTCTGGAATAAAGAATAAGAAGGAAATGAGTGATGGTTTAGCTGCCTACCCAGTATGCAATTAGTGAGGAAAACAAAAGTGTGTGTGCAAAGGGTGAGTACACCATTCTTACAGACACTAATATCAAATAGTTCAGTCTTATGCACACAGGAACAGAATCATAGGAAAGTAGAGCTGGTGACAAGAGAAGATGAGATAAGATGAGATCCATGTCACAGATGCATAAAAAAAGAACCTACCTGTTCATGCCTGTCAGGTACTAAGAAAACTACATATTAATATAATGATATTCATAATGACCTGAAATATTCATCCACAGTTATTTCTAGACACAATATGTGGAGGTCAGATTAAGGACTGATTAAAAAAACTGATATTGAAGATTCACACCTACGGTGGACCAAGAGACTCAACTTCAGTTCATTTTTTTTCTTTTTATGAAACTGCCAAGGAGATTAAAATCTGAGAGAAAGAGAATTTTGAGTAATGGACCCTTGATGTGTTTTGCTCTTTGCTACAAAACAGGGAATAGCAACACACTTCTTTTTTAAACCTTTATTTAAGGTGTGAATGATTTTCCCCAACCTATACTGATAATTGACTCTTTTCAGTATAAGAGAGGGTCATTCTTAAGGGCAAGTAGTTGTGGTAGGAACTGTTAAAATAACACTAACGAAGAGAAAAGCTCTTTTGCCTCCTCTTTATCCCTAAGAGACTCTGACTCTAAATCCTAGTCCATTTAAGGTGTCCTTAACACAATACATGACATTAATAAATAAGCAGATGACTATTTAGAGTATGCATTGATGTCACTAGAAATTCAGCTGAAACATGATCACCTTTTGTATTAGAGAAAAAATAAGTAGATTTTTCACCTGAGTTACTCTTTTAATAGAAATAAGTATAACTTCTTTTACTTTATAGCTTTCAATTGACAAGACCATTTGCTATCGCCTCAGCTGCAGCCAACATGATTTATCTAGTTTTCTACTTCAAATTACCTCCTTGTTGCCAACTTTCTTTCTTCTCTATCATTTCAAGGAGACTTTAACATTTCTGATGAGAGAATATGCTGGCAGTCACCTCATTCTGTCTTAGCTGTACTGGACAAGCCTTTCAAAGTTCAGAGGTTCAATCCTGATAAGCATTCACAGTTTCAGATACCCATTCAGACCTCTTCAAGCCTGTTAATAGCCCTTCTACAGGCCCTCCCATTACTTTCTGTCTAGGCTTTTTGAGCATTTTTAAATATCATACTACTTTCTTCTTCAGTAACAAGTTTGGGTTGAACCTCTTCTCTGGTCTTAGGCGTGGATGTGATGAAAGCAGTGGAGAAAGTAAGGAATGATCACAACATAACACTCCCTTTTCATTTTAAGCCCATGGAATCCCCTCCATGTGGACATTTTGCATGAGGTGTGGCTGGTTAGGCTGGGGGAGTTCCCATTCCAACTGGTCCATGCCTTGACAATTCAAAAGGTTGTTCACTGTGTGAACTGCCTCCTGCAACCACAGTTCAGGCCCCAAGGAAGTCTCTAGGGCTTAGGTACACTCAGCCCTTCCTTTATTTTTCCCCTTTTCCAGCCTGCGCTGATACAGAGTTTTGCTTTGCTTCTTCAGAATCCCTAGTGTTTTAGGTGCTAATATTGTTGTATTGGAGTCATCTGCCTTTTCCTATCCCTTCCCTTCCCTTTTGCTGATGGTATGGCAACTTTAAAACTTCACTACCATCAACAAATGGAGCCAGATAGTCAGCTAATGTAGATTTGCACATGTCTATTGAATTCAGTGGATCTATACCAATTGACATCGGCTTTGTGTTTTCTGAGAACCTTTAGCTTTCCTGCAGAGAGTTTGCTTTTCAGATATCTTTTCTTTGATATCTTATCAAAGAAAAGATATCAAGGCAAACGTCTACCCTTAATTACATATAGATCCTGATGGGACTTGGAGAATAACCAGATTCAAACTGGACCAATGTTAGTTACAAATTAGTTTCCAATTTTCAGGCCCAAAATCAACATTAATTTGCTAATCTGCCTTCTCTTCAGAAACCACCATCAGCTCTGACACAGTTCTGATGGAAACCTTTTTAGTGTTTCATTATGCATGACTGTCTCCCCTCTTATAACTGCCAAATGCAGCAACACTTCAGCACATCAAAATCCTCACTAGTACATTACTCAGAGGATGTACCTCTCCTTAATACTGCTTTGGAAGTAGGAGCAATAAAATAGCAGTTTTATTTACTTCAGATCTGTTTTACCTGCATATCTCAAAGTCACCTTTCTGCCCTTGCGTTGGACTGTCTGATGAAATGACCCAAAAAAGATAAATGCTTGAGATTTTAAAAGTTGCCTTGGGTAGTCAGACATTCAAAACTCATTAAAATTAATGGAAGTTTTGCCTGAATCCTATAGTTGTTTTTGAAAATCCCAACACTATGTACCTCTAGGGTTCATTGACCAGAATCTTTTTTGTGTTATGGTCTAAGTAAACATTTCTTCACTGTTTCAGTCCCAGATTACTGCCATAAATAATAGATGGGTTGTTTGACTGCTTACTTTGTGTACCACTAGACAGGTTCCAAGCTTCACAAATTATTTTTGCATAACTAGAGACCTTTGATTTATTCATACTTCTTTCAGAAATACCAGGCATATTTTACTATATGCCAGAGGATCAGAATTTCCTAGAGAATATGTATATTGTACATTTGCATATGTACTGATTCCCTTGCTCTAATTGACTAATTGTAGGAGATCCTCTATTTTATTTTATTTTTTTTGGAATTCTCCTTTTTTGCATATATTACCAAAAATTTACATTTTAAAAACAAGTTTCCCTTTCAAATTCTCAGTGGGAAAAGATGACTTCTTCTTGTGTCTGTGAGCTGCATTTTCTTTGCAGGCAGATAAATGGCAAATGTGGAGGAACTGGAAAAAGGAAAGGCTTGGATTTGTTTTGCAGTTTCTACATCCAAAGAAAAGGTTTTAATCTTTCTGTTCTAATAAATAGGTTCAGTACTTTTCAGTAAACATATCAGTGCCTTATTGGAAGGCACGACACGATATACAACATTCAGACTAGCTCTTGCTGTTCCACAGTATTTTGCCATAACTTCCTAAGATTATCAAGAGATGTAATATTTCCTAAATTCGTGCTTGTCTTTGCATCTACTTGTTGCCACGTCTTCTATTTAGACTGACAATTCTTTGGGTATAGGTTGCTTTTTGGTTCTGTGTGGTGCACAGAACAATGGGTTCCTCATCTATGACACTTTTAGCTTTTTGCATGTTACAAATAAATAAGTAAAGGTATAGGAACCATCATGGTGAAAATAAGTACAGATTATCAGGTGGTTGTTAAATATTCTTAGTTCTGTATGACACTTCTGTCCCTCTTCTTTCCAATAGATGGAGTGCTTTTTTGCTTTAGGAATCTTATCTAAATTTTTTTGGTCCTGGAAATGATTGTGAAGTGCATCTGACTGGAGGGCCCGGGGGCAACATGGTGGGATATAAAATACCACAATGTTGAAGCCTCAAGAGTAAGGTGATTATGGGGCACATCAAAACCCTAGCTCCCACTGCCTTGTGGGTACTCCTTGGTTGGAGAAAGGCTAAGGGTCATCACCCTGACAGAAATGTGTCCTCTCTGAGGTGTAGGCAGTTAACACAATTCTTATAGAATTATAGAAAATTAAAGCTGGAAATGATCTCAGGAAGTCTTCTAGTTCAATCCCCTGCTCAAAACGGGACAAACTCCAGCTACATCATCCCAGCCAAGGCTTTGTCTAGCTGGGTCTTAAAAACCTCCAGGGATCAATATTCCACAACACCTCTGCATAACTTGTTCCAGTTCCAATGCTTTACTACCCTCCTAGTGAGAGATATTTTCCTCATATCTAACCTAAACTTCGCTTGCTGCAACTTGAGACCATTGCTCCTTGTTCTGTCATCTGCCACCACTGAGAACAGTTTAGCTCAGGAGTGGGCAATTATTTGGGCCTGGGGGCCATACAGGGAGTTTTGATGAGTTGTTATGGGCTGGGTCAGCACCCCTCCACCCCTGCCACAACAATTGACCAAAACTCCCTATGTGGGAGGGGGCTGCAGGTGGGGGAGCAGTGTTCATGAGTAAGACAGGTGGGCGAGGCAGGGATCATGGGGCAGGGTCACAGCGTGGCCTCTGCTCTGTGGGAGGCTGTGGGTGGGTGTGTGGCAGTGTGTGTTGGGTGCATGGAGGGGTACGTGTGTGTGTGTGTGTGCATGTGTGTGTGTGTGGGGGGATACTGCCTGGGTATTAGGTCCTAAAAGCCAGCCAGAGGGGAGGGGAGTAAGGAGGGGGTGCATGTAGTAGGGCTTGCCAGGGTGGTGTGATCATTGGCTGCCTCTGCAGTGCTCCACATGGGGGCAAGACCTGCATGGAGCAGCCTATGCTCTATTCCAGCCTGCACCCACTGGCCTGGCCGTGGCCAGTGTGCACAGCTTCCGGTGGGGCTGCTCCTGGTGCTGCTGCTAGTGGCTCCTCCTATTGCTCCTCCTGTGCTTTTCTGGGCCAGGAGGAAGCTTCAGCTGGGAGGCTGCTGCCCCAGAACATGGGGCTCTGGCTCCCAGCTGCCTTCCACCCATTCTCCCACCCATTGAGGATGGCGGAGTGGGTGGAATGCAGCCAGGAGCTTCAGCTGAGTGGCTCCTGCTTGAATGCATGGGGCGCTTGCTCCAGATCCTGGCTGCTTTCTACCCACTGTACCCACCTAGCATGGGCAGCCAAGTGGGTGGAAGGCAGCCAGGAGCTTCAGCTGGGTGGCTTCTGACCCATTGTGCAGGGCTCTTCCCACACTGGGTGGACAGAGTGGGTGGAAGGCAGCCAGTAGCTGAAGCCAGAGCCCCACATACTGGTGCAGAAGCTGCCTAGATGAAACTTCCTCCCAGCCCAGAACAGCACAGCAGTAACAGGAGGAGGAGCTGTCATTGGAGACAAAGGGAACCAAGCAGCAGCCATGCTGGAAGCAGCCCTGCTAGAAGCTGAGCATGCTGGCTGGGGCCAAGCTAGTGGGTGTGGGCTGGAGTGAGGCACAGGCTACCCCGGGCAGGGCTCACCCCCATGCAGAGTGCCACGGAGGCAGCTGCGGGCCAGATCCAATCAGTTGGTGAGCCAGATCTGGCCCACAAGCCATATTTTACCCACTGCTGGTCTAGCTCCATTCTCTTTGGAACCACCCTTCAGGAAGTTGAAAGCTGTTATTAAATCCCCTTGTAGTCTTCTCTTCTGCAGACTAAATAAACCCGGTTCTGTCAGCCTCTTCTCAGAAGTCATGTGCCCCAGTCCCCTAACCATTTTATTTCCCCTCCACTGGACTCTCTCCAATTTGTACACATCCTTTCTGTAGTGGGGACCCAAAACTGAACACATTATTCCAGATGTGGCTTCACTGGTGCTGAATTAAGGGGAATAATCATGACCTCCAGTCTGCTGGCAAGACTCCTACTAATGCAGCCCAGTATGCTATTAGTGATCTTGGCAACAAGGGCACACTATTAACTCATATTCAGCTTATTGTCCACTGTAACCTCCAGGGCCTTTTTTGCAGAACTGCTGCTTAGCCAGTCAGTCCCAATCCTGTACTAGTGCATGGGATTGTTCTATCATCCTAAGTGCAGGACTTTGCACTTGTCGTTATTGAATCTCATGAGATAACTTTTGCTCTCTGGTAGAAGCTATAACCACCAAGGCATTAAATGCCTGGATTTGGTCCGGCTTTTGGAGTCTGTCTCAGTGGTCTAAAGTGGGTGTGGTAGATCTTGGGGAGCCTCCACTCCAGCATACTCACCTGAGCAAAGCATTGTTCTTTTCATACAGAACACAGTCATTCATACCAATGAATTTCAAACCTAAACTATAATACCCCATACTGTAGGCCTCAGAGTCTCAGAAGCACAGATTGTTGATTGTTCTTAAAATGCTACAGTGTTTTGGGGAAACAGTTAAAGGAAGGCTTATAGAAGCAAGGCGAAGAAACCGTCAAATGAATGAAATCAAACTCCTTTTTATTTGTGGTTGGTATTTTCTTTTGTTGAAATCAAAATCCAGTGCATTAATTCCTTGAGATAAGCATTTTAAGGTTCAACTAAGTATTCACATTAACATGTACTGATGCAGTGGAGTGTCCACAAAAACCTGTTTCTGTGAGATTTATTTTCTATATAAATTATACCAGTATACTATACATAAAGTCCAAGCAGTGTTTTCCTAAGTAGACAATCCTAGAATTTTAGGATGTACATTTTGCCAGTGAGGCCATTAGTCTCTTACTCTTTCTCAATGTTGTATATTACAGGGCACACTAACAGGTAATTCCTTCCACTTCATATTCTTTATTCTTTCTAAAGATAGACAGGAAAAAATGTCCTAAATTAACAGTTCCTAGTATTCAACTGTTAGCAGCAGAGAAGAGAATATTTCTGGAAAGAAATTAAACATATGTTCTTACAGATTTTTTATTAAACTTCTTTTAAAAATAGACTGTACCACTTGATTTCAAAACTGATTGGCTAAAATATCTACATTAATATAAAAAAACCCCACCTCCTAGGATATGCTAGCAGGAAATTTCACTGATCTGACAATAATCACCTTGAATAATATTCTCAGTGGGCTGGTCTACACAAGCATTAACTCGAGCTTAAATTTACTGTACAGTAAGCGAGTTTGGCTAGATGTCTACACATGCAAGGATTAGGCAAAAGATTTGCTGCCAAGTCTCTGCAGCCCTGAAGTCAGTGCACCCCTGCAGCCACCTGGGGGAACTCCAGACTCTGGCTACAGCTGCCAGCACCTGGCAGCCATCTTTAAAAGGCAGCTCTGCCCTTTGCTATCTGGGCAGCCACTGCCTGTGCTCAAGGCAGCATGGGAAGCATTGAGGCAGCATGCGGCCACTTTCCTCATGCCCACTCTGATTCTCTGTGCTATGGCTGCCTCAGCCCCTGGCCCTGGCAGCGAGAGACAGCATCCCCAGATCCTGTTGGTCACCTCAATTGCCCTGTTGACCCACCAGTCTGACTGACAGCTGGCCCATGGCATCTCACACGCGCAGGTTCCCTCACAACCAGCCACCTCCTGCCCAACTGCAGCATTTTGCCCCTCAGCTGCTGCTGCTGGAGACACCAATGAGGGGCTCCAGGAGGCCACCTTCATGGCTGCCATTGCCCTCCTATGCCTCCAGCCTCACCTCTGGGCCTGCCATGTCAGCCAGCACTGGTGGCAGCACCTAGTTCAGCAGAACTGGGATGATCAGCAATGGGTGGACACCTTCTGGATCAATGAGGCCACCTTCAGGGACCTGCTCCAGCAGCTCTGGCACCACACCGGCATGCACCTGGCCCTCCCTGCCTGGCCCTGATGCTGCTTAAGCTGATCACACTGATCATCCTCTAGTATGTGGGTCTCCTGCTTGGCATGGGCAAGGCCACCACCATGGAGACCATCCTGGAGGTGTGTGGAACCCTCCAGGATGTGCTGGCAGACATCGTCCTCAGTATCCCTGACCCCCAGGTGGTGGTGGAAGGGTTCCATACACTGGGGTTCCCTCTGCATATCAGGGCCCTGCGCAAGACCCACATACTTGTCACCTGCCCTGCCCCCACTCCTGTGGAGACCACCCTTATTATAGCCACAGGGGGTTCCACTTCATGTTCCTACAGGCCATTGTAAACCACCAGGGCATATTCACATTGTAGACCACCAGAGCATGTGGACCAGAGTCTGTAGAGCACAGCCTGCCAGCAGAGCAGGGGTTAAAAGATAACCATGCAGACCAGTCAGCTGACTGGGGATGTCACATGACTGGGTGAAAGCTTAGATGAGAGCTATATAAACTCTACACTGACTTAGCCACAGGGCCCAGCCCAGGCTGTGGCAAAGAGTGGACTCTTGAAGGCTTTAAAAAGCATCCCTGCAAGTGAGAGTGCCAAACAGAGTGACCCACAGACACGGAGCCATGGGTAAGCAGGGTAAATACCCCTATTCATTTTTTTCATTGTTATAGCCCAGGGGCTTAGTGTTTATGTTGCAGTAAACTGATGGTTTGTGGCTGAAGCTGAAGCTGTAGGGGAGGTGGAGACCTCATTAGTGCCCACAGGGGCACAGCTACAGATGCCAGGAAGCCCGGCACTGTAGAGGTGCAGCTGCAGGGGCCAGAGAGCCTGGCACCACAGGAGCGCAGCTATGCAGGGCCAGGGACCCAGAGAGGAGAATACTGATTGAGGCTAGTGTCTCAAAACCAGGCCCAATGCATTGGGTCTGAGCTGGATGGCTTATATAAAAGTGGCATAAGCTGTGTTGGCTGAGACTCCAACAGAGTGAACAGATGATGCAAATGACACCTGCAAGGCATGAGGCATGATAATTGGAGGTTGGAATCATGCAAATAGCCCTTCAGACAGGAGCTCATCACCTCCAAGTGTTTGAGAACCAAGACCAAATCCAGAAAGCCCTGGGGCAGCCTCCCTTTTAAGAACCCAAAGTAACAAGTTGTGGCAGGCGACTGAAGGCAAGTCTGTTCCCAGAAGAAAATTCAAAGTAAAGTGGGACTTGGGGGGCGCCTCCACGCATTCTCAAATGCTTCTGAGGATGGCACGCTGTTACAGGTGGGCACTGCACATGACGCCCATGTCTTTAGGAATTATAGCGTTGTGAGACTGGTAGAGAGCAGCTGCTTCACTCCAGGAGCACCGGACCTGCAGCTTGGCAGTATCATGGTCCTGTATCTGATTACTGGGGACCCTGCCCACCTGCTCCTTCCCTGGATGATGAGGCCCTACACTGTCCACCTGGAACCCCGCCAGCCTACTATAATCATTTCCTGGGCCAGACATGCTCCCTGGTTGAGTGCATGTTCAGCTGCCTCAAGGGCTGCAGGAGGTCCCTCATTGCCTGCCCTGAGGTCACCAAGAACATCCTCCCCCAGATCGTTGTTGCAGCCTGTGTGCTGCATAATATATGTGAGGCCTGGGGACAGTTGTTTTGCATGGCCTGGGCAGAGGAGGCAGCATGTGTAGAGGTGGCCTGGGAGTGGGAACACCAGCTGTGGCAGCAGTGGCAGCTCCCTCCCAGTGAGGCCCCAGAAGAGCCAGACACTGCCAGTGAGAGCCAGGACACTGGGTGTGGGAGGCTTTAGTGAGCCACTTCCTGTATCACTCCCCACTCTAGCCCACCTACCCTGCTGCTCACAGACTCCCTACCCCTTGTCCACCCCCAGCACAACTCTCATGCCAGGAACATGACCAAAGAAGAAGGCTGGGCAGGCCTGGGCCCAGGTGGCTACTGATTGAGTCCCTACTCCCCACACACCCCTGGGGCCAGTGGCCTGCTGGGTGCTGGCTGCAGGCAGCCTGCCTTCCCTGCCCCTTCCCCATGCAGGACAGGCCAAGCTCCTGGCAGCACCTGCTGCCATGCCTCAGGACCTCACTTCCCCCTTGCCCCCCTACAGGCCATCATCCCTGCTGCACTGACACCCAGCCCATGGTGCCTGGATTTAAGGTGCACAGGGCTCCTGGACAACTGGGATGAGGAGCTTCCAGTGCCCTCGCCCTTCCCACAGGGTTCTTCTCTGAGGTGCCCAGAGGCTGTGCACTCCACTCCCCGCCACTGCTGCTGTGCCCCAAGTGTGCCCCTGCTGTGCATGCCCCAGCCAGTGTGTGATGAACTGTTTGTGTAGGTTTAGGGGTGCCCAACCCATTTCAACAAGCTTTCCTGCTACCGAGGAAGACATCACCACCAACACTGCTGCATTTCTTGGGGGGTAGGAAGCCTGTGCCCACCCAGCTGTCAGGCCACAGGCTGCTCAAAGTTTTGAATTGTGTCCTGCCTCTCTTTGTGTTGTGGGGGGGAGGGGGAGCCTGGGGCCAAGGGAGTGTGGGCAGGCCAGGAAGGGGTAGGGGGCAGAGGCAGTGGCTGGAGCCAGGAGCAGGGGCAGAGGCTAGGAGGGCCCTCTGTCTACTGTGGGGCTTACCAAGTGTCTGGGTCTGGTGTGGCTGGCTGCTCAGCATGATCCTCCCCATTGTTGATGGCATGCAGCTGCATCCAGTGTCCTGGTCCTGTGGTGCATGGTATGCAGGTGCCTGGCCAGGGGGCCCCCTGGAGCTGGCACTGATGATTGCCAGTGGTTACATTACCAGCCAGTCCTCATGGTAGGACCTAGAGATTCACAGCAGCTTAGGTAGGCACTCCCTAAGCTGGATAGGGTTCCCTGAAGTGCTCATGGACTTCACAGCTGGGGAGCTGGGTGGGACAGTGTGCCGAACACTCTAGGGTCCCTCCTCTTGGGTCGTGTCACCAGAGGATCAAGGCAGGGTGGCTGCTTGGCAAGGCCATACTTGCTGGTAAAGATTGCATGGTTGTGGCCTAGAGTCTGGGGTGCAAAAATGCTGGTCAGCTGCCACATAAAGGCCATTGTCTTGTGGGCATGGCTGGACTAAAGACTGTGGTCATTCATGGTGACCCACTGTGCCCGCAAGGTATTGACCTTTTATGTGGCACTGCTGCACCTACCAGAAGTGCCCTCACTCCTGCATCCCACCTGACAGGCCCTCATAAATGTATGTATTTGAGTGCCTTCCCTGCTCAAATTGCTGCAGCACCTCTGCATCACTCCAGAGTGCAATGAGATCAGCAACTTTCTCCTGTCTCCAGTTGGTGTTCTGGGTGGAGGGCACAGGTGTGTGCATGTGGGCAAGGGTGGGCATGGATGAGAAGGATGAGGACATCATGGGTCCTGTGCTGGCTCTCTGGGCCCCTGCACAGCTGTCCCACTGTTGTCCACCCTGGGCAGTTGCTGCAGCAGCACAGCACAGGACTGGCAGCCGTGCAGCAGAGTCTATGCCCTACAGCAACTGCATGCTCAGGGCAGGCTGCTCAGGGTCTGCAGCAGGCAGGTGGCCCTGGCCCTGCTTTCAGAAGCAGCCTGCAGGCATCCCTGAGGGCTGGCAGGCCTGGCCATGTGCTGCAGCAGCCTGCAGCAACTGATCTGCACCCACCTGCCTGACAGCAGTGCCTGGGGCAACCACAAGGCTGTGCAGGGCCACACAGGAACACATAGCTCCAGGAAGGCAGAAACAGCTAAGCTGTGGCTTGCCCAGGTGGATACACAGGGCCTGCAGTGCCCTCAGGCTGTCTGTGATGTGTGCCTCAGGGCACAAAATGGCTGCAGGTTTTTATAGCCTGAAGCCAGGGCTTGCCAGAGAGGCTTCTGAAGTAAAAGAGGCTCCCAGCCCGGGGCCTGGATTCAAGCCATCCCCCTAGTGACTGGGCGGACCCAGAAGCAAATTTGTTGCCAGGTTGTGTGTACACGTGCGTTACTGTGCAGTTATGAATTGCACTTAAATTTGCTACCTGCATTTCAGGTAGCAAATTTAATGATGATGAAGGGATTTTGCTCCACAGTAAGTATACATACATGTAAATGCACGCGCTTACTGTGCAGTAAATTAGGGAACCGCACAGTAACATGTCTCATGTAGACACCCAGTGGACTTGAAACTTTGTTAGTATATACCAGATTGATTAATTAGGAGCTATACAATCTAGGCCTGCAATTTATTAAAATGTATTTAAAACTGTATTTGACCTGAACTACAAAAGTGAAGTGCATAATTTTATATACATAAACAAACTACTTTTGTGTTTTATTGTTTGATTACAGCTTGTAAACCAGAGGAGACTTTAAAAATGTTAGCGTCTAAATTCCATGCTCCTTTATACCCTAAAAAATTCTAAAACCAGGTATAAATGTGAGCAGATAATGTCCCCATAATCAAAAAATAAGCTGTCTACTGAAGTCTGATTTATTAACACACTGCATTGAAACTGTGAAAAGCTGCCTGTAATTTTTTGTAGATATCAAGCCACTCATTTAGATCATGATCTGGCTTTGCAATAATACCAGACTTCCTGAGGAATACTGGCAAGAGTAGAGTAGCTTCATAGCAAGTTATTTTCAATGGACATTATCTGGTAGGCCTACACTCTTCTTATTTATGACATATCAGTTCACCACATAAGCTTAATAAAGGATTCCTTTGACAGAATGTATACCAAACTGTGTTAAGTGGTATGTAGGCATCTTAGTTTGGACTAGTTAGACTAGTTCAACTTGACACAGCTTGAACGTGCTTTTAAGTACAGTTGTGAGCAGCAGGTGGTATATAACCTGCACCACTGTATGGCTAACTTCAGATTTTTTTTTCGTTGACAAGGGAAATAATTTACTACCGGACTGTAACACCAGATTGGAATAGAACATTCTGCAGGCAAATGTGATGTATGTAATTACAGGCCTGCTCTTTCTTCCTCTTTCATGGTGCTAGTAATCTTTCACATTAGGGTATAATTCATAGATTCCTAGATTCATAGACATTAGGGCTGGAAAGGAGCATGGAAGATCATCAAGCCCAGCCCCCTGCCCGAGGGGCACGAAGTCAGCTGGAGTCATAGGATCCCATTAAGATAAGCATCCAAATTTGTCTTGAAGGCGTTCAATGTAGGTGCTTGAACCGCCTCCGGTGGCAATCTGTTCCAAACCTTTGGGGCTCAGACAGTGAAGAAATTCTTCCTTATGTCCAGCCTGAAATGCTCTTTTGCTTTTACTGACCAATATGCAAAGGGCCTGGCTCTGTTCCTGCGAGTCATGAGTGACTGGTGCTTCCTGAATCTGGGGGGCACCCGCAGAAGCTGCCGACAGTGGCAGCCATCAGGTGGGGCACCAGCCCTACCGACAGCATCTGTGTTGGCTGTCAGGGGAAGCACTGGCTCCATTGGGGGGGGGGGGGGG
>NW_017729027.1:49424384-49426949 GCF_001723915.1 Gavialis gangeticus | reverse complement strand
GGGGGCACATGCACCCAATACCAGTTGCCTATGCTGCAAGTTAACACAATCAGATTCATGAAAAGAATGAAGCCTGCTCATTTTTCCCCTTGATTACATTTTTTCATTAAGCTGGGAGGGAAAAAATTTTCTCAATATGATAAAAGAGAATGTTATATTTCCTATAACTTAATATCTGTGAAAGTGATTAGGATACATAAATAAAATATATCTATGTAATGTGTTTGTAGAACAAGCACTGGATCTCAAAATCCATGGTAGGGGGCAATAGACATCCATACCTGCAGTTAAAAGTCTGTCTCTCATATATATTGAAAGATACAGAGAGAGGGACTATATACCTATATACCAGGGCAATGCTGAGAGTGCATGAAGTATCTTTGCATGGATAAGTTATGAGGATTTCCCAAACAAGGCACATCTATTCAGTGCCAGGCAGGAGTATGTAGAAGTCCAGAACTGGAAGCAATACACCTTTGTTAGTGTGGTGCTGTACCCAAGATAATTAGTTTTGCTAGAAGCACAGCCTTATATTAGATTACAGACTCTTAGGCTAAAGCTAACACTGTCACAGCTAGCTCCAGCCACTAGGCAAATTCATAATGCCTATGCACAAAGACACAGACTGCATCCTTTACTTACGAAGGCATTTTACCCATCTGTGGATTAATGTTTCTAGGAGTTTTAGCTGAAGATATGGATGGCTATATTGCCCCTTACAGTGGATTTTAGACCCATTTGTTCTGTGCCTTATCAGTAACATAGGAATAACATGGATTGTTTTTTCTCTGATTTTTTTTTTATAGTGCTTCACACAATTCATGTGTGATCTTCTTTGGGCTGCTAGAAGATATAATAGATATATGGCTACCACTAATAATGGTAGAGTTATTTTTCATTATTATTTTCTATAAGCACTGATCAGGTTTCATAGGTTAGGACTGTATGGGCCAAATAATTAATCCTTTGATTGCAGGAGTATGGGTATGTATGTTTCTATTAGCCACATAATTTCTGGACTCTGTAGAACTGAGACTGTTTTCTTTTTAGAATCTCCTGTTATGTACAGTGATAGATATGTGGATTTAAAGTGGCTGAGGGAGATATAAACATTCAGGAAAGAACCTAGGGTGATAGAGAAAGCTAAATTACAGCCAATAAACTTTACACATCTGTAGTTATAGTATAAAAATCCTGTGACACACAGATGTATATAAGTAAGCCAATGCAATATCCCATAGGTTGATTTTTTTTTGAGGTAACTTTTGTGCCAGTCCATCTGTATTCTATTTCAAAAGCAACAGACAAATATATTTCTTTTCATGAAGTAGTGAAGTTATAGCCACATAGTAAGATAACAAATTGATTTTCTTCTTTATGTAGGATGCTTTTATCTTTTATTCCAAAACATGACCAGACAGTAGCAGAAATTCTCAAAAGGCATTAAAGAAAAATGTTTAATCAAAGAAGAGCTATAAATACTATTATAAGAAGGCATTTAAAAATAAAGCTGTCAGACTGACTGGTTAGAGTGTGAAATTGGGGCTCTCCCTGGCATAAAATCATGACTATAGGGTGGGAATGATTCTAAACAGGAAATCTTTCATTGGAAGATACTTCAATGGGATACTTCAAAATTAACTAATCTGAACATCTAAACTAATAATTAGTAAGTCATATATTTTATAACATTGAAAACAACTGTCTTTCTATTTTAACGCCAATCTTTGAGGTTTCCTGTTTTGTGTTAACTAATTCATTGGGGAATTGAAGGAAAGGACAAACTGTTTCACCTTATATTAGGTCTGATAATACACAAGGATCCCTACACCAAAACAAAAAAAGTATTATTTGTATTATTAATCATCCTAACCCTGATCCTGAACTGTCATTGATGGTACTACACTGAAAGATGTTATAGTACCTGCAGACCCTCACTCAGCCAGTATAAGCAAATACTTAATTTCAGGGTAGTACCATCAATGACAGTGCAGGATCAGGGTTAGGATGATTAATAATACAAATAATACTTTTTTTGTTTTGGTGTAGGGATCCTTGTGTATTATCAGACACAAGGGATTTGTCAAAATTTCTCTCACTGATGGCAATTTCACAAGTTAATCTTCTGTGCATTAATGAAAATAGATACTTTTATCATATAGAAGTAGCCGTTATATAAATATAGATATTTTAATAATAAAATGCTTATAAAATAATTAGGGCTTAGTATCAATATGATTTGAAAGTCCCTGAAGCTGCTATTAGTTTATATTTCAGAACAAAAACTGTATTAAGAAATGGTCAGGTCATTTTATTACATAAAAAGCCCCAAACAATTTAAGTCTGAAATTTATCTTTTCTGTGATTATGTGTGTGCTTTGGCTAAGACCTTTTATGGTATCAGTATAGTAGCTCTCTAGATATTGCAATGATAAGATTTCACTAAATTTTTCAATAGACATTACAGGAATCTAGGGTCTACTTTTGAACGTGATAGGTTTATTAATACAGACACTTTCTCTCAGTTATGTTGCATAAATTGCTGATTTTATCCCCTGGAGGCTA
>NW_017729027.1:49423572-49424373 GCF_001723915.1 Gavialis gangeticus | reverse complement strand
AAAGAAACATAGAGAAAAGTATCTATTTTCGCTACAGTTACTATAAGCAGAATTCTATTTGTGATGTTAACATAATCCAAACTGGGAAGCAGCCTAATGGAATTTTCTAATGCAGGGCTAGATTATGAACTTCTTACTGGTGAGCATCTACTCTTAGGGGTATAGTTATATTGAAGTCAAAGGTACTTCTTGTAAGGTACACAATCTGACATAGAGTGGTTTTAAGTGGGTTTGAATAGTCTTCATCAGCTCCTGCACTTGTTGGTTTATGTGATATTGTGGACAAGTTCAGGGACAGAAGAGAACTATAAAAGTGCAAGGGAATGCATTATTCGTTATAGCAAGTGTAAAGGTGCTGAAGGTTTCCTCAGAGCTTGTAAACTCAGGGTGTTTGCAGTCTTGGGACAAGGATCTGCAGCAGGCTGTGCACACGGAATGCATACACCTGATTGGACAGCTGTAACTCCAAGGCAGGAAGCACAGGAAAAAAAATGGAAATTAGCTGGGGAAGGGGTAGCTGAAGCTGTGCTGAGAAGGGCTGCTTCTGCTGAGGGCAGAGGAGCCAACAGCTAATGAGAGGATTGCCTGGTATCCTTTACTAAAGGAGATGGGGTTGTGCAAATGGGTTCCCCTCCCCACTCTTAAGATTCCTGGGTGCAGAGAGTCCCTGGGAGGGAATCAGGGACAGGGGTTCCTAGAGGAGGTTTTCTGGGAGAGCTAGAGAAAGCAGCAGGAAATCATGGCTGTGTGGGAGCTCCAGCAGAGAGCTCAATAAAGTTCAGCTGAGAAGGGGCACTCCAT
>NW_017729027.1:49416517-49418572 GCF_001723915.1 Gavialis gangeticus | reverse complement strand
GAAGGGCTGCTTCTGCTGAGGGCAGAGGAGCCAACAGCTAATGAGAGGATTGCCTGGTATCCTTTACTAAAGGAGATGGGGTTGTGCAAATGGGTTCCCCTCCCCACTCTTAAGATTCCTGGGTGCAGAGAGTCCCTGGGAGGGAATCAGGGACAGGGGTTCCTAGAGGAGGTTTTCTGGGAGAGCTAGAGAAAGCAGCAGGAAATCATGGCTGTGTGGGAGCTCCAGCAGAGAGCTCAATAAAGTTCAGCTGAGAAGGGGCACTCCATGCCAAACACAGGGGAGCTGCTTTGGGAAGTGTCTGGGGAATGGTGTCATTGATTGCAGGCACCCGGAAAAGACTAGAAAAGGGAAGAAGCCCTGGTCTCTGGAGCAGCCACACCTGAGGTAGGCACAGGCACCCCCATCTTCTGTCCAGATGATGGCATCGTGTCACCCCTCTTCTGAGGCAGAGTGAGCACCACTCCTGGGGGCTCCGCTGCAGCCACTGCACAGTGGGATACTTTGTTGTGGGCAGAGTGATTTTTGTGGAGACCTGGTTGATTAAGTGTATATACCTGTTATAAGTTGCCTGTGTGGTAAAGTTGATAACGTAATAATTTTTGTTATATGATAAGTATTTGCTTTATCCGCTGGTCTAGATTATTATCTAGAGCTCATTCAAAATATTTTGTTTGTTATTTATGGGATGTCGAATTTGTCAATCTCTCAGTTATTATTGTAAATAATAAATTATTGTAAATGGTTATTTAGTGTGTGGTCTGGTGTGGGGAGGACCGTGGGAGAGAGAGCACTCCAATGAGTGGTGCTCCCAGCCTGTAGACAGAGTGAGAGTAGACCGAGATCTATTGGATACCAAAAATGTGGACGTGGCTGTGGGTAGCACCCCCACCAGGGTTACACAAGATAATAATCTGAGGTGTTTTGAGGAAGTGGAAAAAACAAACTTTCAACAATAGACTTTAATGGTAAATAATAAGTCCAGAAAAAAGTGATTTTTTTTTTTCCCCCTCTCCCTCTACTCCCTTTCCTGTCCGCCCTGCACACAAAGAAAATAATGAAAGCAAAATCTGCTGTAAGTTGGAAATGGTTTGCACAGCTGATATAAAGTATTGTCCCAATTCACTTTGGATGCACCTTGGATATAGGAACAGAATGCAGCAGCTTTAATAGAAATGTTAGCTCCATTTTAACTCAGAATTAGTCTTTAAATTTATTAGATTCCTCAACTATCTCACAGAGATTTGGAGAACAAAGAAACAGGTCCATAGTTTTGAAATTTTGGAAAATACAGTGCCTTGATCTAATCTTCCATGTGTGGTATCAGAATTAATGACTACATACTTGTTCCACTGCCAGATGGATTATAGATGATATGATATTATTTCAGCACAAATAAAACATTTGTATCACACCATCAAACCATCTGGATATGATTTACAAATCACACTTAGCATTTCAATGTGTCTGATCTCTTTGAACAGTACATTGCTGAAACTAGTATTTACTGATCTTGTCAAAGTGACATCACCAAGAGATAGATTATCCATATGAATGAATTCACTCGTCAGTAGCTGTTGGCAGAATGTTGAGTATTAAGAGATGATCATAATATTTCTGTACCCTTTTCCAAGTGTTTCTGAGCCTCTTAGAGAATGGTCACATTTTTTATGGGGGTTGCATATATGCAATTTTAGTTAAGTAGGATCACTAATATTACAAGACCGACACAATTAAAACACATGTATTATTCCTTTGAAACCATAGTAGAAAGCTAGGAAACTGGGGAAGGTCATACACTTGTATCTAGTGTGAAACGGAGTAGAGGAAAACAGTAGGAACAATATTGCTTTCCTTTTTTAAGGAAGTCTGTTGTTCAATGTCAGAATAACTCTCTTTCTTTGTCATAGAATAACCCATTTTGGGGGCTATTGACTCTGTTCAGTAGTTTACAGTGGCAGTAACATAACTGAGCAACTGGGGCAGCGGTCCTGGGCTGCAACTAGTGACTGACTGTGCCATTGACAATGGCAGTGTAGCGTCCAGTGCTCGTAG
>NW_017729027.1:49409378-49411517 GCF_001723915.1 Gavialis gangeticus | reverse complement strand
TCATCATTGATGCCAAGATGAACATAGGTCAGCAGTGTTCGGATGCAGTCAGGAAGGCTAACCGCACCTTGTCTTGCATCCACAGATGCATCTCAAGCAGGTCCAAGGAGGCGATACTCCCCTTCTATGCAGCACTGGTCAGGCCACAGCTGGAGTACTGCATCCAGTTCTGGGTGCCATACTTCAAGAGGGTTGTGGACAATGTGGAGAGGGTCCAGAGGAGGGCCACTTGCATGATCAGGGGTCAGCAGGTCAGGCCCTACAAGGAGAGGCTATGGGACCTGAACCTGTTTAGCCTCCACAAGAGAAGGCTGAGGGGGGATCTAGTGGCCTGTTACAAACTAGTCAGAGGGGACCAGCAGGCATTGGGGGAGTCCCTGTTCCCCCAAGCACTACCAGGAGTGACTAGGAATAATGGTCACAAGCTGGCAGAGGGTAGATTTAGGCTAGATATCAGGAGGTGCTACTTCACGGTCAGGGCGGCTAGGATCTGGAACCAACTTCCAAGATAAGTGGTGCTGGCTCCTGCCCTGGGGGTCTTTAAGTGGAGTCTAGATGAACACCTTGCTGGGGTCGTTTGACCCCAGTACTCTTTCCTACCCATGGCAGGGGGTCAGACTCGATGATCTGCTCAGGACCTTTCCAACCCTACAAACTATGAAACTATGAATCTATAAGATAAACCAGTTAGAGCCAAATTCATATTAAAATGTGGAAGCTTTCATGGCTTAGTCACTATCCTTCTCTAGCTTGTCAAAGTATTATTACGTGTGAGCTGAGAATCTAGACAGATGTGCCAGTGGCGTAATTATGATTAGCAACATTTTTACATGTGTTAAACTTAAGCAGCAGCATCCACTAACCAGATCATTTAACTTAGAAAAGCTTTTATGGCATCTCCTAACAATATTGCCTCTGAGGTCAAATAATCCTTGCTTATCTGACACAGTCTTGCTTTGGGACATTTTTCCTTTTGCTTGGAATTTCCTCTCGGTCTCCTCTGTACTCTGAAACAGTTTGGCATAATTCAACTTGTCACAGGTGACTGTGAAATAGAATATTATGCTTTCCAAGTCAGAGCACCTCCACTATGCATTTCTTCACTTGAAGAATGGGCTCCACCTGTATGAAATACATTTTTCAGTATTTGCTGTGACATTTCCTGAAGAAACCTAAAGGCACAAAAACACTGGCACTTCTGCAAAGGCAATTAAAAAAACTAGATCAAACTTTGTTTTTATCACTTACTTTATTTGGAATAAAATGCTTGCTTATTGTAGGAATACACACACTAGTTTGAACGCTTGAGAGCCAAATTCAGCTTGAGGATATGCTGAACCCAGTGCCAAATTTAGTTATAAGGGATAAACACTCTTCACATTAGATTTGATAAGATTTTGGCCATGGCTTCCAACAGTGCTGTAGTCCTATTTTAGCAGGGGAGTCTGAGGTACGTCACACCAGATGCATCATATCCACAGAAGTCTGACACTTAAAAGACTTTTTGGGTCCCTGAAACCAACTTTCTTCTCCAACCAGTTAGCCATGCATAAGATTTGGGAGAAGATGGTGGACATACCACTATCTCTGCGTCACCCAGGTAAGCAGAGTTGTTAGTCCTATGACTCCAACACAGAGCTGTAGTGAGCTTATTCAGCACCTAGGATGGGCAGAGACAGGTGTATGCCAACGACTGTTGGCGGTGCTGGCAAGGGGCGGGGTTACTTATCCAGGATCTCTGCACAGACGATGAAGCTGCTACTGTTACTGCTACTGTAGCTGATGCTGCCTTCCTTAAGCAGAGAATCTGGGCAACAGAAGTGCAGAAATAGTGAGTCCAGCTAAGCAGTCCCATGACATGGGCTACATAACCCTATATTTATTTGTCTGCTGATTGTAAGGTTAACTTCTAGGAAAGGCTTCAGATTGTATTTCTGTTCTAGAAAAAATTTTGTTTAAGCTTTATCTTTACTCTTGTTATGCTTATGTGAATCAATGTTGTCAAGCTCCAGTATAAATCAGATTATAATCAAGGCCCTGTGAATTTATACTCTGTCCAGATGAATCTACTTTTAGTCACAGGGGCTCCTAGGTTTTGTAGCAAGTTCCAGTAAAAAGAAGGATTCCATTGAATTTCAT
>NW_017729027.1:49404165-49404378 GCF_001723915.1 Gavialis gangeticus | reverse complement strand
GCCCCAGGAGTAGGAAGTCAGCAGGGATCATAGGATCCCAGCAAGATGAGCATGTAAATATGTTTTGAAGGTGTTCAAAGTGGGCACTTGAACTGCCTCTGGTGGCAGTCTATTCCAAACCTTGGGGGCTTGGACAGTGAAGAAGTTCTTTCTTGTGTCTAGCCTGAACCAGTCACAGTGGAGTTTGTGACCGTTCCATCTTGTCATCCCTTG
>NW_017729027.1:49391794-49403962 GCF_001723915.1 Gavialis gangeticus | reverse complement strand
TGATGGGCCTGTAGTTCGACGGATCTACTTTCCTCCCTTTCTTGAAGATGGGCATGACATTGGCCCTCTTCCAACCATCAGGCACTTCACCAGAGCACCAAGAACTCTCAAAGATTTGTGCCAGCTCCCTGAGCATCCTTGGGTGTAACCCATCAGGGCCAGCTGACTTGAAGGTATCCAGCCTGTCGAGGTGTTCCTTCACGAGGTCAGGCTGGATGGAGGGCAAGGAATCTCCCTTGATGGAGGGCAAGGAATCTCCCTCACCTGGGCCTCTCTGACCCATAGTGGGCAGGGCCGACCCATGGGGCTGATGAAAAACTGATGCAAAGTACCCATATAGCAAGTTTGCTTTTTCCTAGGTGTTTGTTAACGGTAACAAATTAATAAGAAAGAAGTGCAGTATGTCTTGTGGTACTTAATTTGATACCAAGATCTATTTATTTTATTGATATGGTCAAGGGGCAATTGCAACTTCGAACACTTTGTTTGGCATCCAAAAATGGACAAGATTTTTTTTGCAAGGTGGCAGAAGGTGGCAGGAGTTTCCCACCTGCAGTAGAAGGAGCTACCTGCAAAATGGCTTATATATGAAGGTAGGACACAAATGAAGTGCTCAGTTGTGTTGTGAAATGGGGTCACTTTTCATTTGTTACCCTGGTGACACTCAATTTGGTATACAGGAATTAAATTATACACAACCTTATGGCAAGAAAGAACTTCAAGATGAAGTGGACAATAAAGTAGATTAGATTTTAGAGGCCTTAGTTCATTTTGCCTCATTGTTTTATTATCCTTTTCCTGTAACTCTGTTTGCTTTGGGTTGTCTCCCCTCCTTCCATTTTTAGTTATTTTTTTTCAACCTCACATCTTTGAGCAGGTCCTTATAAAGCCACAGTGGATGCTTCTGTTCTCGGCATTCTTTTCAGAGTATTTGTTTTCTGCTCTGCCTTAATGATGTGTCCTTTAGGATTTCTCAGCTGCCTTCTACACTGGTGGTTGTAAATGCAAACTCCCACTGAAATTAATGGGACCTGGAGAGGCTGGGCATCTTTTTGCATTTGGTTCTTGCTGTTCTTCTTGCCAGAGTTTCTATAGCTTGTGGTCAAGAGATGGTTTTATACTGGAAGGTTTACACAGACTTACAGTGGGCGCATCTACACATGCATGTCCTGTGGCACCAGTTGACTTGTAAGTAAATAACTTGTGAGTAAATGGTGATTGGTAGGTGTCTCACATGCAGGGAAGTGGATATAGATTTGCTGCCAATCTGTTCCTGCTTTCTGGGGCCCTGCAATGGGCCCTTGTCACCACCAGGGGGAGCTCCAGGCTCTGGCTGCAGCTGGCAGCAGCTGGCAGCCCTCTTCAAAAGGCTCACTGCTGTCTAGAGCCACATCCCTGGTCTGGAGCAGCATGCCCAGTGCCCAGCACAGGAACATCACGCAACAGTGCTTTCCTCCCTGCCTCTGCCTATCCATGCCATGGCTGTTTCTGCCCCTGCCCTTGGCAGTGTTGACCAGCATCCCAGGCTCTTGCTGGCTACTGCTCTGGCCTTGCTGGCTCAACATGTTTTTTGCCACCCGGCCCATGGCTGTCTCATCCTTCCCTGCTCCCTCATATGCAGCGACCACCTGCTAAGCTGCCATGCACTGTCTCAGGGCTGCTGCCATGCACTTGCCACCTCCACCCCATCCACCTGGCTGGACCCCACCCGGAACACTGATGACAGACTCTAGGATGCTACTGCCAGGACAACTGTCACCTTCCTGGGCCTCCAGCCTCACTGCCTCTGGAATTGCCTGGCCACCCAGGACCAGTGGTTGCATGTCATTCAGCACACCTGGGATTATGAGCAGGGGCTGAAGGCATCCCAGATGACCCAGGCCACCTTCTGGGACCTCCTGAAGCAGCTCTGGCTTCATCTGGAGCAGCAGTACATTGGCATGCAGCTGCCCCTCCCCACAGATACCTGCCTGGCCCTCGCCCTATTCAAGCCGGCCATGTCTGCCAGTATGCAGTATGTCAGACACCTGATTGGTGTGGGAAAGGCCACTGCAAGGGAGGTCATCTTGGAGGTGTCTAGTGCCCTCCAGAATGTGCTGGTGGACAGTGTGCTCCACATGCATGACTCCCTTGTGGTGGTGGCAGGGTTCTGTGCTCTGGGATTTCTCCAGTATATCAGAGCCCTGGACAAGACCCATATCACCATCACCTACATGCCCCACAGAGACTGCCCCCATTACAGCTTGAGGGGCTTTCACTTCATGGTGTTATAGGCCATTATGGACCATTGAGGCACCTTCATGCATGTAAGTGCTGGCTGGACAGGCAGCACCCACAGTGCTTGCATCTTTTGGAACTCTGGCATGCTGGGGCTGATGCAGATCAGCTGCTTCATGCTGGGGATGCTGGACCTGCAGC
The DNA here is from genome assembly GCF_001723915.1 of Gavialis gangeticus. Lineage (NCBI taxonomy): Eukaryota > Metazoa > Chordata > Crocodylia > Gavialidae > Gavialis > Gavialis gangeticus. The sequence continues at coordinate 49,401,544 of NW_017729027.1, read as the reverse complement.
TTGGCACCATGGTTGTCCCACCCCTGCTCATCAGGGACCCTACCTACCTGCTCCTGCCCAGGCTTATGCAGTCTTATGCAGGCCACCTGGACTCCCACCAGGCAGACTTCAACCACTGCCTGGGCTGGATCTCAGCTCTGGTGGAGTGAAACTTCAGCCACCTCAAGGGCCACTGGTGCATCTTCACCATCTACTTTGAGTTCACTGAGGACAACCTCCCCTGGTCATTGTTGCAGCCTGTGTGCTGCATAACATCTTTGAGGCCCTGGGGGAGTGGTTTCATGAGGGCTGGATGGAGGAGGCATGGTGCACAGAGGAACCCGGGCAGTGGGAGCACCACCTGCAGTGGAAGCAGTAGCAGCAGTGGCTTTCCACCCCTGCTGAGGTCCCAGGAGAGCTGTGCACCCATAGGTGGGGGCCAGGGCACAAGGTGCAGGAGATGCTGGTTGACCACCTCCTCCAACACTACCCCCTGTATCCTGCCTGCACCACCACCCATGCCCCCTGCCAGCACCCTGCCCACTCCCAGCACCACATTTACTGCAAACACATCTCACAAGAACAATTTTTTATTCCCCTCATATCAAACAGATGCCACCTCCACTTTCCCTCCTCAAAAAAAGAGCCCCATCTCTCCCCAACAAATAGAACCCCTCCACCACCCACCCCACCACCAACAATGAAACACCCTCTTTCCCGTGTAAACTATTTACAAAGAGCTTTGTGTGGTGTCCTGGAGTAGGAGGCCATGAGGTGGGGGCATCTTGGGGAAGAGTCCAGAGTCACCCTAGCTTCCGGCCCTTCCCCCATGGTTGTAAATGCTGCAGTGAGTGCAGCTCACCCAGGAGTGATAGCAGCCACTGGTCACATGGTGCAGGGGCCTCCCTCTCGAGTAGCCAATGTCCAGGCCCAGCAAGACCAGCATGCAGTCCTGTCCCAGCTGCAGGTAGCTCCTGCTCTGTGCCCATGTGGAGATGGGGTGAGTGGTGGGGCTGGGCCCAGGCAGGAGATAGGGCAGGGGGCGGGGTGGGTGGCCTCAGACCTGGGGTAGGGTCTGGGCCAGTGGCTCCCGGCTTCTGGAGCTGGTGCAGAACATTCTCCCAGACCATGGTGGAGGCCTGCTGCTGGGCGGTGGGTGGCTGCCAGGGGGCTTGCAGAGCTAGGGTCAGAGGCAGCATGAAAGTGACCACCAGGGCCAGAATGGTGTACAGTACACAGTGGTCATTGCCCATGTCCTGTACTGCCCAGGCCAAGATGGCATTCTGCTTGTGCAGAGCCTCCACCTGCTTGCGCAGAGCCTCCACCTGCTTGCACTCCAGGGCTATGAGCTCTCCTAGAACTCCCTGTCCACTTGGTCCCATGCATCCTCATGGGCAATGTCCTTCACCCACCACATGTCCTTATGGGTGATGTTCTCCACCTGCCACCTGTCCTGGTGAGCTACTTCCTCCACCTGCCAAGCTCAAGGGTACCCCAGCCAGTCCTCCAATGCTGTGACCAGGTGGTCCAGGAGAAGGGTCTTGTCCAGGTTGAGTTCTCTCCCATGTGCAGCTGGAGGCCCTGTAGAGCCATGAACCAGAAGCTTTTTGTGAATGTTTGCAACATTTATGAGATAAGATGCTCTGTACCAGGGGCCATGTGGTGCATGGCCTCAGATCAGGGGTCAGGCCTGCACAAGTATCCAGGGACTATGGTAAGTAGGCCTGGCAGGCCTTGGGCCAGGCAGCCACTGGCCAAGATCACCATCCCTAATCACTACCCTGGAGCCAGCAGGCTGTTGTATGCTGACTGCAGGCAGTATGCCTCCCTCACCCTGTTCCCAAGGTGCAACAGGCTAGGTTCCTGGTAGTACCTGCTGCTGTGGCTCTTGATCCTGCTGCCGCACCCTCCTCCTTCAGGCCAACTACTCTGCTGCCCTGCCGACTAGCCCATGGTGCCCAGGCTAAGCGGGTGTGGGGCTCCCGGACAACTGGGATGAGCATCTGGCCATGCCCCTACCCTCCCTGCTTGGGGCTTCTCCAGGAAGGCACCCTGGGTCCAGCCCCCCACCACACCAGAATTGATCCCCGAGTGTGTCCCTGCTGTGTGTTCCCTCCCTGGTCAGTACACAATGAGCTGTTTGTGCAGGACAAGGTGTGCCTGACCCATTATGCCCTGCTGCTGATGATCCTCATGGTGCTCTGGACATACCTATGCTCCTGGTTTGGGACCCTGAGTTACAACAGTGCAGGGGGAAAGGCCGGGCTGCTCTGCAACCTCCATCACTGCCTGGAGGGCTACCTGTGGCTGCACTACACATCCCTTCCCCCCTGCAGCTGAGGAGGGCATTGCCTTCAGCATCAGCACATTCCTCAATGTGTGAGAGGCCCATGGCCACCTAGCTGTGGGGGCACAGGCTACTCAATAAAGTTTTGCACTGTCTCCTGCCTCTCTGCATGCTGTGTGTGGGGGGAGACCTGGAGCCAGGAGCGTGTGGGTAGGCCAGGCAGGGAGGGGCATCAGGGGCAGGGGCTGGGGCTGGTGGCAGGGGTGGAGTTGGCCCTTCCCCCAGTGTGGGGCTTACCATGTGTCAGGGACTGGCATGGCTGGTGGCTCATTGTGGTGCTCCCAGTTGACAGTGGCATCCAGATGTGCCCAGTGTCCTCAGTCCATGGGGAAAGCCATGCAGGCACCCAGCTGCCTCCCACCCCCGCCCTCTTCAGGGATGGACTGGCACTGCTGGTGACTGGCCATTTCATCACCAGTCATGCCTTATGTCTGGCCCTGAGGTTGTGCAGCAGTGAAGCTCTGGTACAGGTGCTGGCCAGATCTACTTTAGTTGCTGGTAGAAACTGCATCCAGGGAACTGGGCGGGACAGGGCACTTCAGACCTGTGGGTCCCTCCTCTGGTGATGTGTCACTGGAGAGGCCAGGCTGAGGAGGGGGCTTGGGCAGGCTGCTCATGCTTGCGTAAAATACATGGCTGTGGCCTGGGTCCCAAGGTGCCAGAATTTTAGTCAGCTGCTGCATAAAGGACATGGTCTTATGGGCACATCCGGACTGATGATTATGGTGGTTCATGGCTACCCACTGTGCCATCAAATGCTTGACCTTTATGCAGCACCATTGTGCCAACTGGTCATGCCCTTGCTCCCTCATCCAGCCTGACAGGGCATCATAAATGTGAGAGTTGGAGTGCTCACCTCACATAAACTGGCAAAGCACCTCTGCCTCACCCCATGGTGCCATGGGATCACTAGTCTCCTCCTGCTTCCAGTTGGGGCCCTGGGTGGAGGGCATGGGCATGAAAATATGTGTGTTCCAGGCCTGGATGGGGAGGATGATGCCATGCTAGGTCCTGTGCCAGCTCTTTGCGCCCCTGCACAGCTGTCCCAGTGTTGCCAGCCCCAGGCAGCTTCCAGCAACACCCAGCACAGGCACAAGATAGTCAGCCACATGGCAGAGTTAATGCCTTGCAGCATCTGCAGGTGCAGGGCAGACTGCTGTGGTGTACTGCAGGCAGGTTATGCTGGCTCTGCTGCTCAGAAGCTGTCTGCAGGCAGCACTGGGAGACTGGCAGCCCTGGCCAGGGACTGCAGCAATTTGCAGCACTCAGATGGCCCCAGTGGCACTGCCCTAGCAGCCATGTGCTGGTGTACTGGCATTCAGGCACAGTAGGGCTGTGGCTTTTCCAGGGGGACACACAAGGCCTGCAGTGCCCTCAGGCTGCCTGTGTTGTGTGCCCCAGGGTACAAAATGTCTGCAGGCTTTTATAGCCTGCAGACAGGGGCTGCCAAAGGCAGCCCAACCCTGGAGCAGGAGAGGCTCCTAGCCTGCAGCCCTGGGGCTGGCCTTAGACCTGCTCCCTGGTGGCTGGGTACACGTGGGAGCAAACTTCCTCCCAGGTTACATCTATACATGCATTACTGAGAATTAACTAATCCCACTTAAATTTACTACTTGAAAAATTAAGCAGAATTAAGGGTGGCAAATTTAAGCCGGATTAAGAGTTTTTACTGTGGAGTAAAAATACTCTTACTGTGCAGAAAACTGTGCTAATGCACAGTAAGATGTCTCATGTATGTCTCATAGGTGTGCCCACTGAGTAGTAAGGTAAACCTGCATCAGATAGAATTTACATCAATGCTGAAGACTGCAATGTAGTGTAGATACACTTAAGATTTAGTGTAAGTACCAGAAATGTCTAACTACATCAATGTAGAACTCACGCTAATTTACCCTGATTCTAGGTTAGTCCCACCTGAGCCCTGTGCAGTCATGACTAAACCACTTCTGGTAACTATCTCATTTAAAATTTAGCTAAGGTACCTCTACACTACACTGAATATCTCATCATGCACATATCCAGAGGAATGAAAAGATCAAAGAGGCAACTAATTTCTGCAGAAGCTCCAAAGGATTCAGGCACTCAAGAACTCAAATTGACCAGATCCATTTCCAAAATTGCCATTCAGCTGAAAAATCTCACATCATTAAATTTACTCATAAGATTGGCATTATCCCTTGACTTTGAGGAATGCTGAAAATACTGTAAAAATAAATTTTGTCATTTTAGCAAAAGACAAGGATTATTAGCATTTTAGATAATGTCTGTGGAGAAAATTATGCAGAAAACCAATTGAAGGAAAGGGAACTAAGACAGAAATGCAATTAACCTGAAAAAATGGTTTACAATAAATGAAAAAGTTATTTTTTTCTCATTATATATCAGCACCTTTGTACCTGGTAACTAGCACCCTGAACACTTGATTCTCAGGTAATATTGGCATAATATGTGGATACTTTGAGAGTATATAGAATAGGGCTGTGCAAAACTTTGATAGCTGATTCGATTCAGTGGAGATTCAGCCCGATTCAAGGACCAAATCTCTAAATCTGGAGATCAAATAAAAGTTCTGCATTGTTTTGGAGCATCCAAATAGATCTGGAAAACTTCAGAAAAGATTCAGCTGATTCAGAGACTCGGCCATAAACTAAACAGGTAGTTGACACAGCTGCCTCCAGCTGGTAAGTCTGTTGAGGTTGGGGGAGGAAGGAGGAAAGGGGCATGGGGGAGGGAAGGCTTGAGGCTTGGGTTGGGACAAGCTGCCCAGCCGGGGCAGGGAGGAATGTTACTCAGGGAGGTGGGCAGCAGGGCGTGGGATGCGGGCGTGGCAATGCTGGGAGCATGGGCATGGCAATGCTGGGCTTTGCCCTTCTGCCACTTGCCCAGGCAGGGCGGGGATGGGTGGGATGCAGGCGCAGTTCACCCCTGGCGGAAGGGGGCAAATGGTTCTCCCTGCCAGGGCAGATGCAAGCACAGCTAAAGCAGCCATGGGAGAAGGCCCTACGGCTGCCCTGTCTGGACGCAGCCCCTGTCTGGCCCAGCCTTCTGGCACTTAACCCCCCCCACAAAAAAACAAAAAAAACCCCTGTATTCACTCACAGCTGTTGCATGGGGTGGATGGTGTGTCCCATGGAAGTGCACGGGAGGGGTCCCCAGCACACTTGGCGGAGGACTGGAAGTGGACCAGAAGCACTTGAAGTCTACTTCTGGGTCCACAGCAGAGCACATGGGGGACCCTTCCCCTGCCTCCCAGCTCTGCAAGTGGTGCCTCCTGGGTCTGGGGGGGCACCTGGGGTCCCCCTATGGCCAATTACTGAGTTGGGGGGAGGTGTGTGTGTGTGGGGGGGGCCCTGCATGCTTATCAGTGGATCCAGAAGTGGACCAGAAGTACTTCCAGTCCACTTCTGGGTCCACCTCCAAGTAGATGGGGGGGGAAGTGGGCATGCTTCTGTGGGCTGCTCTATTTCCCACAGCATTCACAAGCTGCACCTGGTACCTTGAGGTATGTAGAAAAAACTGTGTCTATGGCTGAATTGCTGATTCTCCAAATCAGAATCGAATCTTCAGATTCAGATTTGACTGAATAGAACCAGGATAGTGATCCGAATCAACAAATCAAATCACTGTCCCCTGAATCAAGCCAAATCTAAATCAAGTATGGCCCACTTTGCACACCCCTACTAATTAGGCAACTCTGCAGTAAATGTCTCATGTAGACATGCCCAGCAACATGTAATAGAATTAGACCTGAGAACAGCACACACTACTTTTCAAAGTCTCAGCCTGTCTTACAGCTAACAACTCTAGGGGAGGGTTCTACATAACTAAGTGACTACAGATTTGATGATAACAAAGATTTCATTATTAGATATTGGTTTAACTTGCCTATATTTGCATTATTGATAAGTGAAGTCAGCTGAAAATCTGAACAATCTTAGTGTAGCAAAAGAATGCTAAAATATTAATATGACAGAAAGCAGGAAAAATTATAAATAATAAAAACAACATCAGCAAAATATTTTCTAGCATTGGTACTGGTTTCTTTAACCTTTCCTTTCTAATCTGGTTTATAACAGTATCGGCCTAACTTTAGTAGCAACATATACCTATATTTTTTAGTAGAAATGAATTGGAAACCTGGAGTATCCAACTATCCACTAAAGTTTGTGGATCAATCTCACACCCGAACCTGGTTGTGTTCAAAGGATATAAATAGTTTGTACCGTTGTAAGTGAACTAAAACCTTGACTACAAAATCTCTAAATTTTGATAGTCTCAAAATCAGGATCCAAATGGTGTAGTTTAAATCTACCTATACATTTCTTAAAAGTTAAAAAATATGTATATATGCATGCAGACAGAGAAATCAATTTGCTCTTTTTTATTTGAAGTCTATCTGAGAAAACTTGCAAAGTGTATATAAGAGAGCAATTTTGTTAGGACAATGAAATACAGAACACTTCAATTAGGATTCACTAGGTCAAACCCATTTCAGGTTGATATTGACTAGAAGCTATTACTATCTGATCATGATTATGTGGTTTATAACCATTACAAATCACACTGTTAGTCTTATTCTCACTGGACAAGTATCCAGCAAAAAATAAAACCCACCAGTATAATTTACAATAATAGACAAACTTTTTATGCTTAATACAGAGGTGAAAGACTGCATACAGGTAGAAGATGCCCTGTTTTCTCATGTATATCATCAATTCCTTGCAATCAGGTGTGAGGTACACTGTAGGGCAGAGTTGGTACCACAAAGTTTTGGTGCTTTACTTCCTTTTGGGAGAAATAGCAGTTTTTCAACCTTGCCTCACACATTTTACAAGTGCTAAATTCAAGCACAATTAAGAAAGACTTGGAAAAACCTTTACAAGTTTAGTCCTCCTGTACAGCTCCTTAATACTCCCTACTCGAGAGCACGGAGGCAGAAAGAGATCTTGGAGTCATTATTGACTCCAAGATGAACATGGGCCGACAATGCGAGGTCATGGTTGGCAGGGCTAACCGGACCTTGTCGTGCATCCACAGGTGCATCTCGAGTAGAGCCAAGGAGGTGATCCTCCCCCTCTACGTGACGCTGGTCAGGCCACAGCTGGAGTATTGTGTCCAGTTCTGTGCGCCCCATTTCAAGAGGGATGTGGACAACATGGAGAGGGTCCAGAGGAGGGCCACCCGCATGATCCAGGGACAACAGGGCAGACCCTACAGTGAGAGACTGCGGGACCTGAACCTATTCAGCCTCCACAAGAGAAGGCTGAGGGGGGACCTGGTGACCGTCTATAGACTCACTAGGGGGGACCAGAAGGGTTTGGGGGAGACGCTGTTTCCCCTAGCGCCCGCTGGCATAACAAGGAGTAATGGGCACAAGTTGATGGAGAGGAGGTATAGATTGGACATCCGCAAAAACTACTTCACAGTTAGGGCGGCTAGGAGCTGGAACCAACTTCCAAGGGAAGTGGTGCTGGCCCCTACCCTGGGGGTCTTTAAGAAGAGGCTGGATGCCTACCTGGCTGGACTCATTTGAGTCCCGTTTCTTGTTTTGGGGTTTTGTTGTTCTCCCGCCCTGGCGGGGGGTCGGGCTAGAAGATCTACTAGGTCCCTTCCGACCCTTAATCTATGAAACTATGAATACACACCCTAATGGAATATCAGTACTTCATCCACTCCCTCAGTCAGTCCCACTTTGAGCTGTATACATGTCAGATTCCCTGACTACGCTGTCAAATGCTTGCTAAAATCAATTAGCAAATGTGAGAGGCAAGGATTTTTGTGTCAGATGCCTTTTATTAGACAAACAATGTTTGGGATAGACTTAGACAAGCTTTGTAATGCAATGCATTTTTTTCAGGTCTGCTTGCTTCTCTAAGATTGTCTAAGTGCATCCCAAGCATCAAGTTGGTTTAATAAATGGTATCATCTGCAAAAAAAAATCTCACCTATCACATGTTTCCTGGACCATCACAGCTACAACCTTTCCAATACTACCAATTAGCCAAAAAGCTTTATAAGTTCACATCACAGTATTTCTTTTTGATTATTTTTGTAATTATTCCATACATTACATTATTTCAAGAATAACTTCATTTATTATAAATTAGGTTCAGAGTTCTTTTTGCTAGGAACACACACTGTGTTATATGAGAAAAATATAGTACCAGGAAAACAAAAGATTAAGAGATGTTGCTATGTCAGTCTATATTTATTTGATTATCTATAAGCACACACTATTATAATTATAAATATGAACATATGAACATTTAGCTGAAGTATGTTTTTATTTAACCCAAAAAGTGATAGGGCTCATGCACAACTATATATATTTTTCTTCTTAACCCCGCCCCCCCACACCATTTTTATTGCTTGAACATAATTTAAATTGGTTAAACTCTATCTGTCAAGCATTATTAATATGACTAGACAAAATTATATTCTTTAGTTTTCTTGAGATGCCTTGATAATCTGGTGATGTATGAAATATAACCACCAAGTAGTTAAATTTATCTGTTTTCATAGATTCATAAATTCATAGATTTTAAGGTTGGAAGGGACCTCAGTGGGCCATCTAGTCCAACCCCCTGCCCCTGGCAAGCAAGAAAGGGATCACCAAACCTGGGATCATGTGATCTGAGCTAGGTGCCTGTCCAGTCTCCTCTTGAAGACCCCCAAGGATGGGGCAAACACCACCTCCCTTGGATGCCCATTCCAGATCCTGGCAAACCTGACCATGAAGAACTTTTTTCTAGTGTCCAGTCTAAACGTACTTTCCAATAGCTTATGGCCATTGTTCCTTTTTGTTCCGGGGGGGCCTGGTAAACAGATCATTGCCTACTTTGTGTTGCCCTCCCCTTATGAATTTGTCTACTGCCACAAGGTTCCCTCTGAGTCTTCTCTTGGAGAGGCTGAAGAGGTTAAGGGTCATAGGATCCCAGCAAGATAAGCATCCAATTTACTTTTGAAGGTGTTCAATGTAGGTGCTTGAACCACCTCCCATGGCAGGCTGTTCCAGACCTTGGGGGCTCGGACAGTAAAGAAATTCTTCCTTATGTCCAGCCTCAAATGGTCTCACAGTAGTTTATGACTGTTTGAACCTCATCATGCATTGGTGCATTCTGGTGAACAAACGTTCCCCCAGATCCTGGTGGTCACTGTCACGGAGTGGGGCCTACGAGCGGCCGTGATCCCGCTAGGTCCCCCTGCCGTGCCAATTAGGAGATCCAGCACCCTCTTAATTCTCGCCCGCCACGTCTTTGATCTTAATAGTTAATATGGGAGGCTGCCTAGGATCTCCCATGATCTCAGGGTGACTTGGTGCACCCCAGCCTTATGGGCTATGCGTGCCTCCTACCTCCCCTTTAGCACGCCCCAAGCCTCGCAGTTCTTCCGGACGTTCTCGTGTCTCCAATCTTATACTAGCC
>NW_017729027.1:49383000-49386197 GCF_001723915.1 Gavialis gangeticus | reverse complement strand
GTGTTAAACACCTTCAGGTTCTCATCCGCCCATTTGCTGAGCCTGTTCAGGTCAGCCTGGATTGCCCGCCTATCTTCAGGTGTGGATGCTTTGCCCCAAAGTTTGGTGTCATTGGCAAACTTGGCCAGTCTGCTTCTGACTCCAATGTCCGCATCATTAATGAGATTAATTAAGAGGCCTGAACAGGCATCTTTGCCTGTTTGGGCTGCTGCTTCTCCTGCCATGTCTAGGTCATTGCCAACCCTCCTTCTGCTTTCCTGACCCTCCCACAGGTCCTGAGGGACAGGGAGGCAGGCCCCGCACAGTCTGCTATGCCCCGGGCAGTGGGGGCTTGGCAAATCTGGAAGTGCCATGGTGGGCTCCTCCAGTTTCACTTTACCTTACAAGCCAGCAGGCCATTTAATAGAACATGCCTGTTTGTAAGATGCCAGTTTATGGATGAGGCCAGGACAGGGTAGCTTTTTATACTGCTGGGGACAGCATAGGTGCTGACCTCAGGCTCTAGCTCCCCCTGGTTGCAGATGCGGAAGGAGCCAGGAAGGGTTATTTTGCCCTGAGTGGCACAATTTTTTCCACAACAAAGTGCATGTCTGAGCATGTGCACTGAGGCAAAAAGCCCCGGCTCAAATTTGGACTGCTTCTATTTGAGCTGCTGCAGGTGGACGTGCTTGCATGTGTGGACGTGCCCAATGAGTATATTACAGCATTTCACAAGTATCTATTTTTTTTTTTAAATAAATTTTAAGAGAACACTGGAAAATGAGGAATGTTTTTTCCAACATGTTTTTTTTTTCTAATGTAGGGTAATAAAAATTGCCTTCCTATTTTGGAAAAATATTATACTGCATGTTTGTCCCTCTAACATGAAAGATATAAATAATGTTTCATTAATTAAAAACTAAAGCTTTTCAAAACCTGATAGCACAGTTCTTGGAAATTGTAATATTACCAAAAAGTTCTGGGAAGAGTAATTTAAGACATCTTAAATAGAAGACCGTTTTTCTACTTTAAACTATTACAGTTTATGAAAAACAGGACTTTAATATTTTTTGTAATATTAGGATACTCCAGGTGCCTACTATATATTTTACTACATAGCTGTCAAATAACAACAAAAGTGGATAAATATTGAAAACCAAAATAAAATTCAGGGGTCCTTTGGAGGATATTTTTAATATAAATACCAATTAAACTTCTTTCTTCTGATAGATAACAGGCATTGTTTTACAATTCCTGTAGGTTATGGGTATCATAGGGTACTTGATGATAAACTGCAATGTACATTTTTTTCTTATTCTCCATTTTCAATGCAAATTCCAAATAGAAAAACAAATGTGAATCTAGTATTCATAATCCAATGGTTAATATCAAGATCCTCTGAGCAAACAACTTTTGGAGTTGCCAACATGAATGAAAAATATTTTTTCAAAAAACATAACCCAGTGTGGTGATACTTCTCGGGTTGCTGTTACTTTTCAGCTTAACCTATTTTTTAGCTAAGAAAGTAGCTGTCATTTAACAGACTGGACCTGCAAGAGTCTGCATGTTAGCTGCACAGTGTTAAGCAAGCTTGACACTATAGAGGAGATGTAAGGAACCCTGAGCGTTCACACACTTATTACAATATGTTTGTCAGTGTAATAAAAATAAATTAGTTCACATAAAGAATTGAAATGATAGGGTTTTTTCTCCTCTTTTCAGTAAGAATTAATAGGTAACAAAAAGTGTTAAACTGTCAGGAGTGGGTGGGGATTCTCACAATCCTAACATATTAAATTTGTAGTATTTGTACTATGGATAGTACTCCATGAAATGTTGCATATAATTACAGGGAAAAAATAAGGCAAAAGAAAGTGAGGGTAAGCTTGGGGAAGGATTTATAGTGATGGAGTGTGATCTATATTATCAATATTCTCCAGATAACTGGAGCTTATACTTTCATTCAATGGTGTGGTAATAGTTTGGAGCTTTTTAGGATTCGACATTTTCTTCATTATTGCTGTGACTGTCAAGGTTATTTACAAACCTGTGATTCCATGATTTGCATAAGTCATCTCCATTCCTAATATAGCTAGATCCCTTGGTGTTTCAAATACACTTTATTTTAGGCAACTTTGGAAATAAGCTGTATAAATTTTGAACTTTGAATATAAAAATAGCATTTCAATATGTATCTCAATCAATTAATTTAGGAAACATTCATACATTAAATCTTCCAAAGTGCTGTACAAAAATCAGTATTTGTGTATTCATATCAAGTTTTGAAGAACAAAATGTGAAACTTAGCACTGCAAAATAAAAAATGCTATAAAAGCAGTCCAACCATTTAAAAATGTAATTCTTTGTACTATTTGTTCACTTTTTTAATAAGACATTTTGCCTGGGGAAATGTGTGTCCTTTACCAGTCTGTCTGAAGTAAGAACCAAATCAGTATTGAAGTGTCTTAAGTTTTTTCATCATATCCATAGCTTTAAATGTTTGCCAGACAGCACTGAGTCAGGATATAACTGGAGAGGGGGAGGGGAGCATGTAGGGGGCAAATGCCCTATGCACTGTTTGAGATGTGGTAGGATTGTGTGGAGAAATGGCTTTTGCCACAACTGTATGATCACACGTTACCACTGCCCCTGTGTGCAGCAGCTGCTGTGGATACCTGGCGATATTCTTTGGCTTCTGCTGACTGGGATCATAAATTTTCTCCAGTTTACTTCCTATATGTAATTGTAATTTGCATTTATTTGTAACTTTTATTATAAAGGTGCTCATCCCAGTCAAATCAGTTACAGAATCTAGCCAGGTTTTGCACTTTGTTGGAATGCTATGCTTCTGTCATTTACACATCCTCACACCTCAGAGTACAAAGGATACATCTGAAATCTGAACACCTGCCAGTTTTAGTGCTGAGTGTTTCAATTCTTTGAGTACAGCTACCACTGTATACACTCAGATGCTCTGGCAGCCAGAGCGTCTCCATGGAGGACTCAGCCTCTGGTTGCCTGCTCCACTTTTTTAAACTTCATTTTTTTTAGACCCCTGGATATAGATTTCTTAGATTTCATAGACATTAGGGCTCGAAGGGACCTTGGAAGATCATCGAGTCCAGCCCCCCGCCTGAAGGGCAGGAAGTCAGCTGGGGTCATAGGATCCCAGCAAGATAAGCATCCAATTTACTCTTGAAGGTGTTCAATGTAGGTAC
>NW_017729027.1:49379051-49382707 GCF_001723915.1 Gavialis gangeticus | reverse complement strand
ATATGGGTCCAAGGACAGAGCTTTGTGGGACCCCACTGGTCACAGGACACCATGACGATTGACTTCCATCAATTACTACCCTCTGGGTCTGACCACGGTGCCAAGCCAGCAGATCATGGTGGACCCAAGGCCACAACTGGCCAGTTTTGCCAAGAGGTGATCATGGGATACCAGATAGAAGGCTTTTTTGAAGTCAAGATATATGACATCAATCTCTTCTCCCTTTTCGAGGTGATAGGTCACCTGGTCATAGAAGGAAATGAGATTGGTCAAGCAAGACCTACCCGCAACAAACCCATGCTGGCTATCCCTCAGGCTGTTGGCCTCAGCCAGTCCATTAAGGATGGCCTCTTTAATAAACTTTACTAAGATCTTCCCTGAAATAGAAGTCAGGCTGATAGACATGCAGTTTGCCGGATCCACAAAGGGGTTTGAAGTGGGGCAAGAGGCACATTCGCACTCTTCTGGATGCACCCATTAAGATTGCCACCTAGGTTCGTATCCTTCTAGCCTTTGATTTCTCACTTGGAAGACTTGTGTCACTTGGAAGACTTGTGTAGACTTTCTCCCAAGTAAGGATTTGCAACTCTTATGTCCAACATCCTTCACTTAAAAAAAAATTAAAGAACTGCTGGGAGAAAAGATATTGAATACAGTGCATTGCTTATTTTATGTAGAATTGTATGATGTTACCTTCTGTCTACCCATTTTTATGAGCTGAATGGTGTTGTTGAGAGGCTATATTTTTCCCCAATTTACCAGAAACAACACTAGCTGACACAGCCAGCATTCCTCCTACAGATTGCTAGTGAGGCCCATTGGTAATCCTGCTGCATAAACCCAGCTAGCAAAGCACAAATGTAAAAAAAATCCTTGATAAAGGCAGAGCCAGGTTCAGGTCTTGAAAAGGATCCACAATCTTGTTATTATTACACTGCAACTTCAATGCTCTTTTAGCATTTTATATTACCTGCAGAGTGGCTATTTCAGGGGGAGAAAAAAGGAGGAGGAAACTTTGTTACAAGGTCTCCATCCTTGTGCATTACAAAATGGATAGCTAGAATCTGTACCCATGATCAGCAAGAATCCTGTTTTTCCCTGAGAAAAAATTGCAAATTCCCTGCTAAAAAACTGTAAATTCTCTGTTAAAAAACCCCAAAATACATGGTTAAAATAAAAGCCCCCCCCCACTGCTCTGCTTGTGCCCCTTACTTACCCCAACACCCCCTCCCTGGCCCTCCAGCCCTGCTGGTGACCTTAACTCCCCCCACAGCTGCTCCCCAGCCCTGCTGGTGCCCCTTACTCCCTCTTAAAGCCCCCTGGTTCTGCTGGTGCCTCTCACTATACCCCCTACAGCCCTGCTCCCTGCTGGGACCCTGTTAAGTGCACATTGCCGCCCCTGGTCGCAGGCCCTACACACCGCCTGGCTGAGCAGCAGTCCCAGCCCCAGCCCTGTCCAACTCTCCCCCTCCCTCCCTAAGGTGGCTCAATACGCCCCGCCCCACCTACATACCTGTGGAAGCTGCTCTCCGAGCGGCCTGGGGACATGTGCATGTACATGCACATGGTGCCCCTTGCCTGACCGCCCTCCTCCTGCTCCCTCCCAGCTCCCTGAGGGAACTCATTGCAAAACTGCAAAATCCATGGGCTTCATCGGTAAAATGAGAAATCCATGTTTGCCTCCAGTAAATGGTAAAATCCATGGTTTACTTGGTTTTTCCATGGCAATCAGAAAACCTGGATTTCTGATGATAACACAGAATAATTTGGGGTAAAGGATAGATCATCTATCAATCCCTCCACATTATGTGGAAGTTGAATTAATTATTGTTACACTGTGCCTATTAGGTAGGTTACAAGCCCCTGTGCTGCAGCATCCTGTGCCCCCAGCCAAGGAGAAGCATGTGGAGATGAGGGAGTCGGCAGAAACATGGGAGTAAAGTGGTGTGCACTCGGACAAATGCGCTGCCTGCTGCCTTTCTGCATTTGTCCTGGTGCATGCCACTTTGGCATGTTTTGTGCCACCTTTTTTTTTTCCGGGGTATTTTTGCTACTAGGAAATCCCAGTGGCATATTTTGCCTTAGTGTTCCAAATTAGCAGCGACACACACAGCTTACCGTGCAACACATATGGTTTGTGATGCTGCAAAGAGGTATATGGCACCACAAACCACATGTGCCTGCATGTCTGGACCCAGACAAGAATATTAAACAGAAGGTAATCTACAATACAAATAGGAAGCATATTTTAGTATTGTTCCCAGTAGTGTAACTAGGTCAGAGTGAGCAGGCCACCCATCCAGGTGCTGACTGTGAAGTTGTGCCAGGATCTTTCTCACTGGAAGCCTTTGCCATGGCAGAAAAAGCCCTGTGCTGCCTCTGCCTGACTACAGGAGCTGGCCAGTGCAGCACTACCCCAATGTAACTGGGGGGCAGGAGACAAGTAGTGTGAGCAGAATGATTGTCGCACTTCTCTCTCCATCTACTGTGGTTGGCTTACGCTTTCTTTTGTCCACCCCCAACTGGCCCAAGCCCAGATTTCCAAGGAGTTCCCTGCACAACTGATTGTTCATTTCTCTTCTGCTCCTCACATAAAGGGCTATATTTGCTGTACGTGAATAAATATATTTAAAACGCCTACATTTTAGACTACATCTTTTTAACTGGATCATCACTGTTGTGCTTGCAATTTGTGGGGGGAAAGTAACATTGTGGAAACAATTTAGACATGGAAACAATGTTTAAACAATGTAGATGATGTCTCAGTACTTGATATAGATGTTCATATCTACAAGATTTAAAATGCACTTACAAATGGTAGGGGAAAAAGGAAAACAACTATCCAGTAATAAGTTGGTTCAGTATTTTATACAGCTCAAGTATAAATATTAGAGATGGGCAAATACAAATTACGTTTTGATCCTCCAAGGCATTGAACACTTATTAATTTGGGGAAGATTGTAAGAATGTTCTTAGCTGTAACTGAACACTACCATTGCAATCAAAAGGACTATTCATATACTTGGGCACTTTCACATGTGTTCTGGGGGCAGAGGGAGGGTGGGTGCTCTAATTCGAGTGGCACTCTAATTAAAGTGCAACCACATCTCCTGTATCAGCATCCCAGCGCTTAAAAATGGTAGCAGGGATGCTTGCACTAAAGATCATTTGATGGGTTTTAGTTCGAGCATCCCTGCTGCGATTTTTAAGCATGGGGATACTGATATATGAGATGCAGGAAACTGATGGAACATGGCAATTGCCACCCTCCAGCAGACTCCAGAGGGCTGGAATTCCACATGCTCCAGGCTCCGCACTCCTGTCTAGGGGCCTCTTGTACCTGTGTTTTGTTGGACTGGTGAAAGAGAATTTAGCACCTTGTAGGATTAAGCCATTATTTGGCCCAAATGTATATGCATTAAATAATAATTTTGCTACACAGAATTAAAAACAAAAGAGAGAAAGAATGTCAATGATTCTTAAGAATATCAGGGAAACTTTGATTTTCAGCAGAGGTGAAGAGTCAATAAATGAGAAGAAATCATGGAATGGAGAGTTGCACCTTTGGTAAACTGTTTGTCTTGTTCCCAGAAATGGGAATAGCTCTTATGCAAGCATAGGGCTTGTAAAATGACTTACAACTCAACTCTATGGAT
>NW_017729027.1:49369400-49374051 GCF_001723915.1 Gavialis gangeticus | reverse complement strand
GAATAGCTCTTATGCAAGCATAGGGCTTGTAAAATGACTTACAACTCAACTCCATGGATTATACATTTGGTCCTAAAAGAAAAAATAAATTCATTTTAATGTACACAGTTGCACCTTTAAACTGTGAGACCAAAGGCAGATTTCTCAGAGTTTAACTAATGTACATAATTTTAGCATTTTTTATTTTGATGTAGAATTAATGTGTACTGTGGTTTTAAAATGCAGAGCTGAGCAGGGGAAATACATTCATATTTATGCAAAGATATATTTAATCATATTTTTCTTTATATTTACGATTTAAATACATTTTTGTTTTGAATACACTTGATTTCAAAAGTCTTACTAGAAAATTTAGGATAATTATATTCAAGATAATATTACATAGAAACCATAATATAAAAAGAAGACATTTTATTGCTCATTATCTCTCTTGATTCAGTCTTCTTATGGGTGTATTTAAACAATAATTTTACTGTACTAAAGAAATGGCATTTAACCTCATTAATTATCATAGTAAGGAAGTGTTATTATGTAGTTCAGCTCTATTGAAATGTTATTTCAGATTGTAATTATATAGGATGTGGATGGTGGGTTGAACTAAACACTTTTTAATTATAAGTAGCAGAGTTGTTCAGCTATGTTTCTATATGTATTAAAGTTTTCCTTTCATTTTATTTATAGCTATTTCTTATAACTATTATGCCTATCCTTTGTTAAAAGTTTCAACTAGAGAACATATAGGGTATAAAATGTGTTTATATTGAATATATCTATTTTTTTTGTCATAGTGCTAATTTTCTGCTAATGTAGCCCATTATGAGTTCTGTATATTCATTTAATTGCATTTATATATATATATATATATATATATATATATAATGCGCACACACAAATTATATTATATCATAATTCAAATATTTTTAGGATTAAGTGGAAAATAATATTATACACAAACATTATATAGTTTACACATAATCCTAAAAGATTTGATTTTTGATGTGATGCATTTTGTATGTGAAAATAGTCTGCACATACACATATAATGTAACTTATACATGGTGTATATGTGTGTGTGTGTTATAATTTTATTTTCCACATAATCCTACAAATATTTCACTTATATAATGGTTTTTAGATACAATTCTATGAAATACCATGCAAAAAACAATCATTGCATAATTCTTCCTAATCTGTGTTTAAATATTTAATCACACTCTCTCAAGCTTCTCCACATCCTTTTGGAATTGTGGAACCCCAAACTGGACGCAGTACTCCAGCTGCAGCCTCACCAAGGCCAAGTACAAGGGTAGAATGACGTCCCGGGATTTGCTTGAGAAGCATCTATGGATGCAAGCCAGAATTTTGGTTGCTCTACTAGCCGCAGCATCGCATTGCAGGCTCATGTCATCTTGTGGTCAATGATGACCCCCAAGTCTTTTTCTTCCATAGTGCTAGCCAGCGTAGCACTGCCAAGCCTATGAAGATGCTGCACGTTTTTCCTCCCAAGGTGGAGAAACTTGCATTTTTCAGTGTTGGTGTTGATGCTTTGCCCCAAAGTTTGGTGCCATCGGCAAACTTGGCCAGTCTGCTTCTGACTCCAATGTCCACATCATTAATGACGATGTTGAACAATATGGGTCCAAGGACAGAGCCTTCGGGGACCCCACGGGTCACTTCCTGCCCTTTGGGCAGGGGGCTGGACTTGATGATCTTCCGAGGTCCTTTGCAGCCTTAACATCTATGAAATCTATGAAATCTATGAAACCATCTACAAGCAGTATACCTACTAGCTACCTTGAAAATTAGTTTTGAAATAATTTATTATTAGGTTAAGGAGGGATTTAAAAGAGGGTAATTTGGGTTTTAAAAGTTCATATTAACATGAGAAGGTTTGTTTTATTTGGTAGGAGATTTGCATTATAAACAATTGTTTTATTCTCTACTGTGTGATTACTTCTGAGTGTCGCTGAGTCATCAGAAAAGTTTTTCCCCCACTTCTCAGCATTTCAAAGCAGTGAAAGAAATACCTTACATTCAAAATGTAAAGGAACCTGGAGGAACCAAAACTGCCAGGGAATTAGCAAAACATACATAGGTGTCACTATGTAACTTGTTCTCCAGTAGTATGGATAAAAAAAATAAAATCTAAGTAATGCTATTAAAGGTGCCAGTAAATATTGTTTGCTTTCAAGATGAAAATGAGGGCAAAATACAAACCCTTGGAAGTTTTAGCATCTTTTGCTTAATGTACTAATTGATCCTGATGTGAAATCAAGGAGCATTATATGTATGTGGGTTTCCACCACCTTGTCCTGTGCAGAAGAATCAGGGCAAGTTTTATGTACATACAGTATTTGGTCCTGAGTCTATGAATGTATTTTCTAAATACAGGGTGCATCTACATGAGATGCTGACTGCACAATAATTGAATAATACTGCACAGTAGCACATCACAGCTTAGGCAGTGCTAATATGCTACTGGGCAGTATTATTAGGTTACTGGGCAGTAATGCTACTTAAAAGACGTTCGCCAGCATTACTGTGAATCAACTTACATTACTGCACATTTATTTAGTACTTGTTTTAGCAAAACAAGTTGTGCTAATACAAGTACTCAATTAGTGTTCAGTAATAACTGTACAGTAGCATCTCACATAGATGCACCCACAGTAGAGAGAGAGGAGAGCAGGAGCATAAAAACATACAGGAAATAGGTGGCAATGAAAAATAAATAAACAACAAGAAACTGTTTTGCATAGTTACAACAACTCCTTCCTTTCTAGCTAACCAATCAACCAGACAACCATCCAGGTTCCTAAATAAAGACAATATGCATAAACATAAATATGGCAAATTTCCTCAAAAACCTAGACAACTAAAGTCAGAATTTTTACCTCAGGATGAGATTTAGGCCTCATGAAGACATTCAGTTTCTCCTGGGAGATTATCTGCTCTCACAGGAGAAACCAAAATTATTCATATGTTCATGCTATTTCTTCCAGAGTGAAAATGGTCACTCCAGGAAAAAAAACCAAACGTTGAAACAACCAGGGTTAAATCACTCCCAGGAGAGTTTCTCCTGGGACAGAAAATGTCTGTACATGACATACAGTCATATAATAATAGAAGCATAGGGCTGGAAGGGACCCCGAAGGATCATTGGGTCCAGCCGCCTGCATGAGCAGGAAAGACATCTGGGGTCAGGTGACCCCAGTCAGGTGACCGTCCAGTCTTCTCTTGAAGACCTCTAGGGTAGATGATTGTACCACCTCTGGGGGGAGCTTGTTCCATAGTCAGGACACCCTGGTTGTGAAGAAGTTTTTCATAATATTCAGCCTGAAACTATCTTCCAGGAGTTTGTAGCTGTTGTGTCTAGTTTTCCCCCCAGGGCACCCCGGTGAACAGTTGTTCACCGAGCCCCTGATGTACACCTCTGATATAGCAGTAAGCCACAATCAGGTCCCCTCTCAGCCTTCTTTTCTTTAGGCTGAAGACTCCAAGATTCCTTAGCCTCTCCTCGCATGGCTTGCCATGCAAGTGCCTGATCATACAGGTGGCCCTTCTCTGGACCCTCTCAAGCTTTAGCATGTCCTTGTTGAAGTGCAGTGCCCAGAACATGGTTTCTCTCAGAAGAGAACACAGTCCTCCAGCATCCTCCCCCCTTAAAGTGTGTTGCTTGCTGGACTCTGCTGTTCCAACAGGAAGCAGAACATGAATCTTTCACAATCTCCACATTGTGCTACAGAAAAACATAGTCTGACCATGGGCCATTTCGGTCAGCCAATCAGAACAGCCTGATGCACTACTGCCATCTTTCATTGGCTAGACTAAGGGAGTCTGCAGACCATGCTAAGTATATAAGCACTGAGTACATGGAGGCCTGAGGGTCCTGGCCCCCTGTGGAAGAGGGCAGAGTGACCATTCATCCCCTAATTGTCTGGGACAATCCTGAAATAGGAACATCAAGTCCTGGTCCCAGGTTGCATGATTCCAGGACTGCATTTGTCCTGGATTATCAGTATTCTATAGGGATCCTGGTTTTCAATTCACTGTGGAAAAATGAGGGAAATGGCAGAGTTCCATCCTCCAATGGGATGCAAGGAGTGGGACACAGAGGGTGCCACATGCATGTGTGCACATGCACAGCTGCACATGGCTAGGAATGCAGATCCAGGCAGTGGTGGAGAGCAGGTCCACCAGCTGTCTGCTGGTAAGTCTATAGGGGGGAGGGCAGATTGAGATATCAACATTGAGGGAAGGAGTGGAGCAGAGGCTGGGCCTGGGGATGTTACCCAGCCAGGGAAGTGCATGGGGCCCAAGGCCTGGGTGGGGAGTGGGACAGAGCCATGGGTGGCTCATCTGAGGGGGTGGCTCCCTGATGCTGTGTGCACTCCCAGGGAGTAGAGCAGGGGGGGCGGGGCATGTCATCCAGGTTTGTGCATGGGGAAGGGGTGGATTCAGCCTGTGCATGGCAGGCTCAGGGCTTCCCACCTTGCTGCCCTCCCCCAGGAAGCCCTGTGTTGGCCATGCCACCACGGCCAGGTGCCCTCTGCCCACCTGGCAGCAGCAGGGTGGCAGCACAGAGTTATTCCCCCTACTGTTGCTGGGTGGTGTCAAAGATCAAAGTCTTTGATTTTAGATGCCGATGGCA
>NW_017729027.1:49367085-49369389 GCF_001723915.1 Gavialis gangeticus | reverse complement strand
GGTGCACTGGCATCTGGGCGCGACAGGTGGGCAGGGGGCATCTCATCATGGTGGTGCAGCCAGCACAGGCCTCCTGGGGGGAGGGCAGCATGGCAGGGAGCCCTGAGCCACAATGGGTAGTCCACATTCAACCTTGCCCCCCAACAGATTCTGCTCCGGCCATGTGGGCGGGGGGGAGGGGAATCATCTTAGGCTCCCCTCTGACAAAAATAAATGTTGGAGTCTATTCTGAGATATGTCCCCAGCTTTCCTCTTCCCCCTCCAAGCTTCACGGTTTCAGTACTTCAAGCTCTCCACTCTCCAGCATTCAAATATTTGTACACATGGCTCTGGGGGAAAAAAATAACCAGAAGAACAAACCTGAAAGAATTCTCTCAGATTGCCTGAACATGTATACTCTGTCTTAAGTCATTTTAGATTGTACACACACACAGACACATACACACACAAGCCCAAAAGACAAAACTGATTCCATTTTGATAAGCTTCAATAGTTGGTACAGACATTCAATGTGGCAGAAACTTGCTTTTTATTGAGTTGGGTGCTTTTTAAAGTTGTACCCGTGTACAACTTTAGAGATACATTATTTTTCTAGGGTTACTTTAGGGGGAAGTACACTGTTTTTCCCTCAGGCCTGCAAGATTTTATCTATCCACATAGTAGCCAAAGTTCACTGCATTTATAAAATACTACTTACACACACACACACACACACACACACACACATACACACACACTTACTTGCACTAAGTTTTACACAAGGTCTACGTGTATGTGTATGTGTGTGTACGGAGCACAGAAATATTCTCCAATTATTATTCTACATTTTAACTTTGAAGATTTCTACAAAAATTACCTTTTCTAAAAGGGGTCCCTTCAGAAGAATCACAGTATTACCACAGCATAATTCCCTGAGACTGTGGTGCAAGTGCTCTATTCTGGAGTTTTTTAGGAAGTGGAATTTGAGGGAAAAATTCACTTGCAAGTGACTCAAAACCAATCCCAGTAGGGACAGTGTAATGAAAACTCATGGGATACAGCTGAGGAGCCTACCTCAAATTATAGAGATTATAGAGAAGAACAGCTTGTTAAAACAAAGGTCCTGAGAGCTAAACACTTCTTAGAGACAAAGGTCTAATTTTGTGGGAAACCAAGATAAATGTTCTTATCTTTATTTGTTTAATTTCTGTTATTAGTTTGTTTGTCAATTGCAGATTATCCCTTACCAAAGGACTGGAGTTCAAACCTTTATTTTCTCCCTTATTTCAGATTACTCTGAGTTTCATACTTACTATTCAATATTTATTCAGTCACTTATATGAAATGAGTACCAACTAATGTTGATCTTGGATTAGAGCCCTATGAATAAGTGTGCTTCTGACACCTGGAATCTTTGTTAGTTTTTGCAAATACCAGGGGCTACAGCTAGATACACCAAAGGACTTAAGTGCAAAAAGAAGTTAAGTGAAACTGAGGCATGTAGGTCTAAAACTGTGGTCCAAAAAGTCCCCAAGTCATCAGCTACCTAATTCTGAGGAAAGGTCTGTGCAGGGCCAAAATAGCCCCATTTTGAGCAGCATGGGTGAATAGTGCCTCCTGAGTGCCTGGGGAGACACCAGGGTGGCATGAGTGGGGGGGGAGGGTTCCCCAGTGGCCAGGTGGTGGCAGAAGTACCAGCACTTCCACTACCGGCATTTGTGCTGCCAATGTGCTGCCAGCAGAGCCAACTTCAGGGGGAACACTTGTGCTCTCTGTTCCCCCCTACCAGCCAGAGTGCTCGCTGTCGGGGGGGTATACCAATGCTCTCAGGGGGGGCACATGCCCAACCCCATGCACCCTCTATGCGTCACCTACATTGAGTAGCCTGACACCTATTTTACATATATCAATTAGGATTCAAGAAGTGGGTGCTTCTGGCCCCCCTATACATATACAGGTAAGGGTATGACTGGATCAAATGCATGATCCCTGCAATCACACCTCCTGCCATGCCACACATGCATTGCAGGAGAAACGACTGAAGGATTACACAGATCCAATCATGCCTTGTAGCTGGCCTGATCCTGGGCTCCCCCTGCACTGGCAACAAGCAGGCTCCCATGGCTGTGATCCCCCTTTACAGAGGGGATTCCTGGCCATTGGTGCTGTGTACAGCCAGGACCAATAGTCCCTGAAACTCATAAGTCTCTTGGCCCTGGCTGCATATTACATATAACATAGCCAAGACTGGAAGACCCGTCAGTCGCAAAACTCTTGTTCCCTGCTGCACATGTGAAGCAAATGGGACCAAGAGCCCCATAGGCG
>NW_017729027.1:49348649-49362085 GCF_001723915.1 Gavialis gangeticus | reverse complement strand
ATGGCTGCGATCCCCCTTTACAGAGGGGATTCCCGGCCATTGGTGCTGTGTACAGCCAGGACCAATAGTCCCTGAAACTCATAAGTCTCTTGGCCCTGGCTGCATATTACATATAACATAGCCAAGACTGGAAGACCCGTCAGTCGCAAAACTCTTGTTCCCTGCTGCACATGTGAAGCAAATGGGACCAAGAGCCCCATAGGCGCTGGGGGTCTCACATTACCCCCGACCCTTGGGGATCCCCAGGACTCAGGGGTTTTACACAAGGGCACAATGAAATCCTGCTACCTGTGCAAATTAAAGCTTGAGAGCAACCAGCTATAAAGTTAGTATACAGTTCTGAGCTCTAACTGTATAGCTGGTTGGAGTTTTTTATCCTGTGATAAATACTTTGCATGTGTAGCTGATCTTAAGATAATTGTGCAATTAATCAGTTAATTGCATGATTCCTGTAATATGTAGAGCTTTCCCTCTCACCTGCCTAGAACAGTGCAGCAAGGGCAGGTGTGGGAGGAGGAGCTGCTGCTGGAGGGAAGGGGAGCAGAAAAGCACTTGGCCAGCTGCAGCTGCACTAGGAACAGCCCCAGTGGAAACTTGCTGGGTGTGCTTGCTGGGATCCAGGCTGGTGGGGCTGTTCTGCTCCTCTCTCCTCCGACTGTGGCTCCTCCATCTGCTCCTGTCCCATCTCCAGGCACAGGAAAAACATCAGCTGGGTGGCTCCTGCCCCAGCTTGTGGGGCTCTGGATCCAGCTTCTGGCTGTCTTCTACCCATTCCACCTGCCTGCTCAGGTGGCTGTTCATAGCACCAGGTGGGTGCAGCAGGTGGAAGGCACATTGGAGCTGGAGCCAGAACCCCATGCACTGAGGCAGGAGATGCCTGGCTGAAGCTCCACCCTGCTCAGAATGATGCAGCAGGAGCATGAGCAGGAGGATCTGCAGCTGGAGGCAAGGGGAACACACCAACCCCACAAGCCCAGGCCTTGGCCAGAGTGCACAGCTTCTGGTGGGGCTATTTCTGGTGTGGCTGCAGCTTGCTGGAAACTGCTCTCCTCCCCTTATCTAAAGCTGCAGCTCCTCTTCCCATTTCTGCCTGTGCTGTGTTGCTTCAGGTGGGTGGGCAGGTGGGCAGGGAGAGGAGAGGTGGGAAGGAAGCTTCAGTCAAGCATCTGCCACTGGTAGCAAGAGGAGCAGAGCAGCACCAGGAACAGCCCTTTGAAAGAAAGGATGTTGGCATGTATTCTCAGGAAAAATTCTGTACTGTGCATTCAAAGTTAAATGGCCACTTCTGCACTCCTCAGTAACGTGCTTAAGCAGTAGAGAAAAGCAGGTTTTAAGGCATGTCTGCTTAGCATGTTGGTTATTTTCAGTCTTATTCTGAGGTCCAAATTCTTATCAGGCACTATATGTCAAGGTTCTGGTTTCTTATCTGGGGGCCAGGCATCTAAGTTGATTTAGCCTCTATCATGTGATGGCTTCTGTGTTACAGTACCTAGCTTTTAGCAGCTCATGTTCTTTATTGGATCAAGACTTACATTTACAAGTGTCTTAAGCACTGCAAAGTTAAGTGAGCTGACCAATGGAATCAAATTCATGACCAATTCCTTAAGTGTAAAGAGTAGCCGCCTGCTGAGTTGTTCCTGTCTTGTAAAGGAAACATTTCCAAGGGAAAAAAAGTTACCATAGAATATATCTCATGACAAATCTTCATTGCTGGAAAACATTTTAAAAGTATTCCTACAAAGATGTATAAAGCCACTAAGATTCCTTTATCTATATCCAACTGAGATTCCTTTACCTTTGTCCACTGTGCCTTCTCTTGGGAACATGAGCATTTGGCAGTGGGCACAATCAAGTCAATGGCATGTAAAACTGATCAAAACTTGTCACTATATTATACATATAATGTTTTTATTCATTTAATATCATAGCACATTATGAAAAGATGAGGAATAATAAGCAAATAAACATGTTATATATTTGTACTAACTTCTAAACTTAATCTACCTAGCAAAATTAATACTATTGTGTTTAAGGGCTAAATTAAGGCCCCAAGTCCGAGGAAATCATAGTGGGAAGGTGGCTGTATGTCATGGTCCTCAATATTCAGGAAACAGTGTCTAAAACAGTGTAATTAAGAGCTGGCCTAACCCCATGTCCTATGTCCAGCCAATTGCAAAAACTCCATCAGCCTAGTTTTGTAGCCCTCTGTGAAGGAGTGAGACAGAATGTATAGCATGGAGGGCTGGCAGGGCTGCAGCTGCAGCCCAGAAAGGAAGGAAAATACCCACCCAATTTCTGGAGCAGCATCTTGCTCAGGATTGGTGGAGGGAGGCTGCTCAAAGGTATTTCCAATCTTGGAGAGGGGCAGAGAGGGGTCAGTTCTCTGCAGGCCGCAGGGAGAGAGGAGCAGCTGAGTATCTTGGAAGGCAGAAACTGCAGAGCCTGCCTGAAGAAGGCTGCTGGAGTGACCCTGAGGCAGCCAAAGGCCTGCGAACAATGGGCTAGTGGGAATCTCTGGAGTGGAGTCAGAGCTGAGCATCTGGAGCAAGGGAGTTCACAAAGCCAGAGTGAATCTCTGGACTGGAGTTTTTCCAGCAGAGGATCCAGAGGAGGGTCCAAAGGGAAAAAAAAATCTACAGTCACAGGTAGAGCCCTCCTGCACAAAGGGGAGTCCCCAAAAGACTGTGAACGTTCATAAGGGTGCAGGGCAGGCTCACAGAGTATAGAATGGACTAAGGGATTTGTTTTTGGGGACATTGCCAGAGCTTGACAAGTAGGTTGAGAACCAGCTGGGGCGGGGCGGGGGAGGGTTCTGTGATTTCTTTTGCTGTCTATTTTTTTAATTTTGTTTGAGCACAGGCCAAGACCGTTCCCCTGGAAGGGTGTACCCAAAGAGTCACTAGGACACCCTGGGGTGCAGAGAAAGTTGCAACAGGCGGCACTGCAACCTGGCTGTGGAAGAACATTGTAAAACACCATCTGGAGAGGTTAGGCTGGGGTAAAGGAGATGTTTGGAGCCCCACTGAAGACACAGGGATCAAGACAAGGCAGGAGCACCATGGGCATTGCCTCCCGGGAATATAAAGGTCATCAAAGTCATGGCAGGAGAGAAAAACATAAGTTTCAGTTCCTGGAAGACCTTGTGATCCAGAGCCAAGGTCTACCCTGTCGCCACCTGTAGGCAGACGAGCACAGGACAGTACTAGAAAGCCCTATAATACCTACAGATGTGACACCCTCTATAGTCAAAGTGCAACAATGCCTCAATCATGATCTTCTCCTTTGATTGCCCTCAAATACTACTCCAGGAACTGTGCTGTAGAATACAGCAAGGATAATTTGCAACCTCTAAAATAGGCAAGGTACTTTATGGGTTAACAGCTGGGACAGTTTTTCTCTTCCTTCATATCACCAAAGCATCAGGAAGCACGGGTTGCATGTTGAGGGGTAGCAGAAAAGAAGATCACCTTGGGTTCTGGGCAAAGAATAGGAAAGCATTCTGACTGATGAAATGATAGTTCCTTCTTATTCCTTTGGAGAACATGCTGCTTGATTGTGAGCTGTGCAGGAAGTGATATAGCCCAATCTAGCCCAAAACTAGACACACCATTCTCAGTTTTCTATCACTGTAAGTAATATTATCTGGTCCCCCAATTATACTACAACTGGTTAACCCACAGAGGGGATCCGTGGATTCTAAGGAAAGTCCCTATTGGAACCACATCAAGTCCTTCAAAAGAGTGATTAGAAAGGAAAAGCAATATTAAAGATTTCCAGATATGAATATTACCAGCAAATAAGTATAATACACTAAAAGGATAATACAATAAAATAATGTACACCAAGAATATATCTAGATATATCTCTATGTAGTGTACTACTTATCAATTTAACAAAAATAAAGGAATCTTAAAATCCAGAATTACTAAGTTCTAAAATTTAAGAGTCACTAACAGGTGTTAGAGAAATTTTACCAGTTTCAGAGGGAAGTTCTAAGAAGTAGCCAGGCAACCTTAGATCCTCTGGATCATGGTGTATGCATAAGAAGTTTAGTCCAGTGCCTGACAAATTTGCTTGTGGCTATCAAGCCCAATTTTTGAACAATATAGCTTGTTACAAGTTTCATAAATCCATGTGAAAAGGAGTCCAAGTTTACAGCATGCTGCTTCTTTCTTTCTTGATTTGCATCTATCCCCTGTTTCAAAGCTGCTTCATGTTGAACTGCACTCTGTGACAGATGTTCCCGTCAGTTTGGGAAAGCTCTTCCCAGCTTTCTACACTGATGTGGAATTACTTCATATAATTTTTGCACGTCATTGTACCACTATAGAGGGTGACCCCACTTTCTAGAGGCATCTGAAATCTCACTATACAAAATATTATCAAAGATATGGTCTCCTTGTATTCTCTCAGCCATTGCAACCATCTATTATTGGTGGTTGCTAAGTGGTTTCTAAGTCAATCCTGTATGCTCCAGCACTTCTGTGTTTGACGATTTGTCTTTCCACTTCATTTTCAGGATCTTGCACAAGCATCTCATGTAGAAGCTGTTGAGAACAGAAAGAAAAGGTTTATGCTGACCTTGATGAAATCCTGACTACCAACCCAAAAGAGGAAAAGATTATCCTACTTTCAGATTTCAATGCGAGAGTTGGCTGGGACTTTAACATGTGGAGGGGCACCATTGGGAAGGAAGCTGTTGTCAAGGCCAATTGCAATAGCATTCTCTTATTCAATAAATGTGCAGAGTATGACCTTGTCACTACTAACACTATCTTCAGACAATATGACATGGACAAAGCAACGTGGCAATATGCCTGCTTGAAAGCATGGCACCTCCTTGACTATGTCATTGTAAGAGAACATGATCTAAAAGATGTTCATATCACGCATTTTATGAGAGAAGCCAATGATTGCTGGACTGATCATCATTTAGTGAGATCAATCATGTCCATCAGGGCATGATACATCAAAAGTTACTCAAATTACCCCAAAAACAGTACAACATCAAATGTCTTCGGACCCCTAGACACCACAAATCTCTCCAAACATCTCAGCAAGAAACTAACCAAACTTAGGACTGAAAATGATAACATTGTGCTGAGAAAAATTGGCTAGCTCTAGAAGAGATCATCCATTAGGCTTGCATAGAATCAATTGGCTTTATCACCCAACACTATCAGGACGGTTTGAGAGAGAAACAACATTGAGATCAAAGCCCTTCTCAACTAGAAGAGAAAAGCTTTCTGTGACTGGCCAACCATCCTACATTCAGTTAGAAGAAGGGAACATTTTGATGGCTTAAAGCTGAATCACAGAGGAAGATTTGAGAAAAAATATCATAGGAAGAGAAGGTGAAAGAAATCCAAAAACTTATGGACAATCACAACATATAGAGCT
Source organism: Gavialis gangeticus (assembly GCF_001723915.1). Lineage (NCBI taxonomy): Eukaryota > Metazoa > Chordata > Crocodylia > Gavialidae > Gavialis > Gavialis gangeticus. The sequence continues at coordinate 49,356,685 of NW_017729027.1, read as the reverse complement.
TTTTCAATGCAAGTAAGGCTGTGTATAAACCAAGCTCTTGTGGGTGCATCCCACTTAGATCTGAAAATGGCAGTACACTCCTCAAAGACAATGAGACCTTAAAAACTGCTGGAAGGAGCACTACCAAAAGCTCCTGAACCAAGAATTAATGGTGACTGATGAAATCATTTAATCCATCCTACAGCATCCAGTAAGGGAAGCACTTGCCAGTCCACCAACCTTTCTGGAAATTCACTAGGCAATAAAACAGATGAAGAACAGCAAACCATTTGGCCCCTGAAGTCTTCAAAGCAGGTGGGGAATCTATGACCAACATGCTCCACACAGTTTTTCATAATCTGGAACAGTAAGGAAATTCCTTCTGACCAAAGAATGACAATATTGTCATCATTTAAAAAAAATGGAGATAAGTCTGACTGTGGAAATTATCATGGTATTGCCCTCCTCTCCATTGCTGGGAAGATTCTTGCTCAAATTCTGCTGAACCAACTGCTCCCCCTTGCTAATGAAATCATTCCAGAATGTGTCTTCAAACCATTGAGAGGCACCATGGATGTGATTTTTGTTGCCCAACAGATCCAGGAACAATGCCAAGAATAGCACCATGAAATGTATATGTCCTTTATTGATTTGACCAAAGCCTTCAACTCTGTTACTTGTGAGAGACTATGGAATATCTTATTGAAGTTTGGCTGCCCAGGGAAATTTTATCACCATCCTAATTATGGTGATAATCTGGTCATTATCCTTTATGACCAGATGACTGCCTCCATCCTATGCAGTGGATCCTACAATATAAGGCATTGGGAATCCCAATCCTTCTCTATGTCTAGGTCACTAAGGCTGTGAAACTTGGAACTACCTGGACTGTTGGGTGTACTCACAGTCAAGCAATGCAAGTAGCTCCCTGGGGACTGCTAGGACTGAGAGGTCTGCAGGCTCCATGGACCTGCTAGTTCTCAGGCATCCTCCTCCTGGTCCTGGGGTTCAGCAGGCTCCTTAGGTACCATCTGAACCCCCCAGTCCACTAAGACCCTGGACTCTGGCTGGGATTAGGAGAACTCTGCAGCCCCTTGGGAGGGGGTTGGGAGTAAGGGTGGGGGTGAGGTTCCCTCACAAGATGTCAGGGCAGAGCTGGAACCCTGGGGGTTCTGCATGGGGTCCCCAACAAGATTGGACTGTTGGTCCAGGGACCCCACCCCAACCCACTCTGGTTTGGGACCATTGGATGAGCTAGTAGCGGGGTTTCATAGTATCATAATATCATACTATTTTCTTGTAAATGTGTTGTGTTCTTGTAAATGTGTTGTTTTATGAGTATCTGTAACCCTTTCTTTCATTAAAACTTCTCTGAACACATTTGCCTAGAAGAATGTTCACAAAAAAGGAATAAAGGGATCACACACACCTCTGAAACAAAGTTGCTATTTTATTGCTATTGATGTTTTGTGAATATTTTCAGGCACAATTTATCAACCACTGTAAACTGTCTTCCCAGCAGTCTTTCCTGCCCAAGTGCCCCAGAATGATATGCAAGGTCCCTTCCAGCCCCTAACAACTATGAAACTATGCATTTGTAACAAAATTATTATTCTGAACTTAGAAGCATGAAACCTGCACATACTAATTGATTTAAGGGTTGGTATAATTTTAAAATTTACATGATATGGTGTCATTACAACATAAACAATTATGAATAATTTTTTCATAGGAAAAATTTTAGTCCATCATTTAGAACAACTCTTATTCAAATATCTGTATTTTAATCAATTAGAAATTTTTAAAAAATTAACAATACTTATATAATTAAAGGCACTGTAAATTTGAAAGTATATACATTTAAAGCCTCATGGGAAAGTAGGGCTGGAAGGGACATTACAAAACTATCTAATCCAGTCCCCTACTTCACCTCTAAGTAAACCATCCCAGCCCATCTATTCCACCTGGTCTTGAAAATTTCCAAAGATGGAGATTCCACAACTTTTCTAGGTAACCTATTCTGATACTTCACCATTCTCATTATCAGAAACTTCCTCCTAATCTCTAACCTCAATTTCCTCTACTACAGCTTGAGTCCATTGCTCCTTGTCCTGTCCCTTACAGCCACAGAGAACAGCCCACCTCCATTCTCTCTATAATTACCTTTCAGGTATTTGAAGACTGTTATCAATTCCTCCCTTAGTCTTCTCTTCTCCAGACTACATAACCGTAGTTCAATATAGAATTTCATCTGTCAATTTTTTTTGTATCCTTTAATAAAAATGTATAAATATCTTCTTTAATCAGTATATACATTTTAGAAACAATAATGATGTAAATATTTATGCAATTGTACATTATGAAAAGTTGTTTGTGCAGAAATATCCAAGTATCTACTTCTTCAGAGTTAAACTCCTGATGATACTAAAATGCTAGAGCATTTTTAACACTTGAAACTGGGATTATCTTTCAAAGTCTTTTAAAGTTCTAATCAATAAAATAAGCTAAATATGAAAGAGCTCTGCCTTACCTCCTCTGTGCTACTAACTTGAGATCATATGGATATCTATAATTCATTTTTCAAGATCCATAGTTATAAACACTAAACACAATGCCAAGCCTTGACATATTTCTTAATTGTTTGTAGATATTAGGGGATAACTTTGTTTGGTTCATAATTCTTGTTCACTTTCATCCAGTCTTGTCACACTTAGGGGGAGTGTCTGTACAACTTGTTTACTGTGGAGTTGACTAATTAGCTCTGCAGTAAAAGTCACACATCCATACATGTGCCCCTATAAGGCTGGATTAAATTAATAAACTCCACAGCATGATAGTACATGCAAGTAAGTATATACAAGTATTTGCAGGTACTATGCTGCTGCAGAGTTTTTTACATGGCCGCAGTGCATATATAAACGCTGCCCTGGCTGTCTGGTTGGCTTGAGCATGAGGGTACTTCAGTGTGGGGGCTGCCTGCTGACTAGCCACACTCTAGAGCACCCTCATACCCCAGCCAGCCCCTCCAGTCCATGCTGAGCTGTGGGGAGCAGCCCTGGGCTTCCATGCTGTCCCCCAGAGCCCCCTACCAGCTAGGGCTGTTCCAATCTGACTCAGTGTGCTGCAGTCCCAGGTGTATGTTCAAACAGTACACTCAGGAGCAATGAACCCCAGAGCAATAAGCTCCAGAGTTTATTGTTTCATATTAATTGCATGTGTAGACATGTCCAGGAAGTGCAAGTGCTTCCATGTATTTGATTCTGGCATTAGATGGATAGCACAGACTGCTAGTGCATGCTACAGTGCATAACATGTTTGTTTGTTGTGTCACCAATCTCTCAGCTATGGCTGGATACATGTATGCACATTATTGGGGCACATTCAAATAACCTGGAAGAATTCTCCCAGGTTTGTTCTCATGTACAGATATTCGATAGCTAAGCATACAGTCATTTGAACGCTGAGGACCTGAACAGTAGAGAGCTTGCAGTGCTGATCCTATGCAGTAGAGGAGGGGGAGGGGAGGTTATGTACACATCTGGGTATGCTCTGCAAGTACTTCTACCATTTTTATCCTTATACATAATCCCTGCTTTCTTGAAGAATTGCTTTTGTAAAGAACTTTAATGAATAACAAATTAAGAGTCTTTCCGGAAACTGAGAGGCAGTGTGGTCTGGAATCTTTCCTAGTATCTTGGAACCTGGTCTTCTTTGCCTCTCTGATGCTGGAAATCAACTCTTACCATAAATGCAGCAAGACAAGTCCTTGATTGGTGCAAGTCAGTGATTTAGGCCAGCTGAATATTTGCCCCAACACATGCTCTTGAAATGACTTGCTTTGTCTGTAGATTCATTACGTCAGCAGCAATCATGGAGGAAACAGTAGATTGGCCAGGGCTATAAGCCAGAGAAGTGAGGAAGCTGGTATAGAGATCTACATTGGTTGGACCAATTAAGTGGACAATAGAGTAGGAAAAATTGGGGTGTCAGTAATAGCAAGATAACAGGAAACTGATGTACATTCTTGTGGAAGAGATTATTGGAATGAACAAATACATTGAGATAATGATAGTTAACGAACAGATAAATTGACAAGGTATTCTGTTAATGTAATTTATGCTTATTTTGGAATTATTAAACTGAAAATGAAGTGACTTGAACACCAAAAAAATAAGCAAATACAAATGAACTTCCCTACATTATTAGAGAATTCAGCTCAAAATGTTGCATTTAATTGCCTGTTTAGATTTAGGGACAAGCAGTCATACTAAAGTATTTTGGACTACTAATATGCTGAAAGGAAAACACACATTTAATTATTTGCAGGTTCAGGGCTATTATGTTCTTTTTTTATTCATACAACTTATTTTAATGATGCTGAAAATAATTTTCAAAGTGTTGAGATGCTAAATTGACATGAGTTACAAATGAGATGTGACATCTTCAGGGAAATATTTTGATTAGATAAGCACATATGCTAATAATTGAAGAGTATAATTAAATACAGAAAGCTACATAAGGTAATAGGAAATATTTCAGAAAAAAAATAAAAAAGAGAGAACATTGTTCTAATGGGAATGTAATATGGCATACTGAACTAGGAAGAGAGCAAGGAATTAATGTAGATAAATCCCAGCATCCTTATCTTTAATGCAAAGCAATTGTTACTTGTCAATAGCAAAAGAAATAGATTTCTTTTTACTGAATACAGCTATCCAGCTGCTGTAAGCCCTGAAAAATGGCTTGATTCAGAAATCCTCAGTCAAGTAGAGACTCCCTTTGACTTCAGGGGGAGTTTTGCCTATTAAATACAGGATATAGAAAGGAATACTTGTCTCTTGCCTGAAATCATTAATGAGCAAGGCGGCTACAATCTCCCCAGTTAATATAACTGGAACAAGGGGGCTGTCAGCCAGGCATAAATGATACTGTTGGGCACTTGCATTAAGTCTCAATTCTGTGTAGATATAGTAGAGAAGTGAAACAAGGGGCAGAGTAGGAGAAGAGAAGAGGATAACAGGCAGAGGTGATCAGGTTAGACCTATTCATTGGTGTCCAAGCTCTCTGCTGCAAACTCCTTAGGGCCTATGAAATCTTAATTTAAAGAACCCTTTAGGCTGGTCTGGTCTGCAATGAAGCTTGTCTCTGCATTGGCCTTTAAGCTACACTATAAAGTATAAGGGAGGAGGAAACCGCTGCTTTACATTCTATGCCATGTCTCCCACTCTATACATCAGTACTGAGGAGAACCTGACACCATACTTACAATTCTGATGCATTACTGTCCTTAGGCACTACTTTTCCCCGTCTTAATGAAGCTGTATGATAGCTGTCTCATGCAGCTCTCACCCCCCGCTACTTCCATCAGCATTCTTAGATATAATTTATCTGGGCACAATGCCTTTATCACCTTTAATAGAATAGCTTGAATATCTGCTTGGGCATAACCACTAATTCCTTAAACATTTTATCTTTTCTTCACACCCCTCAAGAAAATGCACTGTATATTAATCTCTGCGATATAACCCAGAGTTTCTTTCCATGAATAAAGAAGCAAAGAATATTTTCAGCTTGTCAGCAACATCATCCATATCCATCACTAACTTCCCACTTGTTCCTTAAGCGCCCCAGTGATTACTTGCAAAGCTCTTTGCTTACTGTATATTGAAATAGCTTCTCATTGGTTATATTTAATTTTCTTACAATGCCCAACTATTACTTAGATTCTTTGTTTTGCCTTTCTGATTAGCTTGCTGCATTTCTCTTAAAGAAATATGAGGTTTCTAATAATATTATGACCCTGATTCTTCACTCGTTGAGGTGAATATATTAACAGCATAAACTGCAATGTAATGGAGTGCAGAATCAGGCTGTATATCCTTTCCAGATATTTCTGCCCACTGCCTTTGGGTTCTCTACTGATGACAGTGATGGGCAAAGCTATTCAGATAAAATAAGATACTCTCAAATACACACAACTTTTACTGATTTTGAAATGAACTTTAACAGAGTCTTACCTGGAATTCTAAAACATTTTGGCCAGTATCTTCTGTTTCCATTTTGTGGCCAGCCTGAAAATGGAAAAGCAATGCTAGAGATAAATGGCCACCTGCAATCTCCTTTCCTAGATCATAGGACCTTAGGAAAGTAAACCTGGATACAGTACTCCAAGTGAGGCCTCACTAGTGCTGGATAGAGTAGAAGAATCACTTCCTTTGATTTGCAAGTGCAACTCTACCCAACTTGGTGCCATCTGCAAATTTATTAAGTGTGCACTCATTACCGTTGTCCAAATCATTAATGAAGATATTAAACAATAATCAGACCCAGGACAGACCCTTGATGATATACCTTGACTTTAGCATGGCTTTCAACACTTTCACAACACTCTCATTAACAAGCTAAGGAAATTCAGACCAAATGAAAGCACTGTAAGGTGGATACCTAATTAGGTGGATCACTGTGCTGAAAGAGTAGTCGTCAATGGCTCAATGTCTAGCTGGGAGGAGGTATCAAGTGGGATTCCCCAGGGGTCTTTTCTGTGTCTGATTATTGTTTATTTTCTTCAGTAATGATCTGGACAATGGGAATGAATGCACACTTAGCAAATTTGCAGATGACACCAAGTTGGGTAGAGTTGCAGACATTCTGGAGGGTAGGACAAGGATCCAGAATGACCTCCAGAGACTGGAATAATGGTCTGAAATCAATCATATAAAATTTAGCAAAGAGAAATTCTACACCTGGGATAAAATAAACTCATACACAAAGACAGACTGCCTTTCCTTCTTCCACAGAGCGTGTCACCTTATCATAGCAGGAAATTGGGTTGGCAACGCATAACTTGCTCTTGGTAAATACATGTGGGATGCTCCTGATCATCTTGTTCTTCTCTAGGTGCTTCACAATAGATTCCTTGAGGATCTGCTCCATGATCTTTCCACTTTTTGACATGAGGATGTAGCTCCCTGAATCCTTGTTCTTTTCTTGTTAAGGGTAAGCATTATATTTACCGTTTTCTAGTCATCCAGGACTTCATCCAACCAATGGATCTAAAATTGGCTTCATAGCCAATGGCTCTGAAATTACCGCAGCCAATTCCTTCGTTACCCAAGGATACATCTCATCTGGCCCTTCAGACTTTGTAACAAAACCCCCAGTTTTTCTTTTTTTTTTCTTTTAAAATGCATTCCCTCCCCTTCCCCAACCATTTCTGACTTTGTCTCTCCCTCTCTATTCCCTATAGATAAGCATGAGTAAGCTAAGATGTAGGATAAGCTTTAGCATTTCATTTTAGGTAGTAAGTTTTATTTTTCTCTCCCCTCTTTGCAAGTAAGTGCGCTGCTATTTTGATATAGACATCCACTGTTTTATAAGTGATAATTATTATGTTTGTATTGATTTTTTTTTACTGCTTTTATATTGTGTGATTACTGTTTTAGGCCTATATATGTAAGTTAGCATAAGTCATGTCACGTTTCCATCTTGTAATGTCAAGCTTCCATCTTATCCCCATGCCCAGTTGTGTAACCTATGACTCAGACCTACCCCTCCTATGTAACTTGGTTCCTGAATGAATGGGGATCAGGGAGGGTGCTTGAGAGACAATGGCAGTAGGTCTAAAAATAGCTCCCTCTGAATGACCAAACCATCAACGCCAATACCTGGACCAATGACCCAGCCCTTGGAACCACCCTCAGCATTCAAGAAACAAAGGATGAGGCAAGCCATCATTGTGCCAAGGCTGCACATGCTCAGTAAGAACACCTGGAGCCCTCTGGAACAGGACTGACTTTGCCTAGATAGACCCTCCCATAGGAGAACAGACGTAGTCTGCCCCATGAAAAGGAGTAGTGAAGACTGACTGTTTGGGATGCCCTGTCCACCCAGACCAGCACCATGCCACACCACCTATCCAACCAGAGGCCCTGTCAGCGACCCCCTCTGGACAACACCTACTGGGCAAGGATCCCTTTCCAGCCTGGATAGGTAGCTATCACCCCCCACCCCCTCTTCAACCAAGGACTTGGACTGTGCTTCTCTTCCCTACCTGGACT
>NW_017729027.1:49346868-49348441 GCF_001723915.1 Gavialis gangeticus | reverse complement strand
TGGCTCAATGTCTAGCTGGGAGGAGGTATCAAGTGGGATTCCCCAGGGGTCTTTTCTGTGTCTGATTATTGTTTATTTTCTTCAGTAATGATCTGGACAATGGGAATGAATGCACACTTAGCAAATTTGCAGATGACACCAAGTTGGGTAGAGTTGCAGACATTCTGGAGGGTAGGACAAGGATCCAGAATGACCTCCAGAGACTGGAATAATGGTCTGAAATCAATCATATAAAATTTAGCAAAGAGAAATTCTACACCTGGGATAAAATAAACTCATACACAAAGACAGACTGCCTTTCCTTCTTCCACAGAGCGTGTCACCTTATCATAGCAGGAAATTGGGTTGGCAACGCATAACTTGCTCTTGGTAAATACATGTGGGATGCTCCTGATCATCTTGTTCTTCTCTAGGTGCTTCACAATAGATTCCTTGAGGATCTGCTCCATGATCTTTCCACTTTTTGACATGAGGATGTAGCTCCCTGAATCCTTGTTCTTTTCTTGTTAAGGGTAAGCATTATATTTACCGTTTTCTAGTCATCCAGGACTTCATCCAACCAATGGATCTAAAATTGGCTTCATAGCCAATGGCTCTGAAATTACCGCAGCCAATTCCTTCGTTACCCAAGGATACATCTCATCTGGCCCTTCAGACTTTGTAACAAAACCCCCAGTTTTTCTTTTTTTTTTCTTTTAAAATGCATTCCCTCCCCTTCCCCAACCATTTCTGACTTTGTCTCTCCCTCTCTATTCCCTATAGATAAGCATGAGTAAGCTAAGATGTAGGATAAGCTTTAGCATTTCATTTTAGGTAGTAAGTTTTATTTTTCTCTCCCCTCTTTGCAAGTAAGTGCGCTGCTATTTTGATATAGACATCCACTGTTTTATAAGTGATAATTATTATGTTTGTATTGATTTTTTTTTACTGCTTTTATATTGTGTGATTACTGTTTTAGGCCTATATATGTAAGTTAGCATAAGTCACGTCACGTTTCCATCTTGTAATGTCAAGCTTCCATCTTATCCCCATGCCCAGTTGTGTAACCTATGACTCAGACCTACCCCTCCTATGTAACTTGGTTCCTGAATGAATGGGGATCAGGGAGGGTGCTTGAGAGACAATGGCAGTAGGTCTAAAAATAGCTCCCTCTGAATGACCAAACCATCAACGCCAATACCTGGACCAATGACCCAGCCCTTGGAACCACCCTCAGCATTCAAGAAACAAAGGATGAGGCAAGCCATCATTGTGCCAAGGCTGCACATGCTCAGTAAGAACACCTGGAGCCCTCTGGAACAGGACTGACTTTGCCTAGATAGACCCTCCCATAGGAGAACAGACGTAGTCTGCCCCATGAAAAGGAGTAGTGAAGACTGACTGTTTGGGATGCCCTGTCCACCCAGACCAGCACCATGCCACACCACCTATCCAACCAGAGGCCCTGTCAGCGACCCCCTCTGGACAACACCTACTGGGCAAGGATCCCTTTCCAGCCTGGATAGGTAGCTATCACCCCCCACCCCCTCTTCAACCAAGGACTTGGACTGTGCTTCTCTTCCCTACCTGGACT
>NW_017729027.1:49332358-49346733 GCF_001723915.1 Gavialis gangeticus | reverse complement strand
TATGTGTAGGTGGGTTGTATGTGTGTGAACTGGTGAGTATGCATATATATATATCATTGTATGCATGATATATGAATTAGCGATCTGTGTATGTGTACTGAGTGTGTGGACATTGACAATTGATTTTTGTCTAATTTTAGTGTGTAGTGTGTATGTGCTTGAATTGGTGATAGGTATGCACGTGCCTAGGCTGGTTTGGATGTGTATGTGGTTTGGATGAGTTGGTAGTTTGTGTGTGTGTATGCACCTAATTGATTTGTGTGTTTGTATATGTGCAATTGTGTCACACCCTCCTGTCTAACAGCACAATATTGAGATTCTGAGAGTTGGCCTGACCCCACAGGGCAACAACCTGAAAGCATCTAGGTTCTCTGAGTAATCATTTACCTATTCTTCTAGTACTCTAAACTGTTTGGGCATTTATAGAGATTCTCTAGAGGGTATGTGGGATGCTATTTAATTAAAGCAGCTCAAAGAGCTGTTGTGATTAAAGCATCCAGAGCATCACATGTATCAGCGTCCCCATGTTAAAAAATGGCAGTGGGGGCACTTTAACTAAAGTTCGTCCAATGAGCATTAGTTAAAGTGCTCCTGCCACCATTTTTCAGCATTCGAATGCTCATACATGTGATGCTGGAATCTGCTGATATGTGGTAATTACCACACTGGCTCTGTTCAGGTCCCTCCTGACCCTAGCTACTATGAAACTATGGGGGATACGAGAATGTATCCCCTGTGAATGGCAAGGGTCTGCTGTATGTATATGTTGGTGGGGGTTGTGGGGGCATGGTGTGGGTATGTGGGATGTAAGGGAGGGTGGGGGGTGTAGGGGCCCCCCATGGCATGCAGCTTCCACTGCCAGAAGCAGCAGCCGTTAGGGAGGTCAGGGCACTCACAGTAGGGAAGCCCCACACTGGACTCCATGGAGAAGCAGGAGGCAGTGCTCCCTCCACTCCCAGCAGAGTGTGGTTACCTGCACAGCAGGGGTAAAAGAAGGTAGGCACCTCCAGTTCCAGGGGCTTCCCCTGCTGTGAGTGTGAGAGCTGCAGGTATGCGGTGTGAATCCCCGGCAATAGATTCAGCTGGGCAGGCTGCGCTCACCTTCTTGCACAGCACTGTATGGAGCAACACCCCACCAAGTGCCTGCACTGGGCACAAGCAGCATGACCTTCCCACCTGCTGCTGATGATGGTAGGAGGGGCTGCACACCATGGGGGGAGTTTGGGTGGGGGGGTCTCTACACTTCCCACCTTGACACCCACACCCTTCCCAGCTGAGTTCCACAGTCCTGGTGCTCCCCTGAGCATGAGGTCCATGCTTCTGCCCAGTTGCAACTCCACCTGCATAGCCCCACCACTTCCCTACATGTTGCCCCAAGCATGTTGGACTTCCAGGAAGCCAAGCAGGTTTCCATGGGGCAACTGTAGCAGGAGCCCTGCCTGAAAGCTGCAGCTGGCCAGGCAGGGCCCTTCTGCCCAAGACGGCGGCAGTGAGGTGCAATAGGGTATGTTAGAGGGGTGTGCACATGGGCACCTCATTGCAGGGGAGGGCTGAGCAGGGTACAATTAATTGTGGGGCACCATGAGCTGAATGAAAGTGTCTGGAGGGCCGGATTTCACTGGTGGGATGTATTTTGCCCAACCCTGGTGTAAAAAGATTAGCTAATCATGTGAGAGGAAGGGTTCTAAAGTTCAGGGAGGTCAGAAAATCACTCATTCAGAAGGATTCATGGGAAGAGCCTAGGATTTTGTAGGGTGATGGTGCAAAGGAGGATAGAGAGACATGAGGAATGCTGTGGCATGGTCTTAGAATTTCTTGTCTCAGGGGTGCCAAACTCATTTGGCTCCATGGACCAGATCTGAACTGCTGGGTTCCTCCTCCTGCATCAGCACCAACAGTCAAAGAGTTATTGACTTCACTCAACAACTCCTGACTACTGGAGTCCTACTGTCTGAGTTTAACCTTTATACATTCCCAAGTGGTAATTTCCTACCCCAGATGCATATTTTGTGCAGTATCTTAAAGTTAATTAATTCTAAAAAAAAATCTTTTTAAGACATTGGCATTGGCACTACAGTACACAATATCCCCAAAGAACAGACAGCTTACATGAAAGGTTTGTTCTCTCTGGATGAAAAACTGCCCAGGGTAACATGGTACCCCAGGGATGAATGTGTTTTTCCATATGGAATAAGAACTTACCCCAAGCCCATGTTAATGCATTGTGGTAACTTGTTATCCCAATGCAATTTCTGTAGAAATGACAGGGCTAAACCTGTTTGGTCATTTTGGGTGGATGCATCTGAAAGGTCAGCATTCATTCACACCCAGTTCATGTCCACTTCAGGTTTCCAAGGTAACTAATGGATGACTATCCTCCACTCTGCTTTTGCTTTTGATGGGGAACTAACCCTGGTTTCCTACAATTGAAAGAAGTCCAAAGTTGTGCTGCTGCTGTCAAGCATGCATCATGGCCTGTCAGTGGGTGGAGAGCAAAGAAAATCAGGCATCATCCATGATTACACTAAAAACAAGAGTGGGGTGGATAACCTTGACCACTTAGTCCGTATGACCACCTGCCAACGGAAAATCAACAGGTGGCCAATAACACTATTTTTCAATATGCTGGATGTGGCTGCCATTGCCAACCTCATCATTTGTATAGGCCACAATGCAAACTGGAAGCAAAGATCACAGTTAAGAAGACTCTGCTTTTTTTGCAGGAGCTTGGGGAACAGTTGATTGATGGACAAATTAAACAAAGAACGATGGATACACGTGAATCATCTAGGTCCTTCAAGTCTGGTATGACTGCCCTAAATTACAAATTGCCACAATGCACCCCAGTAGAACCTTCTGCAAGCGTGAGTGGACATTATGCTTTTTGTCCAAAGGCAGATGACCACAAAACTTGGAAATGGCGTGAAGATTGTAAGGGATTTACTCATGTGCGCCACAGTACATCACTGATTCTTTGTGAGGAATTCAATATTTAATTAAAGCAGTTAAATGTTTTTGGAAATAATTGTTAGTTTGAAAACAGTGTGAACTGAAGACTTAGCAAATTGTTCGTTAACATTTTGAAACACTAAAAAAAGATTAAATTCTGTTCATAGTTCTAGTTAAATAATATTTTGGGTTCAAATCATAAGTACTCTTTCAGACAATCTGTATGTTTCATAAATAGTTTTTGGTACATTTATACTGTTGTCACTAGTTCCATTTTGTTTATGTAGGTGGGATAACAAGCTACCCCATAAGACCAACAACGGTTATGGTTTCATGAGAACAGATGAGGGTTAAGAAGCAGTGGCATTAACTCCACTGCTGCTGCTGACACAGAGAATCCTTTGCTGCTGACAGGTACAGTAAGAATCCCCACAGGCCCAGTGACTCACCCTCATGGGCTAGATCTGCTCCTTAGGCCATGTGTTTGACACCCTGCCTTAACTGATTCAGATACACTTGAAGTATCAATGCTCTCAATCATTGATCTACACAATACAAAAACTTTCTTCAGTTCACATGCTTTCATACTGTTTACAGACCCAGTGTACTGTTACACACATTTCGTAACTCCATTAGATTAAGTATTAATAAACAAGTATTGTATTCTATAGAAGTTCTCCTGCCACTAATTCTGTTGCGTGCTTAGCAAAAATCAAAGTGACTAGCTTTTGTCATGATTTTTTTTCCTCTGGTATTTTTCCAGAGAAAATTTTGTATGCATGTTTGTGTAGGTCTTTATGTACTATGTTATTATTGAAAGCAAAGAAATATGCTTAGCATTTAGTATGAAATTAAATATAATTTATGGTACCTTGCAATTCTCATAGGAATACACCCTGTATAAAGCTCTTTCTGTACTGTTCAAATGAGTTTCACTATTGCAACAGATAACCGAAGTGAGTTATGGAAATAGGGCTAATGAATGGTAGTCATACTGAAGTTGCAGGAGAGAATGGTTAAGATATGCTGGTCCCAAAGCATTAAGTGCCTTCAGAATAAATACTAAGAACCTGACTTGATATTTTGTCCATAAAACATAAAACCTGTATTTGTCTCTCCCTTTTTTCACTACACTATTTTCATGACTTGGTTTTCCTTAATTACTTCATTTTGCCATTTTACAAATAGATTCATTTGAAGTTCAGTATTTTTGTCTCCTCTGCAAAGGAACTACTTAAAAATAAAACTAATCTGTAATAATTTCCTGATTCACCTTTTCTTTTGCAGTTCCTATCACATACAATGTGGTTCTTTTTGACAAGGCTAATATTCCTTTCTTGTAGGCTGATGCATAAATTGAATTGGTTGTACTGAACTGGATGTAGAAGCATATCTCTTATCTAATTTCCTCCACAAAATGCTATTCATTATAAATTGACAGGAAAAGATGAAAAGAAGTTTTTTGTCAGGTGTTCGGGGAATTTACAAAGTGCATAAATTGTATACAGAATCAAAGAAATCCCTGTCGTGAAGCATTGTCACTTCCTGGTTCAGCCCAATATGATCTGAAAGTGTGTGCGGGCCCATTAGGAAAGGGGTTGTACATTTCAGTCATCTGCACTGGTGTATATTTCCAAATAAAAACCCATAATGTTGGTTGATCTAGTGTGCGTCTTGGAAACAAAAGAAAACTGTAGTGAAAAGGAAATGATAAGCTGGAGGTAGAATGCACATACATTCTCCATGGAAAATTTCAGATTTTGTTCACCAGAAAAATTGTGGAACATTAAAAAGAAACAAGATGGGGAAGAAAAGCAAGAATAAGGAGAAATATTGCTATGTATTTTTTTCATATTCATATCGTTATTATTTCACATAAACTAGAATTTCATATTATTGCCTGTTAATGATAAGGAATGAATAAAGTTCCTATTAAAAAAGTGAATTCAGTTGACTTTAGTTCAGGGAGGATTTTACTATGCAATCTCTGTCATCTCCTGGAACTCCTAGGGTGTGTCTACATGAGATGCTACTGTACAGTCATTACAGGAGTTGTTTTTTAGGTGATGCTACTGAGCAGGAATGCTGTGTGAAACTTCAGGTGGTGATTCAAGTCAGAGGAGATTTGGCCCGATTCAGTGGCCGAATCATAGAATCATAGAATCATAGTATGCCAGCAATCTGGGGGGCGGGGCAAGGATCAGGGGGCTCAGGGAGTGGGCGGTGCTGGTGGGAGTCCCCCCCATGGTCCTTTCCCCTCTCCTCCATCCCCCTGACCCTTTAGTTACTGACAGTGGAGCCTGGGTCCAGCTCCTTGCTGCTGGGACATTGTCTTCCCTGCATGGGGAGGCAGTGTGCATCAGCACCAGAGTGAGGGCTAACCATAGAGATTCTCTGGAAGTCAGAGCATCTCTGTGGAGGACCCAGCCTTCAGGTGCCTCAGGGCACAGTCTCAGACTGCTTTTTTCTCTATGTGGTTTTTTTTGACCCCTGGATATCCAGGGGTCTAATTTTGCCCCCGCGCTGCCAATTTGCAGCACAGGCAACACTTTCTCATTCCTGCACGTGCCTCTTGAAGCATCTCAAAGGGGTTTGAGACACTGCAAAAAGCACATGCGGGATCATCTGGACATGCTCAAAAAGTCTCATTACCATTTAGTGTAGAAGAGACTTTCAGTGAAAGTGGAATGACAAACTATCATAATAATGGGCCTGTGTTATTAATGTAAAGCAATATACTCTGGTGCATATTGCATTAAAGTTTATTGCTCCCAGGAATGCTATTTGAATGTGTTCCCAGGATCACAACACATTGAGCCATGTCAGAGTAGCTGCAGCTCACATAGGATCCAATTTAACATGCTGCAGAGGGTTCTCTGGGGCACAAGGGTGCTCTAGTGCAGGGCTAGCTGGCAGGCATCCCCTGCACTAAAAACACTCCTGCCTAAGCCAGCCAGGTCAACGTCTATATGTGCATTGCTGCAAACAGAAAAAAATTCCAAAGCAGTATAGTACTTTTTTTTACAAGTACTAACCTGCTGTGGAATTTATTGGTTTCCTACTGCCTAGTAGGGCCACACGGGTAGATGCCAATACATTTACTGCTGAGCTAATTAGGCAATACCACAGCATACATCTCATGTAAATGTCTACAGCACCCAGTGTCTACAGTAGACTATGTTAGTGGAAAACAGGTATAATTATATAGCTGATGGGCTGCCGCCATATACTCATGTTATATTTTCTTTGGCTGCTCAGGTGACCACTAAGCCATTAATCAGAGTAGTAACCAGTCAATCATTTAGCAAACCCAAAATCTACATACATGCAAAAATAATTGGTGATTTATCAATGTGTAAATTATTTACATTTTCTAGCTCCCCTGTCCATTCAAGAGCAGGTGGAAATGTTCAGCCTGTTATGTGTGTATCTGTGGATGGAACAAAAACAAGAAAAGTATACATCATCTGTCTTCAACAGCTATTTTTATGATAAGCAAGAAGAGTCTTCAATAGTTTTCTGAGGACCATTTTTGCTCTGAAGTTCTACTGAGGGATTAGAGATTTCATAGACATTAGGGCTGGAAATGACATCAAAAGATCATTGGATCCAGCCCCCTGCCCCAGGGGCAGGAAGTCAGGTAGGGTCAAAGGATCCCAGCAAGATAAGCATCCAAACATTTCTTAAAAGAGTTCAGAGTAGGTGCTTGCCTCTGGAGGGAGTCTATTCCAGGCCTCGGAGGCTAGGATAGTAAAGACGTTTTTCTTTATGTCCAGCCTAAAAAGGTCTTGGAAGAGTTTGTGACCATTGGACCTTGTCATCCCTTGGGGTGCTCTGGTGAACAGACCTTCCCCAGATCCTGATGCACACCCCTTATGTACTTATAGGCTTCCACCAGGTCACCCCTGGGCCTGTGCTTTTCTAGGCTGAAGAGTTGCATGGCTTTCAGCTCTCATTATAAGGCCTATTCTCTTGCCCTCTGCTCGTGTGTGTGGCTCGCCTCTGGACTCTCTCAAGCTTCTCCACCTCCTTCTTGAATTGTGGAGCCCAGAATTGGATGCAGTACTCCAGCTGCAGCCTCACCAAGGCTGAGTACAGTAGGAGGATGAGATTTACTTGAGAAGCATCTATAGATGCAAGCCAGAGTTTTGTTTTCTTCACAAGCTGCGACATTGCATTGGTTGCTCATGTTCATCTTCTTGTCAATTATGCCCCCCAAGCATAGGTGACTGGTAGGGGGTGCACAGGGGTGCACGTGCCCCTCTGATGGGGCTGGAGCCCCCTGTGATGGCTGACACTGATGCTGTCGGTAGGGCTGGTCCCCCCCTGACAGGGTTGGCAGCTTCTGTGGATGCCCCTCTAGATTCAGGAGGCACCAGTCACTCGTGCTGTCAAGTCTCTTTCAGCTGTGGTGCTAGTGATTGCCAATCCTATAAGCATGCTGTGGGGGGTGGGGGTTTCCCCAAGGTGGAGTACCTTTCACTTTTCCATATTAAATGTCATCAGTTTTATATTCACCCACTTTCTAAACCTATCCAGTTCATCCTGGATCACCAGCCTATCCTCCAGGGTGGACACTCTACCCCGCAGTTTTGGTCCCAGCTCCAGTGTGAGATGCAGGGGTGAAAGTCCGCTATGCCCCCCTGAACTCAGGGACCCCCCAGGAGAGACTCCAGGACCCCCAGTGAGCCTCAGCCTGCCTGCAGGTAAGCAGGGGCCCATGCGGGGAGGGACATAGCCAGCTGGGAGGCAGCTGAGTGAAGCTGAGGAGCCCTCCCCTGGCTCCTACTTCACCCAGCCCCCAGGTTTCCATGCCACCAGAGCCTTATGAACAGACTGTGCAAACAGGCTCACTCCCTAGCCCAGCAAATGAGTTAATATGGGAGTTTGCACAGGAGGGTGAGTGGGAGGGCCCGCAGCCCTGCCAGTGATCCCCTAGGGTAGGCAGTCCCATCAGCCGGCCTACCAGTGGCACAAGGTGGATGAGCACACGCCTCATCCTGAGGGTCCCCTCGGAGTCTGAGGCCTCCCCCTCTGGCACTACTGAGGTCTCCAACCAAAAGGAGCCCATGGTTTTGGGCTCCATGCAGACAGAGCCCCTGGCTCAGCTGCGGTGGCTGCCTAGCACATTTCCAGACTCATGGAACCCCTTGCAAGGTTTGCTCCACTTTGGAGTCTCTGGGGCACTAGATAGAGGAGCTCCAGGCTGCAATCCATGGACTGCATGCCATCAGGAATGGTGAGCAGGAGATAGTCTCCTACTGCCAGGCTCTTCATCCCTTGGAGGCAGAGGGTAGATCAAGGTCACCTCGTAGGACAGAGGAGGAATTTGGGGATCTCCCATACTGTCCAGCCAGTGGTTGGACTAAGGTGGTCAACAGCCCCAAGGCCCGCTGCACCAAGGTACCCTCCCCTCTGGGGCTCTGCAACAGGTATGGACCTCTTGCAGCCCCAGTTGAGCCTGCAGACAACAGAGGATTAGCTCCTGCAGGCAAGGGAGCAGCACCCACCCCTACTCTCCCTAAGTTGAAACACAGAGTGGTCATCATGGGAGACTCCCTCCTGAGGGGACAACCTGCTGCCCCAACCCTCTAGCCCGGGAGGTCTGCTACTTCCCAGGGGCCTCCATCAAAGACATAACAGAGAGGATACCAAAGATTATCTGGCCCTCTGACCACTACCCTATGCTCCTTATCCATGTAGGCACAAGTGACACAGCTCGGAGCAATCCCAGCTGGGTCATGAGAGGCTGCAGAGCTCTGGGAGAAGGGCTTAGAGCATTGGGGGTGCAGGTGATCTCTTCCTCTCTCCTCCCAGTTGTGGGTCATGTGCTGAGGAGGGACAGATGGGTTGAGGTAGTCAACCAAAGACTGTGGTGCTAGTGTCATCATGAAGGCTTTGGCTTCCATGATCACAGTCTTCTCTTTGGTGAGAGAGGCAGTGGTCTGCTGGGGAGAGATGGCCTCTACCTCACTCCACTGGGGAGGAGGCTCTTCTGAACAAGTCTGGCTGAACTGCTTCACCAGGCATTAAAGTAAGCCTGCCAGGGGTTGGGGGGATTATCAACACTGCTAGCCCACTGGGCAACCCTGGTAAATCCAGCAGGATAAGGCATTTAAGGGAACTCAGCCCTACCCTAGCCCCGGAATGATCTGTGGAGAAACCAAGGGCCCCCAATAGCACACTTGCCTGCCTGTACACCAATGCCAAGAGCTTGGGGAATAAACAGGAGGAACTGGTCCTCCTGCTAAACAATAATAACTATGATCTCATAGGGATAACAGAGACCTGGTGGGACTCCACCTATGTCTGGGCCACAGGTATACATGGCTATACCCTGTACAGGTGTGATTGTGAAGATAAAAGGGTGTAGCCCTCTATGTCAAGGACAGCTACATGTCCCTCCAAATTGACATTGACACCCACTAGGGATGACTGGAGTCTCTCTGGGTGAAAATATGTGGGGAAGGTGGCTCAGGGACATCATGGTAGGAGTCTACTACAGACCTCCTAACCAGAAACAAGAGCTGGACCAAGAATTTGCCAGGGAACTGGCTGAGGCTGCAAGATCTCAGTGCATGTTTGTCATGGGAGACTTCAACTACCCAGACATCTCATAGGAAGAGCATTCGGCCAAATCCGATCAGTTGCAAAGCTTCCTCATGTGGATGAGCTCTACCTGACTCAAGAAATCTATGGGCTGATGAGAGACAAAGCATTGTTGGACCTGGTACTGGCCAAAGGGGATGACATAGTCCAAGGGTAGGCAATGTTTTTTGGCCAGAGGGATGAAAAAAACCACAATGTCTACCTTGTAAGATACCAGAATGCCAGCACACCACAAAAACAAAACTGGGGCAGAGGAGGTACGTGGCAGGATGCCCTGCGTATTTAATAAATTAATAATCATCAATTTTGCTTTAGAGAGCTGGTGTCAGGCAGAGAGCGGGGAGAGGGGGCTGCCCTAGAGCTCTGCTTCTTGGGCCACAGTGGAGGGCCTAGCAGTACTGGAGGTGGGGCGCAGACAGCCTGCCCACGAAGGGACACTGACTGGATGGGGCAGGACACCGGGCCCAGGGAGCTCCCTGCTTGGTCTCTTTGCCAGCCGGGTACAGTGTGAGTGGGAGCTGCGGCTTCAGGTTGTTCTCTGGACTCTGGGAATAGCCGCTGCAGCCAGTGCTCAGGGCCAAGCCAGCTGGGAGCCTTCAGTGCAGTGGCTCTGTGCAGTGCCTGCCCCAGCCCTGGCCTCTTGAGAGGAGCTGCGGGTGGGCAAGGCGAGAAGCTGAGCAGGCTGAGGCAGATGTGGTGGCTGTTCCCAGGCTCCAGAGGGCTCCTGAGGCCAGGCCTCTGCACCGGGGAAGGCTCTGCCTTGCCTGCACTGTGCCCAGCATTCAGGGTGGCTGATCCCAGAGAGGGAAGCCTCCTGAGCCCGATGTCCTGTACCAGCCAGGCAGCACCCCCATGTGCACAGGGTGGCTGCAGCCCATTCCTGAGGAGTTGCGTGGGCCAGGCCAGGCCCCACCACAGGTGCCACTGGGCACCCCCATCTGCCCATCAACCACAGCATGAAACTGCAGAGCCCCAGGGCTGCCCCCACTTCCTGCCCAGCCCCTGCCTTTCTAAGGGACTGACTGGGCTGGCTTGCCCATGGCACCTCCCCCCACACCACCCAGACCCTGTCCCGATCGGCCAGCCCCAACACTCAGCACCTCAGCGCTGCCTTGGCTGGGACAGGGTTCCTGCCTGCCTAGGAAATTCCCTCCAGGGGCCAGCCAGGCTGGAGGATGCAGCCTGGGAGCAAGGGGTGGGGGCAGTAGAGCACAGACAGCCTCCCTGCCTGTGTTCTTCTCACTCTGCCCCAGTACTTGCCATGGCACTGGGACTTGTGGCTGCAAAGCCCAGAGCAGCAACTTAAAAACCCCCAAAACAAACAACTATTTCTTTGTGTGCCTCCTAGCATGCCAGGAAAAATGTCCCCATTTGCCAATAATGGCATGCATGCCAGGGGTTGCTGACCCCTGACATAGTCAGTGACCTAAGAATTGATGGAAAGCTGGGTGATAATGACCATGAGCTGATAACCTTTACTATCCATTGCAAAGCTGGTAAGTCAGTCAGCAAAGCAGAAGTCCTCAACTTCAGGAAAGCTGACTTTGAGAAGCTCAGGAGGCTTGTTGTTGAGGACCTAAGGGACCACAACTCAACTGGAAGAGGGGTCCAAGAGGAGTGGTTGCTCCTCAAGGGAGCAATCCTGACAGCACAAGGGATGGCCATCCCATCTCAGAGGAAGGGTAGCAAAGGGACACAGCAACCCCCTTGGCTCAGCAGGGAACTCAAGAATGTCCTACACCTCAAAGGAGAGACTTATAAAGGATGGAAGGTTGGAATTACCACCAAGGAGGAGTACTCAGAACTGGCCCATACTTGCAGGGAGTGGATCAGGAAAGCCAAGGCTACAACTGAGCTCCATCTGGCTTCACATATCAAGGATAACAAAAAGTCCAACCTGCTTAATGGGTACTTTGCATCGGTCTTTCGTCAGTCCAGTGGGACCACCCTGCCTAGCAAGAGATGGAATGGCCAGGGTGAGAGTGTATTTATACCCAGCATTTGTGTTGAACTAGTAAAGGAACACCTTGAGAGGCTGGACACCTTCAAGTCAGTTGGTCCTGACAGATTACAGCCTAGGGTACTCAAGGAGCTGGCAGGTGTCATAGCTCAACCATTGGCAAAAATATTTGAAAATTCATGGTGCTCAGGTGAAGTATATGAAGACTGGAAGGCCAATGTGGTACCCATCTTCAAGAAAGGGCAGAAAGTCGATCCTGGGAATTACAGGCCAATCAGCTTGACCTCAGTCCCTGGTAAGATTTTCCAGAAAATTATTAAGAAGACCCTTGTGGATAAACTGGCTGAGGGCAACATCCTGAGGGATAGCTGGCACGGTTTTGTCATGGGTTGGTCTAGCTTGACCAATCCCATCTCCTTCTATGACTAGGTGACGTGTCACCTGGACAATGGAGAAGAGATGTAATATACCTGGACTTTAAATAAGCCTTTGATCTGCTGTCCCATTACCTCCTTATAGAAAAGTTGGCCAACTGTGGCCTCGGCTACATCACAGTCCAATGGCTGGGAAATTGACTATGAGGTCAGACCCAGAGAATAATGGTTGATGGCAGCAAGTCATTATGGCACTCTGTAACCACTCCGTAACCAGTGGCATCCCCCAAGGCTCTCTTCTTGGACCAGTTCTCTTCAACATCTTTGTCAGTGATGTGGACATTGGTGTCAGAAGTGCACTGGCTAAGTTCGCTGATGACACTAAACTTTGGGGCATAGCGTCCATACCTGAGGACAGGCTAGTGATCCAGGCTGACTTGGATAAGCTTAGTAAATGGACACAAACCTGATGGCATTCAATACTGATAAATGCAAGGTACTCCACCTTGGGGAAAAAAAACCGTGGCATATTTATAAGCTCAGCAGTGCTACACTTGCTAGCACCACTACTGAAAGAGACTTGGGGTCATGATTGACAACAAGATGAACATGAGCCACCAATGTGATGTCACAGCTGCTAAAGCAAACAAAGCCCTGGCTTGCATCTATAGATGCTTCTCAAGTAAATCTCAGGATGTCAACCTCCCATTGTACTCAGCCTTGGTGAGACCACAGCTGGAGTACTGAATCCAGTTCTGGGCTCTGCAGTTCAAGAAGGATGTCAAGAAACTTGAGAGAGTCCAGAGGAGAGCTACACACATGATCAGAGGGCAAGAGAATAGGCCCTATGAAGAGAGGCTGACAGCCATGGAACTCTTTTGTCTGGAAAACCACAGGCTTATGGGGACCTATGAACACAAGGGGTGTTCATCAAGATCTGGGAGAATGTCTGTTCACCAAAGGACCACAAGGAAAAACAAGGACCAATGGTCATAAACTCTGACAAGACCATTTTATGCTGGACATACGAAAAATTTCTTTACTGTCTGAGCCCTGGAATAGAATCCCTCCAGATGTGGTGCAGGCACCTACTCTGACTTATTCAAGAAACACTTGGATGCTTATCTTGCTAGGGTCCTTTGACCCTAGCTGACTTCCTGCCCCTAGGGCAGGGGGCTGGACTTGATGATCTTTGAGTTTCCTTCCAGCCCTAACTTCTATGAAATCTATGAAATCTGTGAAAGTTAGGTGAACTTGGCCAGTCCACTTCAGACACTGGTGATCGCATCATTAATAAAGATGTTAAAGAGAACAGGTCCAAGGATGGAGCCTTGGGGGATACCACTGGTCAGAGAACACCATGATGATTCACTTCCACTGACTACTACTCTCTGGGTCCAACCTTGGAGCCAATTCCCCGGCCATCGGACTGTGATGTAGCCGAGGCTGCAGTTGGCCAATTTTTCCATGAGGAGATCATGGGATACCAGATCAAATGCTTTTTTGAAGTCCAGATATATAATGTCAATCTCTTCTCCCTTGTCCAGGTGATATGTCAATAGATCATAGAAGGTGATGAGATTGATCAGTCAGACCCACTCACAACAAACCCATGCTGGCTGTTCCTTAGGATTTTACCATCAGCTAGCTTGTCAAGAAGGTCTCTTTGATAATTTTTTCCAGAATCTTTCCAGGGATTGAGGTCAAATCTTCAGGTACTTCACCTGAGTGCCATGAGTTTTTGAATATCTTTGCCAGTGACTGGGCTATGACACCTACCAGTTCTTTAAGTACTCGGGGGTGTAATCTGTTAGGACCAGCTGACTTGAAGGTGTCAAGCCTCTCAAGGTATTCCTTTATAAGGTGTACGGTGATGCTGAATATAAATTCACCCTCACCCTGGCCGTCCTGTATCATGCTGAGCAGGGTGGTCCCTTTGGACTGATGAAAAACCAATGCAAAGTATGCATTAAGCAGGTTGGGTTTTTCCTGGGTGTCAGTTGTCAGTTGTCTCATTTGGTTTAGGAGGGGTCCAGTGTTACCTCCCACATATCTGAAAAAGGACTTTTTATTGTCCTTGATATGTGTAGCCAATTGGAGTTCTGTTGCATCCTTGGCTTTCCTGGTTCGCTCCCTACAAGTATGGACCAGTGCTGTATTCCATCCTTTATAAGCTTCTCTCTTTAGGGGTAGGAGGTCCACAAGTTCCCTGCTGAGCCAAGGTGTGTCCTTTTGCTACCTTTTCTCTGAGATGGAATAGATATCTTTTGTGCTTTCAGGATTGCTCCATTGAGGAGCAACTGCTCCTCTTGCGCTCCCCTCCATGTCGAATCATGGCCCCTTAGAGCCTCAACAACAAGCCTCCTGAGGTTATCAAAGTCAGCTTTCCTAAAAGCTGACTTTTTCTTTGCTGACTGACTTACCAGCTTTGCATTGGATAGTAAAAGTGAAATTTCTCATCTGTTTCTTGGCTAAGAAGAAGA
>NW_017729027.1:49326333-49327358 GCF_001723915.1 Gavialis gangeticus | reverse complement strand
TTGCTGACTGACTTACCAGCTTTGCATTGGATAGTAAAAGTGATCAGTTCATAGTTACTGTCTCCCAGCTTTCCTTCGATTCTTAGGTTGCTGACTATATCATCCCCTTTAGCCAATACCAGGGGCAGCAGCACTTTACCTCTTGTCAATCCATATGCTTCTTGAGTCAGCAACCATCCATGCATGAAAAGACACTTGATCAAATGAACAGGCCTTGTTCTATTCAGTTCTGAACCAAATGACTGCCCTCCTTTTCATAAAAGGAAATTTTATGTGGGGCAAATTGACCTGGGTGGGGTAGGAGAGGTTCGGACAAGCACCTGTGCTGGCCCCAGCAGCCTTATCTGAGGTCCTGGGGGTCTCACAGGGCAGCAGCAGTGATGCACTATGTGGTTTGCAGCGCAAATTGCATTGAGGCACTACAAACCCCATAAGTGCACTCAGAGGGGGCAGGGGGCAGGGGTTCCTGGAGGTGTCACCATGCCTTACCTTTCAACTCATAAACCAATCTACCATTTTATGCATGACATGCTTTTTTTTTTTTTTGGTGTTATTTCTACTGTTTAATTTCACTCACCTACAAACTTTTTTGCAGTAATTTGAAATCTCAATAGGCTTTATGCATTCATTAATCTGTTTGAGCATCTGTTTCAACTTCCTCATGGGAGGACAATTCTCTGTGTTAAAATTAATACAGTTCTGTATTCAGTCTAGCACTTGTCATAGGGCAAAGTAAAATCTCAAGGCTTGTATTAGGGATATCTCCCTTTTTTCCCTCTGGGTTCTTCATCCATCCTGGTTACTAAAATGGAATTTTGGTTTAAACATTGATCCTCAACTTTTATGCTAACTTTATTCTGATGTACTTAATTAATTTTTGCATATAATATCACCTTTTGATTTTCTACAATTCCAAATTTATGTTCTTTCTGCCTACAATTTGAGTTTTTCACATCTTCAAAATTTTGTTTTGTAAATTAGCTTTTGGAACATCTGTGTTTTGATATCTACTAATTTGTGGCATG
>NW_017729027.1:49314802-49321333 GCF_001723915.1 Gavialis gangeticus | reverse complement strand
AACTTGAGTTTTTCACATCTTCAAAATTTTGTTTTGTAAATTAGCTTTTGGAACATCTGTGTTTTGATATCTACTAATTTGTGGCATGTAATATTCTTCCAACTTGTTTTATCATCCATCCCACATAATTTGTTCATTGTGAAGCTGCTTTGTAAAGAAAATGGATGGTGGACTATTGATACATACCTGTATTCTTATTCTTTATATTCAGTTGAAAGCTTCTTCTGAAATGTCCTTCACAGCCTTTAATCCTGAATATTGTATGAGTATTAGGTTGGTGGTTATCTCCTGTATCTATGGTTATATGACAAATATTGTAGTACTCCAGCACTGGTAAATACAATGAACTCATCTTAAAGGAGAGGGTTTAAGTTAAAGTGTTGCAGATAAACAGTGAAATGCATTGCAGAGCAATGTGCTTGCAAATAGGAGGAGAGCATGTATAACATGCATAGAAATTCAGGATTTTGTTCACTAAAACAGTTGCAAAATGTTAAATGAATGAAAAATAAAGAAAGCATGTTAATTTCTTTTCATTTTAATTTATTTTTATAAAAGACTAGATAATTTTTACTACTGCTGATATTAAGCATATATTATATCGTTTCTGTCCAGAATAGGACCTGTTATCATGGGGACTCACATGGGACATGTCTATACATAGCCTTATGGTGATGTAGCGACACACTACATCACCATATGCCATGCTACAGCAACACAGTGATCGCATAGGTCTACATGTGATTGGCAGGTATGGCACCATAGCAGAAGTCCATTCTCATGCAGAGAAAATGTAGCAAAAGGGCTAAGAAGCCCTCTTGGCTAAACAGGGAAATCATGATCCTCTTAAGAAAGAAGAAAGAGGTGTAAAGTCAATGGAAGCTAGGGACAGCCCCCAAGGAGGACTATATAGCAATGGCCCACGCATGTAGGGATAAGACTGGAAAAGCTAAGACAGAGACTGAACTAAAATTAGGAATGGGAATCAAGGACAACAAGAAGCCCTTCTTTAGCTATATAGGGAATGGGAGTAAAACGCATGGGAGTGTGGGGCGACTACTCAACAACTCAGGACAGCTAGTCACCAGCATTCAGGAGAAAACTGAACTCCTAAATGACTACTTTGCTTCAGTCTTTCATGAGGCCAAGGAGAAAATCACACCAGCTAGGGTACGGAATGAGCAAGGTTCAAATGACTGCCTTCTTATTATTGCCATAGAACTGGTGTGTGATCAATTTGAAAATTGGATGTATACAAGTCAGCGTGAATGGATGAACTTCATCAAAGAGTGCTGAAGAAGCTGGCTGAAGTCACCGTGGAACCCTGGCAAAGCTCTTCCAAAACTCACAGCACTCCGGGGAGGTCTCTGAGGCCTGGAAGTGGGCCAATGTTGTGACTATCTCCAAGAAGGGGAGGAGTGAGGACCAAGGTAACTATAGGTCAATTAATCTAATTTCTATCCTAGGGCAAATCCTGGAAAAATTCATTAAGGATTCTTTGTACGATAGACTTGCAGAAGGTAGGATTCTGAATGACAGCCAGAATCCTGGCCTTTTCTTGGTGGAAAGTGGCCAGTGGTTTCCCACAAGGGTTGGTGCTTGGTTCAGTACTATTCAACATCTTCATCAATGATTTGGATGTGGGGGTGAAGAGCTCACTGGCGAAGTTTGTGGATGACAACAAGTTATGGGGTAGCGTGGTTATGCTTGAAGATAGGCTGCAGATACAGGCAGACCTAGACAGGCTGGCAAGTTGACCAGACCAAAACCAGATATAGTTCAATGTCAAGAAATGTAAAGTGCCCCACCTGGGGATGAACAATCCCCTGCACACCTACAGGCTTGGCAATGCCAACCTGACCAGCACTATGAATGAAAGGAACTTTGGGGTAATAATAGACAACAGTATGAACATAAGCTGACAGTGTGAAGCTGTAGACAGCAGGGCTAAAAATACCCTGGCATGCATCAATCGATGCATGTTCAGCAAAACCAAAGAAGTGATTCTCCACTCTGCTCAGCATTGGTGAGACCACAGATGGAGTACTGCATCCAGCACTTTAACAAGGATGTGGTAAAGCTTGAGAAAGTCCAGAGAAGGGCCACCCGTATGATCAGAGACTTGTGCGGCAAGCCATGTGAGGTAAGGTGAGGCATCTGGGACTCTTCAGCCTGAAAAAAAAAAAGGTAGAGAGGGGACTTGGTAGCAGATTACTGTTACAACAAAGGCATACATCAAGGGCTTGGTGAACAGCTGTTCACGAGGGCACCCTTGGGTAAAACTAGGAGTAATAGTCACAAACTCCTGGAAGACCATTTCAGGCTCAACATTAGAAAAAAGTACTTCACAACTAGACAGTGGAATAAGCTCCCTCCAGGGATGGTACAATTGCCTACCCTGGAAATCTTCAAGAGGAGATTGGATGGTCACCTTGCTGGGGTCACCTGACCTCAGTTGTCTTTCCTGCTTGATGCAGGGAGCTGGACCCGATGATCTTCCAAGGTCCCTTCCAGCCTTACAGTCTAGAAATCTATGAGCATGCTCCCCCATTTTAGTACACTGCTACAGCAATGTAGCAGAAAATCTAACTGTGCTTCATGCACACGGCACAGTACAGGCAGTTACTATACCATGCTTTAGTATTTCCAAAAGTACTGTAGCAATGTCACCATGCAGCAACATGTAGATATGCTGGTGGAGACCTATTTTAATCTGGGTTTGGCAGAAACAAAGTAACGAAGTTTTGGAAGAAATGCTGAGAATTATTACTACATGCAGTGTCTGTTCCCCATTCCTGTGTGAGCTAAAAGACTGTGTCATTAAGTCTGCAGAAGTCATATATAAAAAGGTAGAGGGCTACATTTTTAATTGCACTCCGCAACTTTCATTGAAATTTTAATTACATCCATACAATTAGCTATCTTAAGTAAGATAGGTTTGAATACTATCTTAGTTAAGCTGTATTCCTCAATGCTTCTCAAAAGATAAGTGTTTAGCAAAGTAAATGAAATACTAAAAATATTGTTAAGTTAGGAAGGGTATAAGGTGTATAATTTGTATATTCATGCAAAAGTGACATTAGTACAATTCTTTTAATTTATCCCTATCTCAGGTTGTTACAAATTTGTAAAAAAGAATTGTTATATACTTTTATGTATGTGATGATATAGATTAATAACTTATTTGTTTTCAGCTGCTGGCTTTATTAAAAATGAAGCATGCAGGCTAATTTACAGCACTCCATGAAGTATTTTCTGCTTTCTTTTGGTAAGTGTCAAACACAAGAAACTTTCAGGGGACTGTTTCTGTTTTTTCCCATATAAATTGATAGTTATCTGCATTGCAGATTATGGAATGCAATTTTATATCCATTTCATTGTGCTTCATTTTAAGTGATATTAGAAAAAGGTGCTTGAATATTACTTATAGAATATTTGGTAGAAGCTGTTAATTGTGAATGAAGGTATTGTAGATTGTAGTTTTGGGGAATTCTTATATTCCACAATCCAGAATGTCTAAAGTGTTAGTTTCTTCGCAGTAAGACAAAATTACAGCTGGTAACCAAGGGTCCGGAGGTCTACTGTGCACATGAATACTGAGTACCTCCTGAGACTGAAGCAGAGCATGGTGAGCACTTGCAGGTGGCAGTGACGGCAGCAGGGGCATGGCGGTGGTGAGCAGGGAGCTCCCACAGGTGGCCGCAGTGGTGTCAACAGGGAAAGAGGAGGGTGGTAAGCACCGACCAACAATCGGTGACTACCCGCAGACATCACTGGCAGTGTTGGCAGCAGCCACCAGTGATTGGCAACTTCCCGCAGATGCTGCCAGTGGTGTCAGTGTCGAGGGCAGAGCGTGGTGAGCAGTGACCACCCACAGGCACCACCAGCAGCAGTGGCCAATCTCAGGGGGTGCATCGCCAATCGCAAGGGGTGTACATGCACCCACTTGTACCCCCTACACATCGCCCATGCTTGTGCATGAGTGGGGACCTCTCTTGTTCTGAACACTAGCTCTCAAATTCTATCTGCTTTATTCTCTGAATGACTTTAATTAGAAGAAACCAAACATTGATCAATATCTCGTCTTTAATTCAAGAAAACATCTCACTTCTGATTTCATTTCTGTAGATGGTCATTACTCTGATATTAGCAAAGGGAGTCAAATCCCTAATGCCTGGCAGGAACAAAGAGAATCACTTGTTCTGAGGAAACCCCACACATGATGCACCTCATCATATTCAAGTAAACTTTCAGATCCAGGATCTTCATTCAATTCTCCTTTCAATTCATAGTATGGGCAATAAACAGGAGGAACTCGCTCTCAGAATAGCCAATTCAGACCCAGACATAATAGGGCTTACAGAAACGTGGTGGGATTCATCCCATGACTGGGTAGTTAGCATTAGGGGCTATAGGCTTTACAGGCAGGATAGAGAAGGAAGGAAAGGTGGGGGTGTGGCGCTTTATGTCAAGGAGCAATACACATCCTCTGCCAGCAGAATGGTCAGACACTGAGATGAGTTGCTTTCAGACTGCCAAGACTATGTTACGGGGCACGTTGATCTGTGTGTGATTTATCAGTATGTAAGTTAGCCTGTGCTTTGTTCTCATCGAGAATGAGCTGCCCTTTGCTGTTCTCCCATGGCCATGCAAAATAAAGAGCTTCTGTTAGCCAAACAGTGATCCTGTCTGAATTTCTATATCATCTTGGGGGATCAGCTGGGATGTGTCCTTACACAGACCACCCCGAGAAGGACCCTTGTCTCGGCTCTTCGACTCTGTCGCTCCGAGAAGGCTCTCCTTTACTCGGTTCTTCGGCTCTGCGGCGTTGACACTCCAGTCTCTGATCTACCATCTGTCTCTTTGGCTCTGGAAAAATCCCTGGCCAGGGTGAGTACCTGCCTGTATTGGTGTCAGTAAGTCCTAGGCATGACAATGGGTGGTGGGACCTCTAAGGTTCTGCCGCGGGATCCCGCCTGGTTTATGTTTCTAAAATATGGGCCCCGGTCAAGGCAGTACTTAATTAAATGGAACCGGTATACCGATGGTGACCCCAAATTGTGCTGGCCCTTAGATGGGTTGTGGCCCTTAGATGGGTTGTGGTATCCTCAAACACCTCCAAGACAATTTGGAAAGTAAGCACCCTGTTCAAATGGAAGCCTGGTACCTATGGGAAGACGAGTCTTAAAAGTGCCATAAGAGCACCCTTGTGGCTTCCTATAAGGATAATGAAGAAAAATTTAAGAAGCAAATTGATCACCTTCAAAATCAGGTTAAAGATTTCCAGTGTCAGGGGCTGACCCCGTCTGCCCCTTGTTCACCATGTCCACCTAGGGTTTACCCAGCCTTGCCCCCGCCACCAGACGATCCACCCTGAGATGATTTGCTGAATCACTGGGTCCTGTTTTCACCATCACCCGCCAGTCCCGCGGCCTCAGGCGCTGTTGCATCCGCCACATCGGCTTCCCCGGCAACTCCACCAGCCCTTACCCCTGGTCCTCCTTCTCCCATTACCACTGTCACCTTTGATTCTCCCACAGGGAACCAGTTCGAAATTGATGTCCCCCTGGACCCCCAAGAGGAGTGGACCATACATTCAGCTTCCCTAGACCAGCAGAATACCCCAGTCAAATTGACCCTCCGGAACCGAAATAATGCTACCACCGAGATAGACTGCCAGAGGACCCTTGTAAGGAAGGTGGCGCACCAGGGCAGAAAGCTTGCCAGGGCACAGTATCCCCTCCGAGAATACCCTGTGCCAGGGGGGCAACCCGTGGTGGTTCATGTCCCCTCCTCACCATCAGAAATTGTCTCTTGGTTGACCACCTTCCCTAAACTCCATGATGACCCTACCGGGTTTGCTCAAAAACTCCAAACACTCTTTGAGGTTTATAAGCCAACCCAAAGCAATATTCAGATGCTCCTCAGTGGTATTCTTCCTGGAGACCAGAAAAACACCCTCCTTAAAGCGGCCAACTGGCCTACTCAAGACCCCGGCAAAGAACATCTGCTGAAACTCTATAAACAGGTTCTTGAGGCTGTCCCCATGGTCTCCCCACAAAAAACAGACTGGTACAAAATTTCCACCTGGAAGCAAAAGCCAGAAGAACATCCTGCCGACTACTATTCTCACTTGGTCCAAGCCTTTAAGGCACATTCTGGCAATCACGACCCAGAAACCAGCCTCCCTGCCATGTTTATTCAGACCTTTGTTTTAGGGCTGTTACCTAGGATCTCCGAGTCCCTGCAAAGCACTGTGATTGGGTGGGAAGCCAAACCCTTCACCGAAATTTTGGCTGCTGCCACTCATTTCAATACTAAAGCCCAGCAGCAAAAATCAAAGGCTCAGGACAAGCTGATGGCTTTGCAATTCAGAGATCTCCAGGGTGGCACCAGACCACGGTGCCCTGCAGGACTGTTTTGCTCACCCCAACCAGCCAGTCCCTCTGATATTCCCAATGTCTGCTGTTACTGTAAGCAAAGAGGTCATTGGAAGAATGAGTGCCCGAACAAACCCCAGGGGCCCCTGCT
>NW_017729027.1:49313341-49313727 GCF_001723915.1 Gavialis gangeticus | reverse complement strand
TATAGCCAACTTCTCAAGTCTGACCTCGATACAGTCCAGCTGCCTTATGATTCTGTGCTGGTTCAATATGTAGATAATTTGCTTCTCTGTTCTGATACTGTCCATCATTGCCAAGCTGACTCTGTCGCTCTTTTAGAACAACTTGAAGCATGGGGCCACAAAGCCTCCTGCTCTAAGCTCCAATTCTGTCAGACTTCTGTTACCTATCTGGGGTACACTATTTCTCACAGTACCTGTCACCTGTCTCCTGATCATCTTTCAGCTGTTCTCTCTCTCCCTTGCCCACAGACTAAACACCAGCTTTGTGGTTTTCTAGGTGCTGCCAACTACGGCAGACTGTGGATTCCCAATTATTCTGGACTTTCTAAACCTCTCACCCTTCTCAT
>NW_017729027.1:49307700-49308341 GCF_001723915.1 Gavialis gangeticus | reverse complement strand
TCTCCCTTGCCCACAGACTAAACACCAGCTTTGTGGTTTTCTAGGTGCTGCCAACTACGGCAGACTGTGGATTCCCAATTATTCTGGACTTTCTAAACCTCTCACCCTTCTCATCTGTGATTCTTCCCCTGACCCGCTCCCCTGGGAAGACGTCCATGAATCTGCCTTCAGCTGTCAGCTCAAGCAAGCCCTTTGTTCTTCTCCCACTCTCAGTCTGCCTGACTATTCTAAGCCTTTCACTCTCTTCTGCCATGAACACCAAGGCACTGCCTCTGGTGTCTTGACCCAGCCTTTTGGACCCTCCCCACACCATCCTGTTGCTTACTATAGTGCCTCTCTTGACCCAGTTGCTTCTGGGTTTCCTCCTTGCCTCCACGCCATTGTTGCCGCCACTCTGTTGGTTTCTAAAGCCAATAACCTTGTCCTCGAGCACCCCCTTACTGTTGCTGTCCCATAAAGTGTCCTTGCCCTTCTCCAATGCAGCAGAACTCAGCACTTTTCCCCTGGCCGTCTAACCCGCTATGAGGTGGTTCTCCTGGCTGTGGACCACATGACCCTTGTCTGTTGTGATCCCCTCAATCCTGCCTCCCTTTTTCCTTCACCCTCAGATGGTCAATACCATGACTGCACTCAGCTTGAGG
>NW_017729027.1:49292701-49302700 GCF_001723915.1 Gavialis gangeticus | reverse complement strand
CCTGGCTGTGGACCACATGACCCTTGTCTGTTGTGATCCCCTCAATCCTGACTCCCTTTTTCCTTCACCCTCAGATGGTCAACACCATGACTGCACTCAGCTTGAGGATTTTGTTTCTCTTCCCTGTCCTGATCTTTCTGATACCCCTCTGGCTAACCCTGACCTCATTTTCTACGTTGATGGCTTCAGTTTTTGAGATGACCATGGAACTCTCGGAGCTGGCTCTGCTGTCTGCTCTGATTATGCCATTATTTAATCTGCTCCTCTTTCTGTTACTCATGCTCAAGTGGCTGAACTCATTGCTCTCACTTATGCCTGTCACCTTGCCGCTGAACAATCCACTAATATCTATACAGACTCTCGTTATGCCTTTGGTGTCTGCCATTCGTTTGGACAGATCTGGAAACAGTAAGGGTTTCTTACTTCTGCTGGGACTCCCATCTCTCACTGTCACCTTATTACTGCTCCTCTGGATGCTATCCTCCTGCCCTCCACCCTTTCTGTCCTATGGTGCAAAGCGTATACTGCTGCTGCTGATCCTGTGTCTCTGGGAAATGATAGGGAGGACGCCACGGCAAAAACTGCTGCCCTATCAGAACTCTTGGCTCCGGTCCTTCAGGCCGCTCTCTACCTTTCTTGCCCTGTCTCCCCTGACCTTCCTTTTCTCCAGGATACCGTCCTGGATGCTGAAAAGGATGCCTGGATCTCGGCGGGCTGCTCTCTCCACTCCAACTCCTTGTGGCAGCACCCATCTGGTTGCGTTGTAGCCCCCAGGGCCCTGTTATCCCTATTGGCTCAAATGGCATGCTCAGTGACCCATTCGGCCAAAGAGGGGATGATAGCTGAAGTTGGCCGCCATTGGTATGCCCCTGGTTTTTTCACCATGGCTGCCCATTTTTGTCGTCAGTGTCTGCAGTGTCAGCGACACAATCCTGGCTGGCCACCCCACCAACCACATACATTCCACAGACCTTTAGGTCTCTACCCTTTTTCCCACCTCCAGATGGACTTCATCAAGTTGCCCTGGAAGTATGTCTTGGTTACTGTCTGCCTTTTTAGTGGTTGGCCTGAGGCATACCCTTGCCAACAGGCTGATGCCCTCACTGTGTCCAAAAAGCTTCCTTTTGACCTTCTGCCCCACTTCGGTCTACCCCTTTCCCTGGACTCAGACTGTGGCTCCCCTTTTCTAGGCCAGGTGGTCCAACATGTTTGCAAGATCCTTTCCATCTGATACCAACTCCACACCCCAAATCATCCTCAGAGTGGGGGTAAAGTGGAATGGAAAAACTTTGATAATAATATTCAATTAGCAAAGACTTGTGAACAAACTGGTCTAAAGTGGCCAGAGGCCCTCCCATTGGTACTTTTCCAAATCCAAAATTCTGTTCAGAGGTCCTTGGGTCTGACCCCTTTTGAAATTATTATGGGTTGGTCCATGAGGTGTCTTGCTGCACTTCCACCTCAACATCTGACACGTCTACATGATTCTCTATTAACCTACTGCCAAGGGCTCACCAAGGCCCTCAAAGTTATCTTGTTGCAGGTTAAATCCACAGCACAACCTGAATTTCTAGATGGTGGTTCAGTTGGCAACCCGGTCCAACTGGGAGATTGGGTCCTGATTAAAGTCCAGCAGAGGAAGGATTGCTTGCAGCCTTAGTGGAAGGGGCCTTTCCAGGCCCTGCTAACCACCTCAACTGCTGTGAAGGTTGCCAAGGTTTCTGCTTGGGTCCATACCTCCCACTGCAAGAAGGTAACTGCCCCAATGGAGTGGAAGGCTTCTCTCACCAGTGATACCTCCATGAAGACCCAGAGCGTTCCTATGAGTGAAGGTCAGACAATGAAATCTCAAAGAGGTTCCTTGTGAGTGAAGGTCAGACAACGAAGTCTTGAAGAACAACATACAGAGCTAGCCAAGTTTTACTTGTGGCTATGAAGTTTTGTTTTATGTGTTGAATTGCCTTTAGTACTTCAGTATGAATCTCACTAACCCTTGGGAAGTCACAGATAATCATGTAGATTTAGAAACTCCCCAAGGGGAAACATTGTTCTGGATTCTTGTGGTCAGTATTTTATTGCTGGTAGTGTGCTGGAGTCCGAAGTTTTAGTCAAGAGTGGCCCCGCGAAGTTCCAAGGGATAGCAGTGTTTGGGATACCTCTTGAGAAGGCCCTGAGATGTTGCCTTTTCTTTTATTCTGCTTCATGCCCAGGGTTTTATTCAGGGCATAGGAGGAGAAAAGTATTACGCTCCTGAGGTAGAGCACTGCTAGTGCAGGCAACCTTACAAACTACTGGGTGTGCATACATGGGCCTACACACCCAGCCAGAGGAATCCCAGTGCTTGGGGTACCGATTCCCCTTGAGGATTGGGGAAACAGTACCAATACCAGCTTCATCAGATTTTCCTCCCACTCTAGTAGAACACAGCAGTCGATCCCTGAATGGCGGAAGAAGGCTCGGGATAGCTGGAAATCATCTTTTAGACTTGAAGCAGCCCTCTGTTATAGGTCCAATGGGATTGGTAGGATGGGAGAAGCTGGTTACTCAGTGGGGCACTACCCCAAATGTTGAGTAACTTTCAATTATCACTCCCATAATACGTCTGGGATCCTGCTGGGAAACACATCCCTTCAGTGCACCAATGGGTCTCACACTATTTATAGAACCCTGGAGGACATCCATAGTTTGGTAATGAATGGGTCTGAATTTTATGTGTTGTTAGGTTATGCTTCTTGTAACCAACCAATATCTTGATGCAGGTGGGTGGGGAGTGAACGTGTCCCTTCCTATACCTTACAGGTCAATCAAAAATGCTGAATTGGGAGCACAACCTGTAGGGACCTCAGCACTATAGCTGCTCCAGGCTTGTTCTGGCTATGCAGGAATGATGCCCGCAAGATTCTGCCCTGGCATTGGGTCGGCACCCATACCCTGGGGAGACTCATCCCAGAATTTAACTTATACCTGAGCCTGTCTCTGCATGAGGTATCTAATCTCCCACCTGGCTTGCCCAGATCTAGGAGAGCTGTTGGAAACCCACTGGTTCACCGCCCCACAGGATTCCATCAATTTACTAAGGCATTTCTCCCTTGGTTGGGGGTAGCTGAATTAGAAAAAACTATTATAAACATTTCAAGACTTATGTAGAAATTTTTTAATGCCAGCGCTGATGCTTTAGGAGCTCTTAATGATGAAATTACCCAGATAGGGCAGGTGGCTACTGAAAACTGTATGGCTTTGGATTATCTCTTAGCTGCCCAGGGTGGGGTCTGTGCTGTTATTAATCACACTTGCTGTACCTGGATCGATCAGCACCAACGAGTGGAAAAAGACCTCCGCACTATAAGAAGGCAGTTGCAGGTGATCCATGTGGTTGCAGAGCAGAAGCCCTTTGATTGGTGGGGGTGGCTACCAGATGTAGGGGGATGATTAAAATCCCTGCTAAAATGGTGTAT
The DNA here is from genome assembly GCF_001723915.1 of Gavialis gangeticus. NCBI lineage: Eukaryota > Metazoa > Chordata > Crocodylia > Gavialidae > Gavialis > Gavialis gangeticus. The sequence goes on along the minus strand of NW_017729027.1, from coordinate 49,299,245 downwards.
TCTAAGTTTATTATGCATTCTTGCTGTTTTCATTATTATCCAAATGATTCTGTGTTGCTTACACTATTGTCTATCAAAAACTGCTCAGAGTGTTTCTAGGCTCTCTAGAACTGAGTTACAGATGATGGTGCTCAAGGAGGTGGCCTATGAGTGCAAATGTCAAAGGCCTTATGAATATAGAGGTGTAAGCACAAGCGCTTACGAGGGGGGAATGATGAGGAATGGAAAAGTACTGAAAGAAGTGAACATAAGTCGGGTCAGGATGGAGTGGGGAGATGTGGGTGAAGGCCGAGTGGGAATAACACACTGGCCTTCAGGATAAGCTTATCAGAAAGCAGCTGGAGAAAATTGCTTGTCTCAGTCAGACACCGAGATGAGTTGCTGTCAGACTGACAAGACTAGGTTACGGGGCGGGTTGATCTGTGTGTGATTTATCAGTATGTAAGTTAGCCTGTGCTTTGTTCTCGTCGAGAACGAGCTGCCCCTTGCTGTTCTCCCATGGCCATGCAAAATAAAGAGCTTCTGTTAGCCAAACAGTGATCCTATCTGAATTTCTACATCAGAAGTCCCAGCGTCCCTAGATCTTCCACAGGTCTGACAATTTACTACATATAGTGCCTTTAACTCTGGTTTCAAGATAAGACATGAGGGTAGCAATAACATTTTATGTAGTACATGAACTATATGTCAGCTTTGCTTCAATTACTTCAATTTGAATTTCACTCTAAGCCACAACAATCATCTGCACCTCACTTTCCCTGGGAAGAGAAACAGTTACTTGATCTCTATGAGGCATTGAATAGACTTTCTCACACATCCCTCTGAAGACAAAAGGCACATCTTCATGACATGTCCACTTCCATTTAAGTCTGCCTCTTTGAAGACTGAGGGTGTTCCCAGCAGGGACACACATCTTACTATTTACTCTTTCAGTATCTCCATAAGAATTTGACTGGGACACAGGCTGCTGAGCCTCCAGTAAGCCACTATGAGCAATTCAGTGGTCAGCAAGGTGGGAAAACAAATTACCCGAGTGTCAGGCAGGGGTCTAGATCAGAGGGGCTGAGAACATGGTGACTAAGTTTCAAGAGATCCAAGAGGTGAAATCAAAGAGGCATAATCCAAGAAACAAATTGAGATTGGAAACCAGGGATCAGTGCCTAGTTCCAGGGGAGATCCAAGGTCCCAGGGTCAAGAAAAGCCAAAACCAAGTCAGGAGCCAGGAGAACCAGAGAAGCATCAAGACAAGGCTTGCCAGAACTTGACACTGTGTCAAGGTGTACTTGCAGCCTGAGGCTGCAGGTGTGCTTAAAAGAGTGAGCAGTGCTTTTAACAGCTAATCCAGTTCCTCACCTCCACAGAAAACTAGGGCATTCTTATTAGCCAGGGATCAGGGGCAGGTGTGATGCCTCAAGTGTCAGCCCAGGCAGGCCTGGTTGGTCAGAGGCCCTGACAGGCTCTCAGTTTCTGCACTTCTGCAAATTGGATTAATGGTGTTTGATCTGCAGCATTTTTTCATCTAAACTGTTGGATCCTACAGCCAGGCACAGCCTTCAGAATGCCGATGGGATTGATTTCCTACCGATGTCCATGCACCACTACATGGAAATTTCAAACCCTGGGAGTTTTCCTGCTTGTCTCCCATTTTTTCCTTCCTCAATTTTCGTTCAGAAATGAAATGATTTTAATAAAACTAATGCTACTTATTGTTGTGGTCATAGTGAATAGAAATCTGTGTAGAATTTTCATCAATCTCCAGGTATTCCTTCAATTAAATGTGTTCACGCGCAAATATGCTCATCTGATTATTATCCAATAGCTAGGGAGCTTCAGTAAGGATTTTTTGTGTCATTCTTTGTTCCATTTGTGGCTACATTCACACTGAGATAACAAGGAATTCTTCACTGGAATATTGAGATATCACTTGCTGTCCAATTCAAACACTTTGATATAAAATGACTAGAATAAAAATGGAAAAGATTAAAAAATTATATCCACAGGAGTAAGAAAATGGTAAAAGATGTTTTATGAGGAAAAATTAAAGGAATACATTCATAACTAGAACCTGTCTAGTAAATTGGATGAGAGACTAGAAAAGCTAGGTGAACTTACCATTCATTTAATTTACTGAGATTTGTATCAGATAAGGGGAGGCTTCCAAAAGGATAGTATAGATAAAGAAGAAAAGGCAGAAGACTGGAAGACAAGGCAGCAATTGGAGATGCAGCAAGAGGAGATAGGGACTGGTAATTTGGTTAGGACAGACTACAAACAGATGGTTAAGGAGAAGATCCATGCTCACTCCCCCAGAAGAAGAAAGAAAATCCAAAGGAAAAGAGAAGGTAGAGCCAAGGCAACACAAGTTGTTAAACTGATATATTTATTTCTATGAATGATACTTCTGCTAAAAAAAGTAAATGGCCACAGAAAGAACTGTCAAAGCAACATTAATGGAAATCTAATAATCTACTTATAACCTGTACTGATGGTAGAAGTACAGTCTGATGATTTCTAAAGTCCTTTCTGGACATAACATCTATTATTTTAATCAGTATAAAGAAAAAAGTGATTTATGATATAACAGCCTGAAAAATATTTGTACAAAACTCAAATTATTGCACTAGGCAAAAAATACTGCAAGTGCACACTATAACATAATAGCTAAGTTAGAAAGTCACTTCTAAACTCCCTCTTCCATATTATCCTCTTGTGTAGCTAATTATAAGTAGAACCAGTAACACTAACTATAATGAATTGGCTAACAATTTACATTAGTCAAACCCTTTTCTCTATTTCTTAAAATACGGCCAAACTTTAAGTCTGGGATGCAATTTTCCATAACACCAAAATGGCTCAACTTTGTTTTACTCACAGTGGAATAGGAGGGAGGGGGAGATACATGTTTTGCTTATGGTAAAACATTCTTACATTCATTTCGGTGAAAAGCCCTAGTACCTTTTTATTCTAACTACATCAAATTAAATTTTCCCAAGTTATAAGCCTCTGAAAAACCTCATTTTGTACTGAGATGCATAATAGTGGTGTATTAGAGACTGGCAAATGAAATCCTCTGAGGACTCCATCTTCATTTCATGCCTTAACATTTCACACGTCTCAATGATCCTACATACTAACCACTATGCATGCTTCATCCCAGAGCTTCAAGTACTTTTACAATTATCTTTCCTAGCAGCTGGGTAGCCAGTGGGGTACAGAGAGAATCTCTCTTGTGCTCTCTTCCTCAGTGAAATGTTACATACAATTTTGGTACCTCATTATAAAAAAAGATAGTGATGAAACAGGAAGGATACGGAGTAAGAAATCACAAGGCTTTTAATTTGCTTTTTAAATGAAGAAGAGTTATAGAATTGCCATTTAGCATGAGTAATAAGCTAAATGCACTGAGAAAGGGAATTAAGCAAAATCTGCCACCCATTACTGAGTAGTGAATCAGGGGAAGTTGCCAGTGGAATAGAATGGGATTGTGGGGGAGAGGCAGGGAAGGGAGAAGGAATGAATCAGGAGGAAAATGTGATGAAAAGTAAGATTTCAAAGTAAGACAGCAGCAGGAAGGGTAGGTGCATCTGGGTGTTGTAAAATGAATAATTGGTTAGGGGAATGGAAATAGATGGAAGGGAAATATTGTAGGAAAAAAAGCAAAAAGAAAAAAGGAAAGGAATTTAAGGGACAGTGAAGATGTATGGTCATAGAAAGTTACCAGAGAGAAATCCCCATTTATATTAATGAGGACTGCTGCTGAAAAATTGATCCTAGCCTTACCCCATAATAAATGTTAAAGCACCATCTATGGAAACAACCACAAAAGATTGTAGATTTGCACAAGAAGTTACTCTAGATCTGTGGTCTCACTCGTTTACATGTTGAAACTCATTTAGAAGACAAAATAATTTCAAAATCTTTCTTGTAGAAAGTCATAAAGAAATATAATGTAGTCATGAACCTCTGAAATCTGTTTGACAACACTCATAGTACCCAGAGTGAGCACCCACACTCCACATCAGCATCTCTATTCTCTATTGAATATAAAGGTTAGCGATGGACAATTTATAAGCTTCATTTTATTCATAATAAATATTTTATATTCTAGTATTAGGCATCAGTGCAGGATACAATACTCAAAAATAGTTAACAGTTAAGGCAAATTTGCCAATATATAGGACTCCCCAAAATATTGCAGTGTGCCACCAAAATCTGCAGAGTGCATTCTTTGAAGGTGAGAATAAATACAAAAATATTTCTACCATTTGATTGCTTTCAGATTCAAATTTTGGAGATGTGCAACAGAACTCTAGCTTCAGGGTAACAAAATTGAGCATATATGCTTATGGAAAATTCATATAAATACATGGAAAATATGGAGTGTCAGGCATGATAGGGATCTCCAGTAATGTCATACAGCATGCTGGATGATCTTTAACTACCTTAATAATCAGCTGTGGAATGACTGATGGGGAGGTCATTGATTTGGTAATCAAATGTAGTAAGAACTTGTTGATCTTCTCTCTACAGCACTTAAGGGTGGGTACTTTTTCTAGAGATTTTCCCTCTAATATAGTTTCATAAAAGCAGCACATCAAAAAAACACTGGCTGTAGGGACCGCATTATTAAAGTTACTACTTTTTTATCTAATCTTTTATACTGGCCATCATTATGTGCAGAGCAGAAAGGATAAATAAGGACTGTGTTACTCTTCATCTTTAAAATATTCTAAACACACTTAAAATGGGAGTTTCCATGCATTAAAAGTTGTTAAACCATGCTTAATACCCTCTAAGGCCATTTCCAGATGAGCATGGGTGTACTGTATGTGGTGCCAAACACTTGTCTGTGGTGCCACACACCACTTATGCAGACATTCCCCACACTGTTATTTTGCATGCCAATAAAAAGTGGGGTATTGAACATGGCAGCAGCGCATGCCACCCAGAACTGCAGCTTGACTGGCTGGAGCCAGACTTCTTGCAGCAGAGCCAGACTTCTTGCCATGCCTGCAGCTCCCAGAGGACCCCAGGTAAGGCTCCTGGGATCAGCACAATTGCCTACCCAATACAGGTAACTTGCCATGCGTCAGAGCATGCGTGACATAGGTGTTTCTCTGGGACAAATGGCAGTGGCACAAGTGCTGCTGCTACTTGTTCCCAGGGAAACAAACATTCCCACTTGTCTGGACATGCCCTAAGGGCACATCCCAACAAGCATGCATGTGCAGGGGCATACATTTCCCATGGGGCAAACAGCAGTGGTGCATATTTATGATGCTGCTGTTTGTCCTCAGGCACGCCCCTGCACACATGCTCCAGCGCATGGCAAAGTGACCTGGGTGGGGTAGGGGAGGCTGGAGTCAGCACCTCTGGTGCCATACTAGTAGTTCTGGGGGCCAACCAGAGTGACAGCAGTGCAGAGCTGGCTGCTCAGAGCCTGGCTGGCATTTAGAGCATGGCTGTAGCTGGCCAGGCTCCCTTTCTGGTGGCTCATGCAGCTGCCACATGTGCCATGCCACTTTTTTAGGAGGTGTTTTTTTTTAGAGGTATTTTTTTTAGAGGTGTTTTTTTTTAGAGGTATTTTTTTAGAGGTGTTTTTCGATACGAGGAGATCCCAGAGGTGGGATCTCCTGGTGTCAAAAAACCCTGCTGCATTGCTTATTTGCAGCATGGCAAATGGGTGCACATGTGCCACATGCAGTTTGCAGCACCTCAAGCTGGTTTGACACTGCAAACTGCTGTTGTATACTTGTGGGGATGTCTTAAAGTTATGCCACTTTAGGCAAGGGTTATATTCGAGCCATTTTACAAAGCTTGAGCTAAGGTACTGTTAATTTGTTCCATGGAGAAAAATGATGAATTGTCAGTCCTTGAGCATCCCAGGGTACATATCCACCTTCTACCTTCTGCCCCTGACAAGCTTTCCATACTCCCAAGTTCTCCTGCCAATAGAGTGGCATAGACCCCAAACCAACTCCCCCTCCCACCCTCAGTACTTATGACCTTAGCCCATGCTGCTGGGTCTGAGGACCACAGAAAACCTGATGCAGTCCTTCCCTGAGAGGGATAAGCTTTTTTCCCACATCTAGTTGGCTCTCCTTTAGGCAAGAGAATTGTGCGTGGGAGCACAGAGGAAGGCTTAACTGAGACCTTGTGGGTCAAGCTCCAAGGACGGCGGGGGGAGAGGGATCTGGTGGTAGGGATTTACTACAGGTCACCCCATCAGGAGGAAGAGCTGGATCTGGAATTCTCCAGGCAGCTGGGGGAAGGCCGTGAGTGCAAAGGATGTTGTGGTCATGGGTGATATGAATTACCCTGACATCAACTGGGAGGAGCAGTTGGCCAGGTCTAGCCACTCACTAAGGATCCTGACGTGCGTACAGAACCTACACGTTGTGCAGGAGGTACTCGTCCCCACTAGGGGAAACACCATACTGGATCTGGTGTTAGCCTCTGGGGATGACCTGGTGGGGGAGGTGCTAGTACAAGGGAGCCTAGGGGACAGTGGTCATGAAATGATCCAGTTTGCTATTCAGAGGAA
>NW_017729027.1:49281930-49291933 GCF_001723915.1 Gavialis gangeticus | reverse complement strand
GGAGGATAGGTTTAGGTTAGATATTAGGAAGAACTTGTTCACGGTAAGGGTGGCCAGTGCCCGGAATAGGCTTTCCAGAGAGGTGGTGCTCTCACCTTCCCTGGAAATCTTCAAGAGGAGACTGGATAGGCACCTGGCTCGGGTCCTATGATCCCTGCCACCCCCAGTGCTCCTTCCTGCCTATGGCAGGGTGTCGGACTAGATGATCTGTCTAGGTCCATTCCAACTCATTGATTCTATGATTCTATGATTCACTTCTGACTGCTTTAAAACTGTTCTAACTTTAACTCTACCTATCTTTCCACAGTTTTAGAATGATTTAAAGGTAACCTGTAACAGCATTCTAATTTGAACTTTTTTTTTCCCCCTATAGAATGAATATTCTTTCAGCTGTTTTTTAGGTTCATGGGACCTTTGGCCCTTCCCTCCTGCTCTAAACCATCTCGTCTTCCACAGGTGGAAAGATATTGTATGTATTTACAGCAGAATCCCAGTTTGAGTCAATGTTTGCTGATTCCATGCAGGTGATTCTTCTCCTCTCTTCCCTTTTCCTCCAGCCAACAAGCTGGGACAGTTGTGTCAGGTCAGAAGCATTATTCTACTGTTGCCATGAGCTTATGGAATATGTAACACATTAATATTTGGAGGCTGCTTGAAAGAATCATGATTTGGATGGATAAGTGGGATAAATAGCTGCTCAAATCATCATGGACCACAAAGGCTAATCACCATCTCTACTGAGGAACATGATTACTTCAGGTTATTTAGAAAAGAAATGTCAGTGGGCATGTCTACACATGTGACTAAGGAGAAGGAATACACTGTGCTTATTGCTCCAATTTATCGCTCCAAGGAAACTCCTGGGTGTGCATTTGCATATGCACCCAGACTATAGCACATTGAGCCAGGTTGCAGCAGCCCCATCTGATAGACTGAGGTGAGCGCCCCCCTGAGAGCCCAGGGCTGCTCCAACTGAGTTCAGTTTGCTGAGGAGGTGTTGGCTGGGACATACGGGTGCATCAGTGTGGGGCTAGCCACAAGGCAGCCCCCACACTGAAGCACCCTCATGCCATAGTCAGTCATATCAGCATCTACATGCGTGTTGCTGCACATGAAAAGAACTACAGTAAGATTATGCTTGTATTCACAAGTACCACTGACAACATGTAGGGGGTGCACATAGGTGTATGTGCATCTCCTGAAATTGGCCGTGCACTTCCTGGAAGAGGCAGCTGCAAAACTGGAAATGCACTACCAGTTTCACCACTGACTCAGTGATCGGCCACTGGGGGACGCCTCCCCACGTCCAGCCAGAGATTAGCTGCGATTAGGACAGCCAAATGCACATTTATTTAGTACCTCAAATTAGAGGTACTAAATTTAACATGCACTAGAAAAAGTGCACTAATGAACATGTAGACATGCCCAGATTTATTACACAAAATATGTATAATTTGTGGCTGGTTCACATCATGCCCTAAATTGAATGTTTGTGCTGATCAGCTGATCCAGCCACAGGAGTGCACTGGAGCCCTGGAAAGGCTGACTGGCACTCTGACCTACAGGTACACTGGGCACTTGGAGTGCTTTTTGCTGGTGCAGGGGGAGTCCAGACTACCAGTAGGGTACAAATTGGATCTGATCCCTGTCCCACAGCTGTGCCTCTTACTATGCATGTGTGGCATGGAAGGAGACACAACTGTTGAGATTACAGATCAGATCCCACCATGCCTTTAAATTAATATTTGTCAGTAGTCTTCTTCAGCATATTAGGGTTTCTTGTAGTTATTGTAATGTTGTATTTAAATGTTAACAAGAGATGTTTTAAGACTGATTTCATTGGGAACTGGATATATTCAAGAAGACTCCAACTATGAAACTATGACTCAACATTTGACTCTGAATACCTAAGAGAGCTACTCAAAAAACCTACGTGAATCACCTTTGGATGCAAATCAGAAAAATGCGTATTTTTTTCAATGACAAGTACCAAAGAAAATCAGATTTAGAGACAAAAGACATTAGCACCATGTAGTATAAAAGTCTAGGTGCCATTAAACTCGTGCTTTATCCAATAAGACAAGGATTCTACTTGCAGATTAGAAGGCTTTTCAGTATAGTATAGCACTCTACACAAAGAGACTTTAGTCCTAGCAATTTAAACAACATAACACTTGAAAAATTCTTCCTTTTGCACAACACTATACTCTGCTAGCAATATAGGAGTATTGTCATTTGCTCAGAACTGATTGTGCTAAAAACATTCTTTCTAAATAGATGCAACATTTCTGAGACTTGTTATAAAACCCAAATCAGAACTTGGTACAGATACACTCTGCACTATAAATTTGCATGATTGATTACAAGCTCCTTGAATGGCCTTTATCAGTCTAACAAATATTAAAAGAGGATCTGAAATAAACAGTTTCCAAACAGAAAGCTCATTTGGATTTTGTCTTTAGTAAACATGAGATTAAAAAGCATTTATAAACTTTACTCCAACAACACTGAAAACACATATTAAATCTTCTATCTTGAAATAATAATATAATTTGTCACCCTGATCTTTTCTTGGTAGATATATCAATCTAAAAAACAACTAAATACACAAACAAACAAATAAATAACATGTCATCCATCCAAGTGCAGATGACAGCAGTGACTGAAAGTAACAGGGTCCCTTTGAAATTTGCCTGTTTAACAGCAACAATGTGTACTCTTGAAACACCTTCAGATTATTCTCTTTCTACAAAATCTACAGTTAAAAATAGCATAAAAATATATGTGGTTGTTAATCACTATGATAAGACCAGTTTTTCACAGAAGACAGGAAGCTATACAGTAAGACCCACATCTATTTCATATACATAGTACAACAGGTGTGACCTGTCATGGGAAAGCTTTTTTTCTGCTGGAAATTTAATATTAACAGAATTATTTGAACTCAACAAATTCTGCCCCAAATACCATATTTACTCAAATAGAAGACAAGTTTTTTTCCTTCAACTGGCAGACAGGGAAAAGCCTCTCCTCTTATAATCACATACACAGAAACCTCACTAAATATGTGGTCTATTATTAAACTACTGCCAAAAACAGCATGTGCTAAGCAGTGGAAACCAATTATGATGTTGATTAAATGAAGTCAACACTGAGCATGACTATAAAATGCATGGTCCACATTGGGTCAATATGACACAAGGATAGCAGGGGGCAGTACCCTGACCAAGTAGGTGCCTTACAAATGGCTTTGTTAGTGGAGGGTGCAACATTGTCTGCTTGAGAACATGACTCAAGCCTCATAGTTAGCTTCCCCCTGGCCAATTTCCAGTGGAAGAATCTCAGCTACATATCCACTTTATGGACATAGGATACTCCTCCCTAGCTTGCTTCTACAGCTATACTCCTGAAAGCAAGGAAAAAAACACTTGAGGACATCTGAACCCCATGCTGATGGGAACCTACCACAAGGATAGATTAGTACAGCCTACCTGAATAAAACACATAGTAGTCCCCATTAAATACAGTCACCCTCATCGTTGACTCTTTTTACAGTCATGGTGAGCCACTATATTGCATACATTTTTACTTCCTGTTCACTCCCACAGCTGAAATGAATTTCCCCCCTTTTTCTCAATGATTCCTGTTTCTTCACTGACCTCAAATGCCTAGAAAATATCACCAAACAGGGTCCCAATTAGCTCACCCAGAATCCCTATGTTGCCTCTCTCTCAGCCTGGTGCATATGATTAGCCCCATCCTCCATGAGGTGAAACCAAAACAGGTTGCCCAGTGCCTCATCTTCATAACCATTTTTGGAAGATCCCAGGACCTGTGACAAGAACACCTAGTTCCAGTTTTGAGTGGGGGGCTAAGTAGTATATGGATCTTTTATTGCAGCGGGGGGGAAGATGGGCAATCTCAAGTATACATATATGCTGAGCAGTGATTAGCTGTGGGATCACCATGGCCTAGCCAAATGAACTATATGGTAAATCATGAGCCTTTTGGCTTCAGACTAATTTTATGCATAGTTTGTTCTACATATAAGTAGGCATGTCTGCACATCGAGCACATCACATTGAGCACAGTAGACTAGTTCAACTGTGTTAGCACAGCTCTCAAAACCCATAGGGTGCTATCAGACCCCCCAGATTTATTTTCCCTGCTGTAGTAGTGGGAAAGGAACAGCTACAAGGCAAACATCCAATAATTTGATTCTATACTTGGAAAATTTTAACACACATATATATTTTCCGTATATATAATTTAATTATAATTAAGATTGTCTTCTATTCAAATAAATATAGCACCTTTGTTTAGGACGTGGTGAACAAGCAGTAAAAAGGAGTTTGAAGAAGGAAAATATAGCAGCAATAAAAAGAGGACAGTTTGTGCCATAAGCAAAAGTCACAGCTCAAAAAAGTCTGCCTATGGTCATCCCAAGTCTTAACAATTTAATGTAGTACTCAGGGAGATTTTTTTTCCTCATGCATAATGATTTGTTATGGGGAAAAGCCTGAAGGTATATGAGAGAGAATCTTGATCCTCATTGTATGTCCATTCCATTTCAGTCCTTCCCCTAAAACCCTCAGCTATTCATAGCCTTACTACATCTTACTCCTTCTATTTCCAGGGAATCACAAGAACATAACTGATCTGTCTTACAGAGTTGCCTTTGCCTTTCCAGCTGTCCATCTCAGACCACAGTGAGTTATTTGGGATCTTCCTTCCTCATTCCATCTGCTTCCATATCCCATTTCCCCTCAGCTTGCTAACCTAGGATACAGCATCCTGCTAAAAACAGTACTGATTTTTTCTTTGTATCCCTCCCAACTATGCAGTTGGTTCCACAAAAACCTCCACTGGCAATTGCAGCAGGAGCAGACTGCATGTGGGGAGCCAGAAGCTCTCTACACCCCAAGGAATGTGTGCAGAGAGCTCTGACCCCACAGCTGCTGGCTATGGACTAATTTCATGCATATTTTGTTCTACATGTAAGTGGGCATGTCTACAGAAGACACATCAAGCACAGTAGCATCTGGGAGCTTTCTGTGAACCAGGCAATGTGCTACAACCATGGCTTCCCTGGCTTCCCCTCCCCCGGCATAGCACCAGCCAAACAAGGGGCAGAGAGCTGTCCCCAAATCCAGGTTGCTGTAGCACCTACAAGGCATGGAACTGTCTCCACACTCCAGCAGTTGTATAGCACCAAGTAGGCAGGGGCAGGGAGCCAGCCCCATTGCATTAGCAGTCCCTGTGTGACGAGCCATCCCTAAGGCAGCAGCTTTAGCCAGGTAGCGCCAATAAGTCTTGAAAGATATTAGTTGTTTCTCCATAAAAGGTTCATAAGTATGCTAGTTGGTGGTCAACCTGTGGCATGAGTTCCACAAATGGCACAAGCAGATCAGGGAAGGGACTGATCCCAGTAGCAGATAGGAAAGGAAGCAGAAAGCAGAGCAGCAGATTGCACAGAGGAAGGAAACTGGGTGGCACTCAGGAAAAGTACAGGGCTAATTTTTGGCATGCCTGCGAAAAGGTTCGACCTACTGGGCCCACTGTCCTAGTCCTTGTAACTGTGAAGTAAGCTCCATTTTTTTCCCATAAATTACAGCTTCTGCACACCTAGCTGGGAATTCTCAGCCCCAGTCTTCATTAGGTCTGAAGGAGCTTGAAAATCCTTTTTTTCCTGTGTTATGTATTGGAAGTGGTAATCTCATTGCCTTCTGCGCTATATGTTGAGGCATGAGAAAATTTTATTTACTGATGGAAGATAAGGGGGAGGGTTACTCCAGCATCTCCACCTAGATCACTGAAGTTGCTAGCTATACCTCTGACCTGTAGTCTTTTTCTGCTCATCCTCCCTAATCACTCTTGCAGTATTTATTTTGTGTAAATTTCTGTAGTGCTTCACAAACCACTTGGCTAATTTTTCTCCCTATATACCTTATCTTTTGGTAATTACATCCATAAACACAAATGCAACCATGATTGCTGACATACATTGCTATCCTTTAGTTCAAACTCAGTGGGCACTTCTACATGTGTATTAATGTGCTGTGGTTACTGCACATTAAGTTTAGTACCTTTAATAACAGTTACTAACTAAATGTCCAGAAACCAGAGATATTGCACAGTAGTGCTGGCACACAGCTTTTTAGTGATTCTAATGCACAGTAGACTAATTCTACTGCACATTAGCACAATAGCAAGGCTTTTACCATGCTGTGCTAATGCATAGTAGAATTAGTCTACTGTACATTTGACATCTTGTGTAGATGTGCCCAATATGGCTAAGAAGAGAACTATTTCTTTTCTACTCTTCCTCAAATACTTTGGACAACACTACTATCCTGCTTGTCATTCAAGCCCATACCCTGGATATTATCTTTGACTCTACTCTTCTTTTGCCCCTCACATTCAGATGCATCAAGCACCACTAATTGCCTAATATCTCTAAAGCATAATGTTTCCTATGAATCCAAACAGATACTTTTTTTTATGTAGACCCTTATATTTTACTTGATTACTGAGGAACGGCTCCTTGGAAACTCATTGGGTTGGAGAAGCACGAAACTTTTGTAGGCAACAACCTACTTCATCAGACAGTCAGTAAAGTAAATTGTTGCCTACAAAAGCTCAAGCCTCTACGAACCTGTGAGTCTGTAATGTTGTCTTTTTGTTGTTGTTCTGTGTTTCTCTGGGTATGGACTTGGGCTCCTATTACCATATTACAGATACAGATATGTGTATCAATCAATATTTGTCTATTGACATATATCAATAATATTGAATGTCAAAAATATGTTTTATACTGTAAAATGCCAGTTGGAATCAAAAAGTACATTACAATTATGAAAGTATTCCATTGGAGTACAGCTGCAAAGAATGGTTTCCTTTTTCATTTCAAATTTATTTTTCATTTTGAATGTTATAAAAAATACAATGAAAAATGTCAAAACTCAAAATGAAATATATTGTTAATATAAAAATTGTCAGCTGATCTAAAACAACCTTCTAAAAATAGTTGCTTCCTATACACTTCAGAATTTTTTTCTTTATTTCAATTGGAAAGAAAAATTTCCAATCAGAATTTCCCAAAAAATAAAAACTCCAAATCCAAAACAGCTCTCATGGATGGTAGCAGCTGCAAAATTGAAGGTACAAGTTAACAATGTGGTTAGTTAACAGTGCAGCTAGCAAAATAATATTATTTTTTGAGACCCATGTCAGTTTAAGGGAAGAGATTGTCAGTGGTACACATGTATCTTCATTCTGTGTTTTTACAGGCCCGGCACAAATAAGTGTGTAGTTGCACATTACAATTGGCATATGCTAACTTTAAGGAATGCTACTTGGTGTTAAAGTTAGCGTGTGCTCAGAGCAGTGTCAGATTCAGGGGTTATACCTTCTGTAATGTGCACTGCTATGTCCTACCATTAGACAGCCAGCAAGGAGGAGTGTGGCAAAAAACAAAGTTGACTCAGTGCCTGCTTGGCTTGCCTGCTTTGTGGGGCAGTATAAATGCTAAGAACAGGTCCTGGATTACATCAGGACCCCCACGTTGCCATATATGTTTGCCTTAGGCCCAATGAGACTGGGTCCCCACTGGCCCAAATAAGTCCTGTGTCATCCCCCTGCTGACCCAGATTGGGACTGCCATCCCCCATCATTGCCCTGAATTGGCCCCTGCCTGAACTGGGCCCCCCAACCCCCTTACCCCCAAGTGAATGTAAGATCCTAGAGGTTTTAAGAGTCTTTAACAAGGTTTAATTATAACTTTTAATCACATCCCAAAGATCCAAAATTTTATGATATAACACTGAAAGCAATACTTGCTGATTTTCAGTGGGGAGTGTAAGAGAGAGCCAGGAGGCTCCTGTTACTTTAAGAGAATGAAGCAGAAAAAACTGGATCTGTGGGACTGCAGCAAGAACTCAGGCTGGCCTCTAATCAAAAGGGGGAAACTCCTGTGTGCAGCTGGGGAGCCAATGAGAGGAAGGGGGCAGGGCATCAAGGCATATAAATCCAGAGCCTAAATTGGATCAGGCATTCAGACACTGTATTCTGCAGGGAGAGGAGCTTCCCAGGGAAGCTGGCTGCAGGAAGCAGACCTATGGAAATTCACACTACCCACAAGAGTGAGAGTGAGCCTGTCACAGGGGAGCATAGCCTGTGGTAGGGTACTGACCCAGAGTGAGGAGGGACTTGGTGGAAGCAGTTTGCTTATATTTCTGTTATGCTGCTGTTTATGTTGGTTTAGGACTGGGTTGTGGCTATGGAGAGTGGTTTGGAGGCCACAGGGGTGCCTGAGAGACACACCAAGTAGTGAAAGCCCTAACAAAGGTCAGGGCCAGGGGCCCACAAGCACATGAGTGCGAGATGGGGCTGGAGGCCAAAACCTGAGGTCCAGGATAGTAGGCCTTGGGCTAGGGGGGCCAGCAACAGAAAAGGGGCTGACCCAGGAAGACAGAAGCCCCAACAAATCTTGAAGTTCTGACTGAGGAGTCAGGTTCAAGGTCCCCTCCTCCCCGCTTTGAACACTGACTGACATCTGCAGGGCATGGACATGACTCTGGAGGTGTCTGGAGGTCATGATTATTTCCCTTAAGGCACAACTGGGACTACCTTAAAGAGGAAAGATTGAGTTTTGAGTAGAGAAGCCCTGAGGGCTGTAATTAATGGAAGACACACAAGA
This sequence comes from Gavialis gangeticus, assembly GCF_001723915.1. Classification (NCBI taxonomy): domain Eukaryota; kingdom Metazoa; phylum Chordata; order Crocodylia; family Gavialidae; genus Gavialis; species Gavialis gangeticus. The sequence goes on along the minus strand of NW_017729027.1, from coordinate 49,283,235 downwards.
TGAAGCTACCCTGGTCTCTAGAGACAGCCTCCACAGTTAAAAGAAGTTAACATCAAGTTGTAGCAGGTGAGAGGTAGGAGGTAAAGGGAGGCTGAGGAGTGCACGCAAGCAGCTCTGACCACTAGCAGGTGTTAGATGCCAGATGACTGGGCTTGGCTTGTCACAGAGGGTTAAAATGACAGTTTTACATATGCAAATCTTGCATAAAGACAGGACATTTGGGTTTGTTTTTAAAGATGATGGAGAGACTTAAAGATTGGGAATCAGATACTTAGTTAGCTGAATAGTATATAAATAATTGGACAAATTTACCCTTTTTCTATTTTCACTCCTTTTTAGCACCTGATTCTGAACAACTCAGATGGAGATTGGCCAATTAGTATAACTGAAAATTGGACCAGTTTGGGTCTAAATTTGGGTAAAAAAATTCAATTTTACAGCTGATTAGCCCAATCAAAATTAACCAGTAATTAATATTTCAAAATGCAAATACAAAAAATCCACTATGAATCACTCAGGAACATCTACAAATAATGAATCATTTAATTTATTCACAAAATAATTTTGAATATCTAAATGATAGAGAAAGCTGTAATCTACTGGCAGACAATTCAGAAACAATCAAAATGGGGATATTAATTGAATACATTATTTATTATGAATCATTCACCCAGCTCTACAAATTATACAGCCTAATAAATGAAATCACTACTGCTTGCAATATTTCAAGGAATGAAAATATTAGCAGCAGGAGATTAGTTTTCATGTTAATTCATATCAATGTAGCAGATTTTCTTTTTGGAAGATTTAAGGCACTTGTACAAATGACACCAAGACCATGTACACGTGACAAAAATTCCCCTTCGTGAGGCTTAATGCCATCACACTTTACACATGCACAAGTTTTGGGGGTCTTAAATGAGTTCTCATCATGACAAACTAAACCACATTCCAATATAATTTAATTTGACACGTTGCAACTTGTGACAATGAGGCCATAAACTGTCATGAGAACATGGTAATTCACTGAATATTAGGGAACAGTATACCAGTTCTACCTTCCAAATGGGACCAGAGGAAGGCTTAACTGAGACCCTGTGGGTCAAGCTGCAAGGAGGGTGGGGGGAGAGGGATCTGGTAGAGGTAGGGGTTTACTACAGGACACCACATCAGGAGGAAGAGCTGGATCTGGAATTCTCCAGGCAGCTGGGGGAGGCTGTGTGTGCAAAGGATGTTGTGGTCATGGGTGATATGAATTACCCTGACATCAACTGGGAGGAGCAGTCGGCCAGGTCTAGCCACTCA
>NW_017729027.1:49278322-49281283 GCF_001723915.1 Gavialis gangeticus | reverse complement strand
TGGCTGCCTACAACCTTATCAGGGGCCACCAACAGGGACTCGGGGAAAATCTGTTCACCAGGGCCACCAGGAACAATGGCCACAAGCTGAGGGAGGATAGGTTTAGGTTAGATATTAGGAAGAACTAGTTCACGGTAAGGGTGGCCAGAGTCTGGAATAGGCTTCCTAGAGAGGTAGTGCTCTCATCTTCCCTGGAGGTCTTTAAGAGAAGCCTGGACAGGCACCTGGCTGGGGTCTTATGACCCCTGCTACCCCCAGTGCTCCTTTCTTCCCATGGCAGGGGGTCAGACTAGATGATCTGTCTAGGTCCCTTCCGACTCATTGATTCTATGATTCTATGAATGATGTGTAGTGACCCCTTTGTCCAGAAAGTTAGACTAGAGATTGCAGTTATTTGTGTTTAAAGTCTAAAACATTCCTGAGTACATGGCTAAAACACGTCCCAAAACAGAGCCCCACTCCCTGCTTTCACCCAGGAGGGGGCCCTGGTGAATGTCCCATGTCTGGTGCCAAAGTCTGCACCCCTCAAACATCCCTTTTTGTCTGGCTTTGGCTTATATGTGCCACTTACTTCATTAAATAACTCCACAGTTTCTTATTAATCTGACCATTGAGGTTCTGTGAGAGCCTGCATGAGCACTAAATAAATGTTTCTATTTGCTTTGTTCTTTCTTCACTTCATGCTAAATGTGCTTTATGTCACTGAGAAGATTCCTGATCTCATCAAGCCCTCTGACTACTACCCCACAGTCCTTGTCCATCTGAACACTAATGATGCAGCTGGGAGTAGTCCTGACTGCATCATGAAGGACTTCCAGGAGCTGGGGTTCAGGCTCAGGAAGTCAGGGGCACAGGTGGTATTCTCCTCCATCCTTCCAGTTGGCAGCAGCCAGAGGCATTAGAATGCCTGCATCAGGGTAGCCAACTGGTGGCTCCAGGGATGGTGTCTTCAGGAGGGCTTTGGATTCTACAACCACAACCGGCACTTCCAGGGAAGAGGCTTCCTGGGATGGGATAATCTTAATCCGTCTCCTAGAGGTAAACATCTGTTCTCCCACAGGTTGTCTGATCTCCTGCAAAAAGCTTAAAACTAGGTTTGATGGGGGATGGGGAACTAGTGGTTGATGAGAACCCAGGGTTGGAAAGCCACAAACAAGGCACCAGGTAAGCACTAAGGGGAACACAACCATGTAAGCACTAAGGGGAACACAAACTATCAAGGCTAAGGGGCACCAAGAGCACCCATTGGGGGGCTAAAATGTCTACACAAATGCCAGGAGTATGGGGAATAAGCAGAAGGAGCTCATACTCTTACTTGCCAGCACGCAGTATGACCTAGTTGGCTTAACTGAAACATGGTGGGATTCTACACATGGCTGGGTGGTAGGCATTGAGAGGTACAGGTTGTATAGGTGCCACAGAGTGGGAAAAAAAGGCGGGGGTTTAGCTCTCTATGTTAAGGAGCAGTATACATCTTCTATCATCAAGGCAGGGGTAAAGGAGAGGAATACTGAGGCATTGTGGGTAAGCATCCAGGGGAAAAGGAGTTGGTAGTGGGGATCTCCTACAGACCTCCTCACCAGGATGATGAGCTAGATGAAGTATTCTCCAGGCAGCTCTCAGATGCCATACAGGCGAGGGAGGCAGTGGTCATGGGGGATCTAAATTACCTGGACATCTGCTGGGAGGAACAGACTGCCAAAACAAGCCACTCATGGAGGTTCTTACACTGTGTTCAGGACCTCCACTTAACCCAGGTGGTGTCCAGTCCCACCAGGGGTAGTGTCTTACCAACAAGGGATGATCTTGTGGGGAACCTGCAAGTACACTGGTGTTATTCAATATCTTCATCAGTGATTTGGATGAGGGTGTGGAGAGCACCCTCTCCAAGTTCGCAGATGATACCAGGTTATGGGGCATAGTTAACACACCAGAGGGCAGGGAGCAGATACAGGCTGACCTGGACAGGTTGGATCAATGGGTGGAATGAAATAGGATGCAATTCAACAAAGATAAATGTAAGGTACTCTACCTAGGAAGGAGGAATCCCCAGCACACCTATAGGTTGGGGGATGACCTTCTCAGTAGCTCAGCAGCTGAGAAAGATCTTGGAGTCATAGCTGACTCCAAGATGAACATGAGCTGGCAGTGTAACAAGGCCATCAACAAGGCCAATCACACATTGTCATGTATTAGCAGATGCATGCCCAACAGATCAAGGGAGGTGATGCTCCCCCTCTATGAGGCATCGGTCAGACTGCAGTTGGAGTACTGTGTCCAGTTTTGGTCACCGCACTTCAAGTGGGACGTGGAGAATCTGGAGAGGGTTCAGAGGAGGGCCACTAGCATGATTAGTGGCCTCTGTGAAAGACTCTACAAAGAGAGATTGAGGGATCTGGATCTCTTCAGCCTTCACAAGAGACGTCTGAGGGGAGACCTTGTAGCCATGTATAAGTTTATCAAGGGAGGACAACAGGGAATTGGTGATGCGCTACTTACCAGAGCACCCCAGGGAGTAACTAGGAATAATGGGTGCAAACTAGTAGAGAGTAGATTTAGGTTAGACATTAGGAAGAATTTTTTTTACAGTATGGGTGGCCAGAATCTGGAATGGGCTTCCAAGAGAGGTAATACTATCATCTAACTTGGAGGTCTTCAAGAGGAGACTTGATGGTCACTTGGCTGGGGTCATCTGACCTCAGTCCTCTTTCCTGCCAGGGGCAGGGGGTCGGAAATGGTGATCCTATGTGGCCCCTTCCAACTCTACACTCTTTGAACCTATGAATCTATGCTTTTATTGGAGTGGATGTGTGGAAGGGTGGTGGGGGGAAGGGATTTGTTTGGATGTAGGGTGAGGGGTTTTGCATCAGCTGCCAAGGTGTGGTGCTCAGTGCTTCCTTCCTGGTGGGGGGAGGGGCCTTAGGCGACATTGGGGGGGGCTATAGCTCACATCTCTGCTAC
>NW_017729027.1:49272196-49273322 GCF_001723915.1 Gavialis gangeticus | reverse complement strand
CCTGGTGGGGGGAGGGGCCTTAGGCGACATTGGGGGGGGCTATAGCTCCCATCTCTGCTACTACTCTCCCTATGCCAGCTGAGCCAGCTCCCTCATAGCCCAGCTGGAGTGGGAAGGAAAACCTTTGAAGCATCCCTAGCCCAGGACATTGGAGAAAACAATAGCAGAAGGTGGGGTGTGGAAAGTGATGTGCTTCTGCATATGAATGGGAAAGGGAAATTTTCTTTAGAAATGTCTCCAGAGGCTCCACTGTTGCAGTCTCCCCGTACTTGGAGGGGGAAGGAGCGGGGAGAGGAAGCTGGGAGCAAGATGTAGCCACTTCTACAGCACAAATGGCTGCTTCCACATCCCTTTGCCAAATCCTGGATCCACCCCTGAATGCAGAATAAAATCATAACAGTGGACCCCAGTTAGTTCTTTTATGCATTTAACTTTCCAGATGAAGGGAGGGAGGAAGCAAGGAAGAAAGAGAAACAGGATTGCACACTGAAGGGAGTCTGTGAAGAGCCATCAACAAGGAGGACTACGCTGTGGTCGCTCAGGGCCGCAGGACAACAAGTTCTTTTTTAAAAACATAAGGGGCAAAAAGAAGGTACCGGGTAATGTGGGACCCATGCAAGACATGCAAGGAAATCTGGTCATCACACCAGATGACAAAGCTAACCTATTTAACAATTCCTTTGCCTCCATTTTCCTGAGCAGGGACTAGATCAACCCCCCCCACCAGGACCCCCTCAGGCCCCAGGGGAGGCGCACCTAGGCCAAGGGTCAGTGAGGATCTAGTCAGGGAACTTCTGGAAGGACTGGATGTATTTAAATCATCTGGTCCTGATGATCTCCACCCTGAGTGCTGAGGGAATTAGATGAGGTCATTGCGGGACCCCTGGCACGGCTTTACGAGCACTCATGGTGCTCTGGTGTGGTGCCAGAGGACTGGAAAAAGGCCAGTGTGGTTCCCATTTTCAAAAAAGGGAGGAAGGAGGACCCGGGAAACTATAGGCCAGTTAGTCTTACCTCAATCCTGGGTAAGCTTTTTGAGAGAATTAACCTGGTGCATGTCCACTAGGGGCCAGCAGGGGAGGTTATGCTTAAGGGCAACCAACACGGGTTCATTAAAGGCAGGTCC
>NW_017729027.1:49270413-49272015 GCF_001723915.1 Gavialis gangeticus | reverse complement strand
AAGTGGTGCTGGCTCCTACCCTGGGGGTCTTTAAGAGGAGGCTAGATGAACACATTGCTGGGGTCGTTTGACCCCAGTACTTTTTCCTGCCATGGCAGGGGGTTGGACTTGATGATTGGCTCAGGTCCCTTCCAACCCTACCACCTATGAAACTATGAAACTACACCAGGTTGGTTTGAACTGCAAGGACTGGGGGAACGGAGAGAGGCTACTGGCTTGTATTATTGAATATAACCTGCCTGACTGGTTTTGAAGACTACCAAACTGGTTGAACTCCTCAGAAGGGCCCACCAGCGAGTAAGAGGCATTGGTGGGTGATTGCCAAGGCTCCCAGATTGGGCAGGGGGAGCAAAGCCCCCACTGCAAAATAAAGTTTGCTTGATGACATAGAAATAGGAAAATAAAAAATAGGATAATAAAAAGATAGAGGTGAAAAGAATAATAATAAAATAAGAATAAAAATGGTCAAAAAAATTTAAAATACATGTATAATATGTGTTAAAAATGCTTTAACTTGCTCTCTGGTTTCACATTAACATGACCATCAGGGTTCTGCATGGGCATGAAGCCCGTCCATTGTATGAATAATGGGTGAGTTCCGTCACCCTTCATTCCCTCAGCACATGGCTAAAACACATCCCACAGCAGAGCCCCACTCCCTGCCTTGACCCAGAGGGGAGCCTTGGTCAGTGCTACTGTCTGGCACCAGAATTTGCAACAGTGGGTGACTATGGGGGGGAGCTTAAGTGACATTTTGAGGTGGCTATAGCTCCCCCAACCCCTCCACCTATCGCCGCTCCTGAAGTTGGTAATGGACATGTCTATCTTTCAGTAGAGCCAATTAGCAGCTAATCAAGCCTGGCTTCCATGGTTTTGAATTTGCATTGTTCTAATTTACTGTCAATCACCACCCCCCACCCACTCCAGAGCCTGACATGTCTTCTTTCATTAGCGCAATGTGATTTATGGGTATTCTCATTCTCGCCCAGAGAGGGCTACAGGGTTTACTTTGCTTTATGTGGGGGGAGACACTTCTCCCAGCCGCTGGTTCCTCCTCCAGCTGCTGTTGTATGGAGGTGTCAATGTATACAGGATCAAGGAGGGCCCATTGGCCCACGTGCTGCAATCCTGCCCCCCCTCACCCTGTGTCTGCTGTGCTGAGCCCCTGGGTGCTGCAATCCCCTCTCCTCAGGTGCATGCTGTACTGAACACCCGCCCTGCATGCTGCAATTTCACCCCTCCCCCTGGGTGCGTGCTGTGCTGAGCACTGGCCCCATGTGCTGCAATTCTCTGCCCTGTACAGGGGCATGCAGTGCTGAGCACTTGTCCCACGGGTGCTCAGCTGCACGGGATAGGTGGGTGACAGTGGCAGCAGTGGTGGCGCTGGGAGGGTTTGCTATGTGGCAGGGAGCGAAAGTGAATTTTGGGGTGACTATAGTCCTCCCATACCCCAGATCAGCTCCCCCCACCTCCGCTGAAGTGTAATTGTCACCCTAAGAAATAATTTTTAAAAAGATAAAATAAGAAAAAAAATAAGGAAGACTGGTCTGTAGCAGGAATTACTGCTGCACAGTGCTCCCTGCTGTAATTTAGCAGAAAGAG
>NW_017729027.1:49260829-49265413 GCF_001723915.1 Gavialis gangeticus | reverse complement strand
CCCCACCTCCACTGAAGTGTAATTGTCACCCTAAGAAATAATTTTTAAAAAGATAAAATAAGAAAAAAAATAAGGATGACTGGTCTGTAGCAGGAATTACTGCTGCACAGTGCTCCCTGCTGTAATTTAGTAGAAAGAGATCAGTGGTGGTAGATTGTTATGCAGTGCCACTCTCAGTAATTTATGTGAATAGTGCACTGCTAAAACACAGTGGCTCAGTGACAGAAAAGTATGCACCAGCATTTCAATTGACAGAAATTTAACACCCATTGCTTCAATTTGGGGGGCATAAACCCCCATCACATCTACAAGTGCCCTTACAGCACAAAAAAATCCCGGAAGAATTTGAGTTGCAAAATTAGAGTGGAGATGTCAGCCAAGACATCTCTGGTACAGGATGGGGACTTACTGGCTAAGCAGCAGCTCTGCAGAAAAAGACCTGGGGGTGACAGTGGACAATAAGCTGAATATGAGCCAACAGTGTGCCCTTATTGCCAAGAAAGCTAACAGCATACTGGGCTGTATTGATAGGACAGTTGCCAGCAGATCAAGGGAAGTGGTTATTCTCCTCTATTCAGCACTGGTGAGGCCACATCTGGAGTACTGTGTTCAGTTTTGGGTCCCTCACTACAAACAGGAAGTAGACAAATTGGAGAGAGTCCAGCAGAAGGCAACAGAAATTATTAGGGGGCTGGAGCACAACACTTATAAAGAGAGGCTGAGGGAACTGGGCTTATTTAGTCTGGAGAAGAAAAGACTGAGGGATTTAATACTCTTCAGCCTTCAACTACCTGAAGAGTAGTTCCAAAAAAGATGGAGCTGGACTGTTCTCAGTGGTCCCAGGTGACAGAACAAGGAACAATGGTCTCAAGTTGTAGCAAGGGAAGTTTAGGTTAGTTATTAGGAAAAATGTTATCATGAGGAGGGTAGTAAAGCACTGGAACAGGTTACCCAGAGAAGTTGTGAATTCTTAATCTTTGGATGTTTTTAAGATCCGGTTAGACAAAGCTTTGGTTGGGGATCTAGTCGGGGGATGATCCTGCTGTAAGTAGGGAGTTGGACTAAATGAAGTCCTAAGGCCCCTTCCAACCCTAATTTTCTAATATCTTATGATTCTATGATTTTAAGAGGAAAGACAAGCAGAAAGAACTAGAGTAAGAAGTCAGTATACATAATCCATAACATCACTATATTGTCTACTATACCCACAGCTAAAATTGTTGAGTTGGATATTTCCATTTTAGGAAATAAGTAAGGGGGAATGATTTATGGTATAGACAAATGTACATTTTAGCTACTTTAAAAGGGGTGGGGGATGAGCTGCTGCTTGACAGTCTGTATCAGTTCTTATGCCCTGTTTTATCTGCAGGATCCTGTAGTGACACAAGGAGCCAAATCACTGTACCTCTTACTGCAAAAGAACCAGGGTTGAAATTGGAGTGTTTTTCCTACCCTTGTACACAATCATGCAGACAGTTGTATCCTAACAGCTGTATCACTATTCTTTGATATAGGTCCAATTGTAATATCTGTCTATACCCTTAGAATTTTGTTTCATAATACATTTATATTTGCACATTTTTTCTTCTTGCATGGAAAGTTGGAGCGGAGATGGGATTATCTATTAGCTAAGATAATGCACAGGTACTATAGTGCTGTTTCTAGAATCCCAGTAATACAGGCCAGTGTTCACATAATCCAACCAAACTTCAACATTGCCCTGTGTGCTTGGCATCTGCAGGATTACTTCAATAAAATCTTTCTGGTTACATATTTCATGGCATGCTTACTCACAAGTTTCCTGAACATATGAGTCATTTAATGTAATTTTCCCTTTCTATGTACTGTATGACATTCTATTAGAAACTTGGAATAAGTTGCTTCATGGTGACTTGTCACAGTAGTGCTATTTTTTCTGGTCCCTTGTATATTCAAAGTACAAAATGCATGCAAACAGTCAAGGGAAAGACACTGAATTTAGTCAAAGCCTTATATTCTTAGAATGTACTTAAGATAGGCTAGTCTAAAATACAATGTAACATAGACTTTAGTATGATATTGAACAGTAGGCTTTACTGATATTCAAAATGGGGACTTTCTATGAGGGAATAAGAAGCATAAACATACTGCCAATTTGCTAGGCTTGGGATATTGTGATAAAAACCACAGTTTTAGATGGGAGGACAAAGAAACACCCATGTGCTTATTTCTTGAAACCCAGGGTAACATAAAGTGCAGAACCTTTGCACATTCATTTTGGGGCATATCTTCAGTGTGAAAAAAACTGTTGTGGCACCGCTGTCCAAACAGCTAAAATGCGTTTTTGTGTAAATATTGTTTTACTTTTTACTAATAAACTCATCAGTTCAACCTGAATTTCTGGAGCTCTTTGTACTTCCAGTATTGAAGCCAAAATTAATTTAATAAATACTGGCCAGGAAATGATAATGTAATTTGATGAAAACTCACCAAATCCAAAAAGTAAACAGTTTCCAGTGAATACAGTTATTCAGACAGTTGCAATATGCAGTATGTATCACCAAGTGTATGATAACTAATTACTATAAATCAAGTATAGTGGAATCAATCTTTGTTAAAGCCCTAGTTACACTTCCTTTGTTGTCATGTTGTATTCGACCTAAACTTTGGATCCAACCTGTTTTGAAGCCTAGTGAGTCTAAACTGTTTCCAGACACTGGGTGCATCTGCATGTGCATTTGACCCAAGAGCAGTTTACTTGCAAGTAAACTACTTGTGAGTAAATACTCCTGGGCAGGCATCTACACATGCAGGGACTAGGCAGCAGATTTGTGGTTCTTAGGACCAAACTAGTGCCACTTCCTGCACCATGCACTGTTGCTACCAGGAGGCGCTCCTGGCACCAGTTGTAGCTGCCTGCTGCCAGAAGCCCTCTTGTGAAGCCAGTCCTGCTCTCTGTTCCCTGGCCAGCCACTTCCCTGGCCAGGAGCAGTATGCATAGCACATGGGCAGCATGCAACAGTTCTCTCCTCACCAAGTCTGCTTCCCTGCACCATGGCTGCTTTAGTCCCTTCCCCTGGCAGTGAAGACCAGTGCCCCAAGCTCTTGTTGGTCATCATGCTGGCCTTGTGGGCTGCTGCTCTGACTGCTGGCTGGCCCATGGCCATCTGACCCCTCCTGGCTCCCCCATGCACACCAACCACCTGTCTGGCTCCACCCATCCCCAGGGCTGCCACCACCATGCAGCTGCCTTCTGGACCCCATCCAGCTGGCCAGAACCTGGCAGGGATGCCAATGATGTGCTGGTGGATGCCACTGCTGGGGCTGCCCTCACCTTTCTGGGCCTCCAGCCCCACTGTCTTTGGGCCTGCCAGGCCCGCCAGGCCAGCTAGGACTTCATACCAATCCTGGGACACTGAGCAGTGGCTGAAGGCATTCACCCAGACCACCTTCCTGGACCTCCTGGGGAAGCTGCAGGCACACCTGGAGCTGCAGGACATCCCCATGTGGCCATCGCTCCCCAGAGACACCCAGCTGGCCCTTGTCTGCTCAAACTGGCCCCATGTACCAGCCTCTGCTGTGGGTTGCCTCTTTGGGGTGGGCAAGGCCAGCACTGGGGAAGCCATTCTGGAGGTGTGTGGTGCTTCCAGGAAGTTCTGGGGCACATGGTGATCTGCATGCATGACCCCTTGGCAGTGGTGGCAGGATACCATGCCTTTGGATTCCCCCAGTGCATTGGGGCCCTGGATGGGACCCACATCCCCATCACCTGCCCATCCCATAATGACTGGCCGACTGCTCAAGCCACTGCCACTGAGCGTGGTGCCCCAGAAGCCGCCGCCACCGCACTCCAGAAGCAGTTCTTTGGCCTGGGTCATATGGCAGGGGTGGAGGCCTGGCCCCTGGAGGCATCAGTGGTGCCTGAGGTGGGTGCAGGCCATGGAGGCAGGGGGGGCTCCCTTCTTGTCAGTGCCGGCAGGAAGGGGTTACAGCCAGAGGGTGCTCTGGCCATCATGGTGCTCTAGGCCATCATGGATCACCACAGTCTTTTCATGAATGCGAGTGCCAGGTAGGTGGACAGTGCCCACAATGCCCACATCTTGAAAAACTGCCCTGCCAGCCCTGGTCCAGAGTGGCCACTTCATGCTGGGAGTGCCTGACCTGCAGCTGGGCACTGTGATGGTCCTGTGTCTCTCTTCATCAGGGATCCTGCCTACGTACTCCTGCCCTGGCTCCTACAGCTCTACACTGGCCAGCTGGACCCCTGTCAGGTCCACTTTAACTGGTGCCTGAGCCAGACCTGCACCCTGGTGGAGTGCTTCTGCCACCTCAAGGGACACTGGTGCACCCTCACCATCCCCCTTGAGTTCTCTGAGGACAAACTCCTCCAGGGCCATCATCAGAGCCTGCATCCTGCATGCATCTGCAAGGCCTGGGGTGGTGGTGGGACAGCAATTCTGCAAGGCCTGGGAAGAAGAAGAGAAGAACATGGAGGATGGCTGGCAGTGGGAGCACCACCTGCTGTGGCAGTGACAGCAGTCCCTCTTCCCCCACCCCTGCTGAGACCCCAAGCAAGCTAGACACCTGCAGTGGGCACCATGGCAC
>NW_017729027.1:49250699-49255829 GCF_001723915.1 Gavialis gangeticus | reverse complement strand
AAGGCCTGGGGTGGTGGTGGGACAGCAATTCTGCAAGGCCTGGGAAGAAGAAGAGAAGAACATGGAGGATGGCTGGCAGTGGGAGCACCACCTGCTGTGGCAGTGACAGCAGTCCCTCTTCCCCCACCCCTGCTGAGACCCCAAGCAAGCTTGACACCTGCAGTGGGCACCATGGCACTGGGTATGAGAGACGCTGGGCAATTATCTTCTCCTGAACTCCCCTCTATAACCAACCTGGTCCACCATCTACTGAGACCCCAGCCCACCTCCCATGGCCAGCATCATGCTCATTGCAGACACATTTCAGAATACATTTTTATTCCCCTCACATCAAACAGAGCCTCTCTCCCCACTCCCTCTCCAACAAACAAAGCCCCCTCCACCCCACATAACAACAGATTCCCTTCACCACCCATCCCACCCACCAACAAGAAAAAACCCTCGTCCCTGAGCAAACTTTTAAAAAAGTGCTTTGTGTGCCATCTCGGTGTAGGGCCCATAGGGTAGGGATGCCTAGGGAGCTGAGCCTGGGGACAGGTGGCCAGTACTAAAGTTCAGCCCAAGTCAGTCCACATACACATACCTTACTGTGCAGTAAGGTATTTACACATGTATCCCTGCACAGTAACTCATGGGGCATAAATTTGATACTTTCATTATGCAGGTATCAAATTTATGCCGAAGTCATAGTAAGTTGCCATATTTACTGAGCAGTATGGGCATGCATGTGCACCCGTACTGCACAGTAATTTTGGTTAGTGCACAGTAAATTCACACTTGTAGATGCATCTATTGTGTACTAATCGTGAGTAAATACCTGGATTTTTAGGTAGAAAATTTACTCATGATTAGTGTCATTTACTTTTCAGTAAGTGTGCATACATTGCAATAAACTATGCAACTGTTCAGTAAAGCATCTCATGTAGATGCAAGCACTGTCTCCAGTTCCTGACTTTTTAACACTTTCCCAAAGTACAGACTTGTTCAGTTCTTTTAGGATACATTTCTTTTAGGAACTGCCTAGGGCCTAAGAACTCTGATGACCCCACCAGTCTTTCAAACATTTAAGATATACTAAATGCAAAACACTACCTGCATGAGTAATCCAATTAAATTATATAACTTCAAGGACAGTTTAAGCAATAATGTGGTGCAAGCTTTGCAAAGGAATTTTTAAACCAATCACAGGTTAGTCACAGAACCCTGCCAGACTTTATATTTATCATGTGATTAATGGTAACATGCTACCATTATCATATTTCAACCAATTTATCATATTATAAAATGGTAATCCATCCACAAAGATGCTCCAAGATGTTTGCATGGTGCTTTAAACTGAACATGTGGCAGGGTGCAAGGAGGCACATTGACAAGTTTAAAGCTGTGCACTGGGCAACCCTGTATGGGGCTGATTTGAGAATCCCTACTAAAGTCTGTTTTACTGTAGAGTTGTTCTGAATCAATATATTTCACAGCATAGTAGGTGGCAGTTACAACTGCATACTGTTGATTCCTACTTTCTAGTGACAGCACTAGACCCTCAAAAGTTATTGAAGTTACACAGTAAACAACATGGACGATGAAAAGGACATCGCTGCTTTATAATTTCACTCACACAAGCATCTGTCCTGGGGTTCCTAAATCTCTCTGATTATGTTGCATTCCCTTGATGTGTCTCCCAAAAGGTATGATTAATGAATGATGAAGCAATAAATATGATGAGGTGGGAAAAACAGACCCTGGACAGTATATTAGAAAGGCAAAGACTGTGCTTTCAAATGTCATTGTATCATTCCCCAAAAGATAACTCACTAAACTGTTGGAATGAGCGCAATCATTAGAGTGATGATACTAATCCAGAGGAGGATGTCACAGCCCAATCAAGAGCTTAAAGATTTTGTCTTAACCCAGGTTAACAGGAATTGGTTGAAGGTGGCAATTTTCAGTACAACATACGAAGTATACTACAGGTGAGTTTGGCATCCTTTATTTAGTTTACAAATATGAAGATTCCCAAAAAATGAGTAGGATAGTCAGTCATTTCAAAGAACTCCAGATAAAACTTCATAAAGAAATTGTCCTCCTGTTAATATGAATCATAGGCAAAGTCTGGATGAGGTCTAACTAGTTACTGTCATATTACATGAGGTCCGTTTTCTGACTTTGACCCACTCAGGACAACTGTAAAACCTTTTCAAAGCTTCTTGTTAATAATTCAATAGCAGATATAGTCAAATAAATGTGAACTGTATTTCATGCTGCTGATCTTTATTCAAAGTATATGGTTATGCTCTGTGTAGATATCTTTTTATAAGATTTCCATTACAAATTTTAGGTGCAGGAGTTAACAAAATGTATGAAATACATGTAGTACTGTACATGCAAATTAAATTCTTTAACCTAAGGATATTTTTTGACCAGGACAGATAATAATTGTAGAGAATATAATAATTGCTCTATACTGCCTTGCTTAAATGGTAATAGAAGTGTTTGGAGTTGAAAAGTTATTTCCTACTCCCTGAGGTACAAGAAATCTTCCAAGAAATCCAGCAAAATTAAGATGTTTCAGATAAGTAATGAATGCTTATCAAATCAACCAAAGTGAGCCCCAAATATTTCAATGTTTTGATATCAGTAGATTAAATTGGCATAAGAAAACTTTTTACTAATAGAAAAGCCAGCTGAGAAAACCCAAAAGGTACCATCAATGGAACAGAAGGAGGGAGGCAAGGGAAGATTATCTAGATCAGTAGTTCCCAACCTTTTTGGACTAAAGACACTCCTTGTTAAAATCAAGGAACCCCTTGGAAAGTGCCAACTCTTAACTTCCACTCTTTTTGACTCCAGGAAAGTAATAGAGCAATTATTTGTTGCAAAGAACTAACAAATACAACAGGTTAGAATCTTTTTTCTATCTATATGGATTCCTATTTGAAATCTCTGGGTTTAGCTTGTGAATCATGTGTCAGGCACTGTGACAGGATTTGCCTCCAGAGGATGGCTTTGGCATCCCCTAAAGGACACTCTGATTCCTGTCCTTTCTGCTAGTCTCTTGGGTCACTTCTCTGTTTTCCTGCCATGCCTTGATATGGCATAAGATATGGGATGCTGCCCTCAGAGACCAGAGTAAGCCTTTGGTGCTTCACTCTATTTTGCTCAGGCCTGGGTGGCCTCCTTCTGGCTCTGATCAAGACATTACACTTCCGGTCTTTTCCTTGTCCATGGGCTCCGTGGCCCTGCCTCACTTGCCTTCATATCTCAGGACTTGTCAGCCCCTAACTTGGGCCTTGTAGGCCTTGACAGCCTTAAGGGCTGTCTGCACTCTGGGCCCCTGCTTGTGCAGTTGTTGCAGGGCCCTGGCCTTTTCAGGGTATACTCTGTCTCTTTACTCTGGTTTCCCTGGCCCACTAGGTCATTGATCCTGGGTCAGATAACTTTCCCCCATCTCTCTCTCTTCTTTGCTCAACTTTAGTCCCATACAGCCCTCTGGGCCCCAGATCCTTACCTTTCCTTGGGCCATAGTCCCCTGGGCCTCAGACCCTTGGAAGGACTCTTACCCCCAGCCTTTCTAAATTGCTACCCAGGCTATAGACAACAGAACCCAAAAAAGTACTTATTTTAAGGAGGTATTTTAAGGAGACTTCTGCCCATTTCAGTTAGGGTCAGTCTGAGCAGGCATCCGGACTGGATGACCTCCTGATCTTCCTGGCAGCTCCTATTTACCTATGATTTGAACATATCAGATGTTAAAACATTTCACAAAATCCTTCTGGACAATTTTTTGTTGATAGTACTGTAAAATCATTTTGACTTAATATTTTACTATTTCCATAATCAGAATTCAAGATCTAGAGCCTGATTATTCCTATTCCCACGTACATGTCAGGAGTCCTACTGAGTGGCAGTACGAACTCTACACTCCATGGTAAGATAGATATTTGGGTTTTGGAATAATTCCTGATTTGAATAAGTGGGAGAACATACACACCCAATTCACACAGTCAATCCTAGCAATAGATTAAAAAAGATGGAAACTTTTTTGGCTAGAAAAGATTTACAGCAAATCCTGCTGAAGTTATTAGTCCTAGTGAGAAGCAGGTGCGCAACTCTCTTTTCTCCCCACATCTTGCCTCTTTACTACTGAACCATCCTTTTCTCTGGCCTTGATAAGTGTGGTCTTGCTATACACATATGCATACATGGCTTCTGCAAAGATCATTTTCTTATTTTATCACTTTGATCAGGCCATATCCCTCTGCCTTTCTATTGGCTTCCACTTCCCTATTACAAAACCCTTAAAGATCTCTTCACACCATACATCCCATTGGGCACATCTACACATGCAATTAATGTGACTGGATATACTCCAGTCCAATTTGATCCGGAGTACATTAATACTGACATCACCATTTACTTGTGCATTTAAGCATAGTGATTTACTACACTGCTGGATACCACTTGTATCTGACAAAACTATCCGGCCACACAGTAAATTAGTCTACTGCACCCTAATTGCAGTGCATGTGTAGATGGTAATGGTTTACTGTGCACCAAATTAGTCTGCTGTGCAGTAAAGTGTCTCGTGTAGGTGTGCCGATTCAGTGTCAAAAGACTGACTCTCTTTAACATGAACCTCAAGAAGCTGGCCAGCATCATAGCTCAGCCCCTGGCACAGATCTTCAAGAACTTGTGGCACTCTGGTGAAGTGCCTGAAGGCTGGAAGAAGGCCAATGCGGTGCCTATATTCAAGAAAGGGAGGAAAGTGGACCCAGCAAACTACAGGTCCATCAGCTTGACCTCTATTCTGGGAAAGGTCTTAGAACAGATTATCAAAGCAGCCATTCTTAATGGACTGGCTGATGACAACATCCTGAGAGATAGCCAGTATGGGTTTGCTGTGGGTAGGTCTTGCTCAACCAATCTTATTTCCTTTTACGATCAGGTGACTTATCACCTGGACAAGGGAGAGGAGATTGATCTCATATATTCTGACTTTAAAAAAGCCTTTGATCTGGTATCCCACAATCACCTCTTGGCAAAACTGGCCAACTGCGGCCTTGGGTCCACCAAGATCCACTGGCTGGGGAATTGGCTCTGTGGTCGGACTCAGAGGGTGGTGGTTGACGAAAG
>NW_017729027.1:49238573-49239988 GCF_001723915.1 Gavialis gangeticus | reverse complement strand
AGCATGCTTATAGGCTTGGCAGTGCTATGCTGGCTAGCACTATTGATGAAAGGGACTTGGGGGTCATGATTGACCACAAGATAAACATGACCCTTAACTGTGATGCTGCAGCTAGTAAAGTGAGCAAAATGCTGGCTTGCATCCATAGTTGCTTCTCAAGCAAATTCCAGGACATCATTCTCCCCTTGTACTTGGCATTGGTGAGTCCGCAGCTGGAGTACTACGTCCAGTTTTGGGATCCACAATTAAAAAATGATGTGGAAAAACTTGAGAGAGTCCAGAAAAGAGCCATATGCATGATCAGAGGTCAGGAAAACAGACCTTACAAAGACAGGCTGAGAGCTCTCAGGCTGAGAGCTCTGAGCAGCCTGGAAAAGTGCAGGCTCAGGGGCAACCTGATGGCCATCTGTAAGTTTATAAGGGGTGTTCACCAAAATCTGGGGGAACGTTTGTTCACCAGAGTGCCCCAAGGGATGACAAGGTCAAATGGTTATAAACTCCTGCAAAACCATTTCAGGCTGGACATAAGGAAGAACTTTTTTACTGTCCAAGCCCCCAAGGCCAGGAATAGCCTGCAATCAGAGGTGATTCAAGCACCTACTTTGAACACCTTCAAGAGAAATTTGGATCTTTATCTGACTAGGATCTTATGACCCCAGCTGACTTCTTGCCCCAGGGGCAGGGGGCTGGACTCAATGATCTTCTGAGTCCTCTTCTAGCTCTAATGTCTATGAAATTTATGAAATCTATGAACCTGGTATTCAGATTTTCTAAGGCTTTGGAGGAGTTCAGGCCCCAAGCAGTCAAGAGTGGCAGGTTCAGGAACTTTGCCTATGGTAAAAGTAATACCCTAGAAAATATGAAACTATGACTATGGTTAATAATTAACATAATGATATCTGATAAACAATTTGCCGGTTTCATAGCTCCACAGTTGGTAGGGTTGGAAGGGACCTGAGCAGATCATCAAGTCTGACCCCCTGCCATGGACAGGAAAGAATGCTGAGGTCAAACAACTCCAGATGGTGATTATCTAGCCTCCTTTTCAAGACCCCCAGGGTAGGATGGAGCACCACTTCCCTTGGAAGTTGGTTCCAGCTCATAGTCACCCTGACTGTGAAGTAGTGCTTCCTGATGTCTAGCCTGGATCCATTCTCAGTCAAATTATGGCCATTATTCCTTGTTACTCCCAGGAGTGCTCAGGGGAACAGGGACTCTCCCATTGTCTTCATAGTTTCATAGTTTCTAGGGTCGGAAGGGACCTGAGTAGATCATCTAGTCCGACCCCCTGCCATGGCAGGAAAGAGTACTGGGGTCAAATGACCCCAGCAAGGTGTACATCTAGCTTCCTCTTAAAGACCCCCAGGGTAGGAGCCAGTACCACTTCTTTTGGAAGTTGGTTCCAGATCCTAGCC
>NW_017729027.1:49228605-49238288 GCF_001723915.1 Gavialis gangeticus | reverse complement strand
TCCTGCTTAGGAAAATGGAGGCAAAGAAATTGTTAAATATGTTAGCTTTGTTGTCTGGTGTGACGACCAAATTTCCTAACGTGTCCTGCAGGGGCCCCTCATTACCCGGAACCTTCTTTTTACCTCCTATGTATTTAAAAAAGGACTTCTTATTGTCCTTAATCTGGGAGGCTAGTCCTAGTTCCATCTCTGCCTTGGCCTTCCTGACTGGCCCCCTACATCCCCGAGCAACTGCAGTATAGTCATCCCTGGTGATGGCCCCTCCTTTCCATTGGGTGTACACCTCCCTTTTAGCTAGGATACATTTCCGGATGCTTTTGGTGAGCCATGGGGGCTTGTGTGCCCCCCTGCTCCCTTTGATCCGTGTTGGGATTACCTCCCTGCTGGTCTCCCTTGGCAAGTTTATAGATGGTCACCAGATCCCCTCTCAGCCTTCTCTTGTGGAGACTGAACAGGTTCAGGTCCCATAGCCTTTCCTTGTAGGGCCTGCCCTACTGACCTGTGATCATGTGAGTGGCCCTCCTTTGGACCCTCTCAATGCTGTCCATGTCCCTCCTGAAGTGCGGTGCCCAGAACTGGGCACAGTACTCCAACTGCGGCCTGACCAATGTCACTTAGAGGGGGAGGATCACCTCCTTGTACCTGCTAATGATGTATCTGTGGATGCATGACAAGGTGCAGTTAGCCTTCCTGACTGCATCCTTACATTGGTGGCCCATGTTCATCTTGGAATCACTAGTGACTCCAAGGTCCTCTTCTGCCTCTGTGCTGACAAGAAGGGACTTCCCCAGCCTGTAGGTAAGCTGCTAGTTCTTTCTCCCTAGGTGTAGTACCTTGCACTTGTCAGTATTGAAATGCATCCTACTCTCATCAGCCCACCCCTGTAACCTGTCCAGATCTAGTTGTTTCCTGTCCCTCTCTTCTAGCGTGCCCACTTCTCCTGACATCTTAGTGTCATCTAAGAATTTGAACAAGATGCCCAGTGGTTGTTTGAATTCAGTCTTATGCTTCTGATCTGATTTGCTGATCACAAGTAGATACCTATAATATTCTACCAAAAAAAGAAAGCCCTTGAACAATATTTGTTTTCAGTTAATTTACAGTAATTACAGCATTAAAATCTGTGCCTAACTGGCACTTTTAAAAACAAGCTGAGCTCAGAAGGGGTTGTAGTTGCTCAATTCCTCCCTTAACTTTGCTGTAAATATTTTCTGTAACTCTCACAGGGCTTACTGTGAGTGTTATAGAAAATATCTTTTAACAACTTACATTTATTATTTGTTCTTTATATTTTATTTTGTTAACTCTAATGACAATTTTCACAGAAAAATATTTGGTGACTTTACCTATTCAGAATTGAAAAGCAATCCCCTAGATCATATTTTCTTCGGCACTGAACCACCACACCTCTTTGTGTCCATGTATGTTGCCTGGTACAACTGGGACTTTAAGGCAATACACAATACAGATAGAAACTGCATTAATGCATCTGACTAATTCTCCCCTCATGTGTTCATTGGCTTTGTTAACTATCCCAGGGTAGTCTAAATTATGTGGCACCAATAGTGTTCCTTTGGATTTGTAGCTATATAAAAAGATACCTTAAGAGGAAGGGGAAGTTGAGGATGGAGGGAGCCATGGAACACTGAACAAAGAGCCACCCACAGGAACAGCCCAGCCAAGACATGCAACAAGCACAAGAAATACCCAAGTAAGAGACAGGGGCCCAGATAGTAGTAATAGATAGGCTCGTAGTATGGGGAACATGCAGGAAGAACTTGCCCTCCTGCTAGCTAACGCTAACCCGGACATAGTGGGGTTCGTTGAAACTTGGTGGGATCCAATGCATGACTCAGCAGTAAACATCAGGGCCTATAAGCTGTTCAGGAGGGAAAGAACAGGGAAGAAAGGTGGGGGTGTGGCTCTCTAGGTCAAAGAGCAATACACATCCTCAACAAACAGCACTGGGTCAGAGGAGGGGCAGACTGAAGTGTCCTGGGTCCATATACAATGGGGTTGGGGGAAAGGGACTTAACAGTAGGGGTTTACTACAGGTCACCAAACCAGGGGGAAGAGCTGGACCCAGAATTCTCAGGTCAGCTTGCGGAGGCAGTAAAGTCAAGGGACATGGTCATCACGAGTGACCTAAACTATCTGGACATCTGCTGGGAAGAGCAGTCAGTCAGGTCTGACCTCTCACATAGGTTCCTAGTTGAGTTACAGGACCTCCATCTAACTCAGGAGGTTCACAGTCCCACCAGGAGAAATACATTGTTGGACCTGGTCCTGGCAATGGGGGACGACCTGGTGAGTGGACTGCGGGTTCTCAACCACCTGGGCGATAGTGATCATTGCCTACTGGAATTCACCATCCAGTGCAGGGTGGCAAAGGCCTGTAGCAAGGCAACAGCCCTAGACATCAGGAGGGCAGATTTCAATGAGGTAAGGAGACTAGTGGGGGAGGCATTGAGGTCCCAGAGGGGAGGGGAGTTGGGAGTCCAGGAAGAGTGGTCGTTCCTTAAGGAGACAATCCTCCAAGCCCAAAGGGTGACAATCCCCACACAGATCAAAGGGGGCAGAAGTGCTCAAAAGCCCCCATGTCTCACAAAAGCATCCACAAATGTCTCAAAGCTAAAAAGGAGGCATATACCCAATGGAAGGGAGGGGTGATCACCAAGGAGGATTATACCTTCACTGGCCGAGATTGTAGGGGGGCTGTTAGAAAGGCTAAGGCAGAGATGGAGCTGGAACTAGTGACCCAGATCAAGGATAACAAGAAGTCCTTTTTTAAATACGTAGGGGGTAAAAAGAAGGTACCGGGCCACTCGCATGATCGGGGGCAGCAGGGCAGGCCTTACAAGTGGAGGCTTTTCACCATTTCGTCCAAGTTGCTGATGAAGATGTTGAACAGTGTGGGGCTCAGGACCAAGCCCTGTGGAACCCCACTGCCCAGTGTGGTTAGGCTGGATAAGACAGAAGTGATGAACATGAAATGTGAATGTCATGTAGCAATTTTAGCCTATGTCTGCAGGGTTCTTGGGTTCTGTCTGTACTGCTTCAGCAGCTCTTGAAAGAGCACTGCTGAGAGATATCCATTCCTGCCCTGCCCATCCATTCCTGCTCAGCACTTCCCAACCCTAGAAATGAAGCAGTAAAGCTACCCTAAAGCACTTGCTGCTGGTACTTGAAAGTATGCCAGGCACAGAGATCTTGAGTGACAGCAAAGAACATGTTCAGGGGATCTATACTGCCTTACTTCCAAGTTTGGCATGCACGGAGTAGAAAAGCTTCCTGGTAACACTGGTAGGAGCCAGGCAGTATCAGTATAGACATTCTGGACATCTCTACACGAGCTTATTTAAGGCACTGTAGCCTGATTTATGGTGTATTAAGGGCATGCGTCTCCATATACACACCTTTAATGCACCTTAAGAAAGATGATGTTAGACTATTCTGGCATTTGTACACATGCTTGCGCTGCAGTGCCATGTGCTTTTAAAAGCACCCAGTGCTGCAGCACATGCAGTTGTATAAGTGCCAAAATGCATGTCAGCACTGAGAAAATGATAGCGGTGCACTTTTGAACTAAAACACATCAAAAGTATTTTAGGTCAAAAGCGCACTGCCTCCATATTCTGGATGCTGGTGCACATTTTGCTGCTTATACAAGTGCATACGATGCAACGCAGTGTGCATTATCTCACGTGCAGAGCAGATTCAATTAATTGAGTCTGCTCTGATGCGCTGTATCTCCAGCACATCCCAGCACAAAAATGTATGTGTATAAATGTTCTTTGTGCTGAAATTTAAGTGCAAATAGCTAAATTACATTAATGTATGTGTAGATTCATTAAGGCGCATTAATGCTGTTTATGGACTGACTTGTGACTAACTTTAGTCCCATGTCAGTTCATGCACACGACATTAATGTGCTTTAACATGTGCATGTGTAGACCTGAGCCTAAATCACCTTAATGCACATTAAGCTAATGGACATTAAATTTAGGTGCACCTAAACGCATGTATAGACACACCTACTGATAATAAATATCTCCTGTGCTACATTCCATTGCAGATTTTCCCATTGGCTGTAAGAAACAGAGGCCATCTTTGGGAACACATGGCTACTAAAGAGAAAAAAAAAAGACTTTGCAGAGAAACTTTCAAATAACTTAGGATATTTCCAGATTTATGCAAGCCAACACAATCCTGAACACAATCCCTGCTCAGGGTCCTCATCACTTCTGACTGTCTTTTGTGTTTGTTTATTATATTTAGCAAAAGAAGCACCCTCTGACATTCATCCTTCAAATTGTAAGTTTTTTGCACCAGATTATGGCAGGACTTTGTTTGGCTTAAAGAAATGACCTTTTTAATCAGGCTCAAGCCACCTTTAGTCAGGTGGTCCACTGGAGAAAGGTACAGGTTTTCAAGTCCAGTACTTTGACTCATGAAAATGCCAACCCCTCTTTTTTCTGTGAAGAGATAGGCAATGACCTTGGTGGTCAGCACTTCAGTGTTCAAGTAAAGGGAAACCAGTTGACTTGTGGATAACATACATCTCCTTTAAAAAACAAAACTAAAAACAAAAACCCATTCTCAATGGAATTTCTCAAACTTTTTCCATACACAAATGGCTTCATGGGGTTTTATATAGGAGATTGTGCTGCACTGATGGACAAGTAGACTTCCTTCAAAACGTATATAGATTTGCTTTTTCTGAACACAAGGGTAAATACATTGCAAAAGCAATAATGCCATAGGCGACTGGTAGGGGGTGCACGGGGGCACACATGCTCCCCCTGATGGGGCCAGTGTCCCCCCTGATGGCCAATACTGATGCTGTTGGTAGGGTTGATGCACCCCGACAGGTGGTGTCCCCCCCCACCGCCCCAGATTCAGGAGGCACCAGTCACTCATGATTAATGTACTTGATGAATCCTTCCTCTACAGCATTCAGTCACTCCAGGTGCATTCTTCTGTCATTTGCATCCATCCATATAATAAGAATCTATTATAAGACCCCCTCAGCTCCTAGGAACATAAGACTGGAGGGACGTCCTGGGACAGTGAGCTCAGTGCTTTTCAGACAATCATATCATATAATCCCTTTCATAAACATACCAAATACCATTATAAAACTAGTAAGATATTTTCCCCAATATTTTATTACTATTATTATCAGAACATCTACATACTGAGTAAACATCTCCAAATAGTGGATCAGGCTTAATCTACATTGTACGGATGGGGAAATTAAGAAACATAGAAGGGAAGCAGTATATTAAGGGATTAAAGGTGATGGTAGAATCCAGGTCTTTTTTTCTAAACAGTCATTTCCTCTTCTTAGAAAGAATGCCCCTTCCACCCAGCCCCCGCCCCCCCAGCCAAAATCACATGCTGCAAAGTACAATGGAGCATGAGGGGAAAATATAAGAATGGCACAGAAAAAGGATCATGTTGCAAGTGAACAGTTTCTGTTTAATGTTTGTATTGCAATGGTGCTGGCACCAGTAATAGAGATACATATTAGTTATGACCCCTTTTCTTCTCCACAGCTTTTTGTTCATGTCAAAAACTAATTACCAAATCGTGGCATAATTGAACAAGTCCCCATTTCTTGACTAAAAAGGAAGCATAAAAAACAAAAAAAAAGTAAGAGGACATAGTAAGACGTCAACCTCTTTAGAACTAGGGTAACTAGAAAAGGAAATTATTTAGCAATTAAGTTGGCATGTAAGAAGCAAAATATTTTGGATGTGGCTTGGATGTAAAGTTTCAGTGGCCCCACTGCTTATCACACACTTGGTGTGCTCCCAGTGGAGTCTCCTAATCCAGGAGTCAGAAGTGCCTGTAACATGGGTAGACTGCTTCTACCCATGCTGCAATGTTTGAATTGTATGGGGAGTCATTAACTAGAAAGAACTAGTCACCAGTTAGGACACTTTTAATTGGGGAATGCCCACATTTTATTCATTTTTTGGTATTAAATCAAAAATTGTTTTTTAAGGAAAGGCAATTATTCATGTCAAGTCAAGTAATTGTTGCTCTTGGCCTGAATTGGTTGCCAGATTATTTTCATTAGGAGGGGAAACAGATCACATTAAGCATTTCCTTGGTGAAATCCTTTTTATTTACAAGAAACAAACACATGATTCTGATTCCCTGATACAAGGAAGCATGTGAACAAGAGGAATCCAGTTGCCATTATATATTTGGTCTTTAAAAAAGCTTTCAGTAAGGCCCCTTGCCAAAGACTTTAGGAAAAAAACCCTGCCTTGTGCCAGGTCTGTCCCCTCCCCACCCCCTCCCCCCTTTTGTGGACTGAGAACTGGTTAAAAAGATAGGAAGCAAAGGATAGAGTTACATGGTCACTCTTCAGGATGGAGGGAAGTCTAAAGTGTAGTCCCACAAGGATATGTACTAGGCTGAATTTTGTTCAACATTTGCATCAGTGATCTGGAAATGGGGATACACAGTGAAATCTCCAAGGTTGCAGATGAAACCAAATTAGTCTCGGTAGTCAATCCCCAAGAAGATGGAGGGGAGCTGCAGAAAGTTCTCACCAAGTTAAGTGAATGGGGGCAAAAAGTAGGGAAAAATTACCTCAATTATATGTACACAATGCTGCGTTCAGAACTAGCTGTTATAACTCAGGCAAGGAACTGTGGAATCATTGTAGATAATTTTCTATAAATGTCAACTCAATGTGCAGCAGTGACCAAAGGAAAAAAAAAAGATAAAAATTTGCTCATCATTAAGAGAGGAACTGGACACACAACTGTCACTAAACAAATCCATGGTGTGTTCACATCTTGAATGGTGTATGCAGTTCTGTTCTTCACGTTTTTAAAAGGATATAGTAAGATTGGAAGAGGTACAGAGAAGGGCATTCAAAATCAGAGAAGTGAATCAAGTCCCACAGTACTAGAACTAAGAGGCACTCACTAAAATTAGGAGGAGGCAGGTTTAAAACAAACAAGAGAAAATTCTTTTAAGGCAATTTCTAGTTAACCTGTGGCATTCATTGCCAGGGACTAGACAAATTAAAGGAAGCTAGATCTATTAATAGCTGTTGAAGAGAATGACTAGAGCTGACCCTTCTGGAACCTGTAAACAAATAATGGTGGATGTCAGGGAAGGTAATGAAAAGGGGATGGATCAAGGATAGATCACTCTAGATATACCTAGTCTGGTGATCTCCCTCTTAAGCATCCATTCCTGCCACTGTTAGAGATAGGCCTATTTGATGTGCCAAAAGCTCATAGGCTCTACACCATCACAAAAATTGTAAGCCTCTCTTAATAAGGGAGGACACTGGGGACACATCAAGTAATTCCTTGGGACAACAACAAAAAAAACAGGAATGAGAGTGAGGTCACCGGTTAAGAACAAAGGATTCAGAGAAAGGATACCAGGCAAGATGGACTATTGGTCTGGCCCAATATGCATATTGCTTCTTAACTAGGAGCAGTCAGTTCCCTCATTCAGGAATATAAGTCTGCCTTTCCCATCAGCTTGTGCCCCAAGCAGCTCTCTCCTAGCTTCCTTCCAGGGCCATAGTCATGCTGCTTGTCTTAACGTCTGCTCATTTTCTGGTTCATTTTACACACATTCAGGGGCTGCAATCAGATCAGTGCCTCAGTATCAAGATTTGCTAATTGTCACACTAATGTGCCTGAGCTCACATGACTCAGCGTCTATTTAGGTTCTACCCAATATGCGTGTACCTTGAGGGGTGACTTCCTATTATTTTATCTATCACTAAATAAAGACTCATTTAACTGATTTCTCAGGTAGCCTACAGGAAAGATAAGAAGCAAAAGAACAACTTCACCTAAGTTTGCAGTTTTCCATAGGTTGCATGAATTCAAATAGATTCAAGGGAAACTAATGGGGAGCAATGAATACATTTCAACTTATCAATAACCATCTAAGTAACCCAATAACAAGGTCATTTTTTCTCAGTCAAGATCCAAACCAACCAAATGTTTACATAACACCATCAAAGCTAACTTTAAAAAATAACCACGGACTTTGCTAATTGAAAATTACAGTACAAGTCATGCAAAAATTAACCTAAATTGCTGTATTAATTATACATTAGATACATAGTCTTGATCCTGCCAAATTGATTCCTTAGCCTCAGCAGATGAGGGAAATGCAGTTCATTTCTTCAACAAACAAGCAACTCCCTAGCAGTTGAGTAATTAAGGTCAATAACAGCACTTAAGAGAGCTGAAGTTTTATCCCAGGAAGAGATGAGCTAAGCAGCTGGAATTACCACTTCCAAATGCTTAGTTTTAAGAATGTCACTATGTGCAGCCTAAATATAAAACTATGCCCTCCCATTGAATTTTATTGGAACACAATTTAACCTATTGGAGAAATAATAGCTATTACTTATTTAGCGTGTTCCATTAAAAAACCCTCAAGCACTTTATGGAGCTAGGGAAGCATAAGTTCTTCTCATGAAGAGGTGAGAGCCTGGAATTACAGGAAGCTCACATTGGAGGCCATTAGACTTGCCCTCTGTCCCCTCCACAATGCCTCCTCTTTAAGAAGAAGGTAAAACTTACTCCTAAAATGACTCCATTACTCATTTCAGGTGTGTGAAAAAGGAGGAAAACAGCTACTGAAATGGGAACATCAGGGAGCTCTGTCTTCTCTCTGTGTGGCTCGCAGCAGCATAGAGAGGAAGCCTAGCAGGTACATTCCTTGCATTTCATGACTGCAGCTACTTTATTGTGTTTGGCCTCTGTATGGGCCCCCCAGATGCTCAAGGCACTTACACAAGTTACATTTTTCATGCAATTGGGTTCCTGAAAGCACTCTATAGCCTTGCCATGACACATGCATGGCTACAGAGCACTTTTAAAGTGGCTGATAAAGTGAAAAATTAACTCTCCTCAAATGAGGTATTACATGAAGGTGATCTGCTTTAGAGAGCCTTAGGGAACTTCTGTTCCATAAGATTAATTTATCTAGGGTTACCATACATCCAGGTTTTCCCAGACATGTCCTCTTTTTTGACCCCTTGTCCTC
Source organism: Gavialis gangeticus (assembly GCF_001723915.1). Lineage (NCBI taxonomy): Eukaryota > Metazoa > Chordata > Crocodylia > Gavialidae > Gavialis > Gavialis gangeticus. Next base: position 49,229,243 of record NW_017729027.1, on the reverse strand, counting down.
TATCTGGGTGGGTTTTAAAAAATTTCTGGGTTTTCACGTTGCCTCTACTTTTGCTCAGGGCTGGAGGCAGTGGGGAAGCTGAATGGCTGTTGAAAGGTCACATGTTGTCCATGTGGGCTCCAGCAGCTGCTGGAAGGTGTGTGTGTGTGCGAGGATGCTGCTTGGGCAGCAGGGCTGGGAGGTAGTAGGGGCTGTGGGTCAGATGTGTGGGTCACCACCAGTACTGGGAGGCAGGGACCTGCAGGTCAGAAGTGAGGGGCACCAGCAGGGCTGGGAGAGCAAGGAGCTTCAGGTTGGGAGTGAGGAGCACTAGCAGGGCTGGGGGGTGGGAAAGGGGCTGCAGGTTGGGAGTAAGGGGCACCAGCAGAGCTGGGGTGTGAGGGGGGCTGCAGATCAGGAGTGAGAGGTACCAAGGTAGAGCAGGGAGCTGCTGGTTGGGAGTGAGGAACACCAGCCAGCAGGGGGGGTGGGAAAGGCGATGTGGGTTGGGAGTGAGGGGCATGGGCAGGGGGCAAGGGGCATTTCACTGCCCTCCCTAAAACCATGTATCCCTTCTCCCCCACTCTTACAGGTGCCCTCTTTTTTGAAATGGGAAATACGGTAACCCTAATTTATCAGATATTGGAGTTGGCTGATGC
>NW_017729027.1:49226307-49228059 GCF_001723915.1 Gavialis gangeticus | reverse complement strand
TCCCAGGATCTGTCAGCAAGTAGAGAACAAGGGAAAGGGGGAGGCAGAGGTAGGGAGCAGCTGCAATCTATCAGCTGGGGTTTGCTGCCTGGTCTAAGCTGGAGGGGGGGTGGGGCTGCTGAGGTACCTGGGGGAGTGAGGGTGGGGGCTCTGTTCCATTCCCCCCTCCAGCTCAGGCTGGGCAATAAACCCCAGTCAGCAGCTCGAAGCTTCTCCTCCTGCCTCCTCCTACCACCACTGGCAGTCCTATAGCTGGGAGGGAGGGGGTTGGGAATGTGAGGAGGGGCAGTGCAGTCAGGCTCAATCCTGTTGGCCAGGAGAGCCAGTGCAGGCAGGTTCAATTCCCCCCGATGGACCAGGAGAATGTCTGTTAGGTCGGGAGGGCACCCTATACCATGAGGTAGAGCAGGGTATTGAACCTCTGTCTAAAGACCTAAATTAATCTAGTTAAAGAAATAATCCAATGGGAAACATAAATTAAAAGAATTGCTGTATATTTTGAATCAGATCTGGTCATCCTTGATACAGATTTTCAGATTTGATCTGTAATTTCAAATCTGGATGGAGATTTTGTGTCTTAGGCCCCTAGCAGATGTAACACTTAAGATATGATCAACCAGTTAATCACATCTTAAATAGTTCCCTGGTCACACGATAAAAAGAGGAATAAGTCACAAAGTTTATTACATTAAAAATGTAATAACTTGTGACTGGTTCCTATCAACCTATTAATTGGATATGTGGCCAGGTTGAGGCTTCCAGACATGGGGATGCATGGTCCATCCCTGCAGCTGAGAGTCCAGATCAGCTGACTGGGCTCCCAGCCAGGATTCCTCTACACCGACAATATGGCATAATGGGATCTGATACTCAGTCCCACAGTCGTGCCTCCTGCCATGCATGTATGGCATGTCAGGAAGCCAGACTGTGGAGACCATATGGTGGAGACCATTGCATCAGATTCAATGGTACTTTTACTTGCATGTGTGCCAGGGGCCCTAGTGTCTGACATATGTGCTAGTTGTCTTAAAACAAAAAGGGTTGACAATTATTATTCCAGCTGTTTATTAGGAATCACTAGTGGCTTTCAGGGAGATGCAAATCTAGGAGGCATTATTTTTACTCCCACTGTGCATTTTTTAACCTTCCTTTGTGCTTCACATTCAAGATTGCCCTCTTGTTATTAAAAATAAAGTTTGCCCTTATTGTAAGGTTTTCACTAACAAAGATATATGGAATGTAATGTTTAGTTTTATCATATACTCTTTTGCCATACTTTATGGCATTTTAATGGAAGCAAGAGAGAGAGAAAGAGAGAGTGAGAGAAAAGGCATTCCTAATACGTGTTCTATGTGGGATGAACTATGGATAGTAATGTATGAGGTTGTTGGCATCTTTCCAAATCCAAATATTCATCTTGATGTATAAAAGTGTTATAAAATATCAACTTCTGGGAGTAAAAGGGATTTAATATGAAGACCATTTATTTATTTATAATGAAGTTATTTTCACTAATAATAATCTGTTGGTTTTTTATGCTGATTTTGAACTAATATTTCTCTGAGTCCTCCTTCAGAATTCTCCAACTGGAAGCACATACACAGAACTGAAAATATCTATATGCCAGTATTTAGTTTTATAAAATTACTGTAATTTACAGAGAAAGTAGATGAATAAATGCCCACAGAGATTCAATTATCTCCACTCACAGCAGTAGAGTGTAGTTTAGAGTGCAAGGCACATGAGTGGTGC
>NW_017729027.1:49224822-49226296 GCF_001723915.1 Gavialis gangeticus | reverse complement strand
CAGGTCCCTTCCGACCCTAGAAACTATGAAACTATGAGTATTGATCACTACCTATCCTATTCAAATGACAGCGAAAAAAAACAAAACCTGAAAATTTTCATCTTAATACATGCATTTGGTATAGCTTCGAGAAACCCGGGACTTCCCATTAGAATTATGGATGTGGAGCTTCCCTGGGGGATCTGCAGGTCTGCTAAAATTAAGTTAAATTATTTCAAAACATTAAATACCTTGATTGCCAATGATGTTTTTGTTTCTGTTTTTGGATAGGCCTGGAAAATAGTGATTATTGAGGTCTAGTAACCAGGATCCTTTTATTTATTTATATATTTGTATGCTTATATTTATTTACTTTTATTATATATTTCCAGCTCTAGAGCCTTAAGTACCTGACTGTTTGGTATGAAGACATAATCAGGATGATTAGCAGGGTGCATCCACACATGCAAGCATGTGCACTTGCAGCAGCTAAAAAAAAGTGGTGGGTGTGTGGTGGGTGTGGAAGGATGTGGGGAGATGTGGGTCAGTGTGTGGGTAGATTTGGGGGGGACTGTGGGTATGGGTGGGACTGTGTGGGGGTGCTGCTTAGGAGGGGTGTGTCCCCTGCCCCCTGCAGTGCACAGCCCCCTGCCACAGCACATGGACTGCCCTGCCTGCAGGGTCCCAGCTCCCTCCAAGGGGCTACAGCACCTCCCTCCCCCCCTACTCAGAGCCTAGAGACACCCCTCCCCCCTGCCACCCGGCCCTAGCCCCTTGGGAGGCTCAAGATGAGCAGGAGAATGATCAGGAGGATGCAGATGAAAGGGGGAGCTATAAGGAGGCTGGAGATGATTCAGAGATTCCCTGGGTTGGCTCTAGTGTCCTGATCACTCACCTGCTCGGCTCTTGTCCCCCCATTGCTCCTCCACCCGGCTCCAGCCTTCCACACTGCTAGCAGCTTACCAGCAGCAGCAACAGTGGTGAGGCTACTCAGGGCCTCATGGCACAGCCCTCCTCCCTCTCCCCCCGCATGGCAGGAGGCAGCAGGGCTCAGCCCTGGCTGCCTGGCATCCGTGTGGCAGCTGCCACATCGACTGAGTGTGGCCCAGCTCAGCAGGGCACTGCATGCTGTCTGGTAGTTTAGGGGTGCTGCAGCTGTCAGCCAGGGCTTGGTGCCACTCAGCCCGAGTGTGCTGGAGCTGCGAGACAGCATGTGGTGCCCTGCTGAACCAGACAGCACCTGTGCGATGTGGCAGCACGGGTGCCAGGCAGCTGGGGCCAAGCCCATCTTCCCCCCGCTCCTCCCCCACACAGGGGGGCTGTGCCATAAAGCCCTGAGTGTCTACAACTGCTGCTGCTACTGCCAGTGAGTGTGGGGGGCTGTGGCCAGGCAGGAGAGTAAACAGGGAGTGGGGGAATGAATGGAGAGCTGGAGGAATAAATAGGGGGTTGGTGCCCAGTGGAGACCCCCCATGGCACCCCCAACCCCCCTTCT
>NW_017729027.1:49218075-49219822 GCF_001723915.1 Gavialis gangeticus | reverse complement strand
GAATCTGGGTCTAGGTCCCTGCAGCCTGCACCACTGCTTGCCGCTCATGGGCAGGCAGTGTGCTTCAGCCCTGGGTCAAGGGCCAGCCACAGAGATGCTAAATGCCTAAAAATCCAAGCACATATTTAGGGGAGGTTTAAACATATTTAAGGGAGCCTGAATGAGCTGCAGCTGGATAAGAACAAGAAAACAGAAAAAACCCCCAACAATATTCAAAAGTTTGAAAAAGTGTTACCTAAACAGAAGCTCCAAAACCCCTACCCAAAGACCAGAACTTATTTCCATGGAAACTGCTAGTTGCAACTGTTCAGATTGTAATATCTGTTGCCAAGTAGTGGGGGGGGGGGTTTGTTTGTTGGGGCGGGGTTCTATAATATATACAACATCAGCATATAGGGCCTTGGCCTCCAGTATTCTACCAAACTAAAAATGTATCACAACTCAGGAAACTAGGGGTGTGTGTATGTGTGTGTATGTGTGGGTGTATGTATATATATATATATATATATATATGTATGTATGTATATGTATGTATGTATATGTATGTATGTATATATGTGTGTGTGTGTGTGTATTCAAATACTGTACAACCATTTTACAAAATATTGTATATATACTGTAGACAGTTGAAAAAGGTATTTTTTATTTTCACAACATATTGTAAAAATGAACAGTGTAAATTGTGTATAGTTAACATGTTGACAGGTATCACATGGAAAAATGAAAAGACCTTAACAAATATCCCTAAGTGGCAAGAAATAAAAATAAATATGTGAAACTGGTAGGTAATGATGTAAGCCTAAGTACAGCCTATGAGTAAATGGGGTTTTTAAACTACAATGTATAATTTTAAAGGACATTTTGTAATTTAAAAGACATTTTGGAAATACATGTAAAATGACTAGTTTTGATATGACAGTTTTTAATACCACTCCTGATATTGTCCTCATAATCTTATACTTTATTTCTTATCACCCATGCAGTCCCTAGTACTACACTTCCTTAATTAATTGTGACTTTTCATCAACAAATTTTACTAATAATTATTTCACTGCCAGAACTAGATGGCAACATATAAACTTCTGAACCGCGTAAAAGGATGCTAATTAATTTATTTTGTTCAGAAAACAAACCCAAACTTATATGTCACTGTGGGCATTACTATGTAGATGTATTGTGAAGCTGTGTTCAAAAAGACAGACAAGATGTTAAAATGTATCAGGAATGGGACAGAAAATGTGTCAGGAATGGGACAGAAAATACTATGCCATTACATAATTTAGTGGTACAGCCTTATCTCAAATACTGTGTGTAATACTGGTCACCTCATGCTGCAAATGATGTTACAGAAATAGAGACAGTTCTACAAAGGGTGATAAAAATTATTGTGACAAAGAAAAAACATGCTAAAAGTATATAAACTTGCCTTGAGAAGACAGACTATGAACTTCTGTTCTCTCTGTTTTGTAATACAAAAAATGTATAATATAATTAAATGTGGCAAATGGATATATAGAAATACTTTGTACACAACTAGAGACCTAATGTGGAGTATAAGTGATGCAAAGTTTCTTGTGCCTTCTTCTGAAGCATCTAGACCTGGGCACTAATGGAGATAGAATAGGTGAATTACAAAATTTACCTAACATAGCCATTCCAATGTGTTATATCCCAGAGTTCAAGAAACCATCTTATAAAATCAGAATTCACACATACTATATTAATAACACTTTTTCAGTGATGTAAT
>NW_017729027.1:49208930-49212298 GCF_001723915.1 Gavialis gangeticus | reverse complement strand
TATATATATATATATATATATATGTATGTATGTATATGTATGTATGTATATGTATGTATGTATATATGTGTGTGTGTGTGTGTATTCAAATACTGTACAACCATTTTACAAAATATTGTATATATACTGTAGACAGTTGAAAAAGGTATTTTTTATTTTCACAACATATTGTAAAAATGAACAGTGTAAATTGTGTATAGTTAACATGTTGACAGGTATCACATGGAAAAATGAAAAGACCTTAACAAATATCCCTAAGTGGCAAGAAATAAAAATAAATATGTGAAACTGGTAGGTAATGATGTAAGCCTAAGTACAGCCTATGAGTAAATGGGGTTTTTAAACTACAATGTATAATTTTAAAGGACATTTTGTAATTTAAAAGACATTTTGGAAATACATGTAAAATGACTAGTTTTGATATGACAGTTTTTAATACCACTCCTGATATTGTCCTCATAATCTTATACTTTATTTCTTATCACCCATGCAGTCCCTAGTACTACACTTCCTTAATTAATTGTGACTTTTCATCAACAAATTTTACTAATAATTATTTCACTGCCAGAACTAGATGGCAACATATAAACTTCTGAACCGCGTAAAAGGATGCTAATTAATTTATTTTGTTCAGAAAACAAACCCAAACTTATATGTCACTGTGGGCATTACTATGTAGATGTATTGTGAAGCTGTGTTCAAAAAGACAGACAAGATGTTAAAATGTATCAGGAATGGGACAGAAAATGTGTCAGGAATGGGACAGAAAATACTATGCCATTACATAATTTAGTGGTACAGCCTTATCTCAAATACTGTGTGTAATACTGGTCACCTCATGCTGCAAATGATGTTACAGAAATAGAGACAGTTCTACAAAGGGTGATAAAAATTATTGTGACAAAGAAAAAACATGCTAAAAGTATATAAACTTGCCTTGAGAAGACAGACTATGAACTTCTGTTCTCTCTGTTTTGTAATACAAAAAATGTATAATATAATTAAATGTGGCAAATGGATATATAGAAATACTTTGTACACAACTAGAGACCTAATGTGGAGTATAAGTGATGCAAAGTTTCTTGTGCCTTCTTCTGAAGCATCTAGACCTGGGCACTAATGGAGATAGAATAGGTGAATTACAAAATTTACCTAACATAGCCATTCCAATGTGTTATATCCCAGAGTTCAAGAAACCATCTTATAAAATCAGAATTCACACATACTATATTAATAACACTTTTTCAGTGATGTAATATAATGCAGTTTGGCACTTTGGAATTGACCCCATGGCTTCACTTATAAGTATATATACTGTAGATATTTTTCTATTTTTTTGAAATTTGCATGCAGTAAATGAACGTGAAGTAATAACTAACTTGAATAAGCTAGGCACTGTGCAAGTTTCCATAAACATTTTATACTTTATAAGTGTCATCCTGCTTGTTAGATGTCTGTGTTTTTTCATAACTAGATAATGCAATATGTGTAAAATTGTGAGACTTCCAAATGGAAGGCAGAAGAATATATGGCATTCAAAAGCATCTAACTTTATTCCAACTATTCAGGTGGTTCAATAAAAGAGAACATCCTCGCAAATCTTGCATAGTTCCTGGACCCTCATTGCTACAACATCAGTCTCACACTATCATAGAATTGTGACAACATTTGTGATGGATATATTGAATTGAATTATTATATGAGAATAAACTCTGGGGATATAAATGGATATTATCAAATGAAGTAGATCAGCTATGCTGGGACACAACTGGCACAGCTGATCCAGTTCATGGGGCAAAGCAGACATTGCCCGTTGTCCCACAGTGATGGACCCCTGCCACTCCTAGGAGCAGTAGGGGTCTGATCCTGCATATCCTGATCACACTCAGGGTGTGTCTGTGCAAATGGGGAAACCCTGGGTTTGCAGAGAGGTGTTTCTAGGGCTACCACCACTGGTGATTCCCCAGGAATGCATATTGTGCTGTCCTGACTCAGGGTGTCCATCTGCAAATATCTGTTTCCAGCCTAAGACTCATTTTCACTTGTCAGCTATACATAATTTAAATCTCTGTCAGATCTTTCAGCACTGAATGCAGTAGAAACCTTACCGAATGGGCCCTAATTTTAAAAAAGCACATTCAGCTATTTAGTTGAAAAAGAACACTGTTTGCCTGGCTCCCTCCTAAAGTGACTCTGCTTTCAAAGTCCATTCTAAACATTGTATGATTAGGATACAGCTATTTACATAATTGCATTTTCTTGGTCTGTGGCAATGAAGTGTTGAAACAATGTTGAATGCATATGTTATCAACTCAGATCTCATATACACTACACCTGTGTATGGAAGCCTCCAAAATGCTACCGAGGTGCCACATAGCTGAAAGGAGGAATAGACATTAATATCTAGTTACATCTTTAGCATATTTTTAGAGACTACAAAATGTAAAAATTGTCCTTTACAAAAATGTATGATTTGACAAACCTTCAAAACTGGGGGGACTGCAGGGATAATTGGTGATTGCCATAATTCATTTATATTTTACCAGTGCTGTCGGATTTTTTACAAAGTGAGACTCATGTCACAGGCACTGTCAACCCATTATCAGCTCTTTTCATAACCAGGGATCCTGGTTTTCTCTGATTAAAAAATTATCCCCAATTTTCAGATTAAATAAGTAACCCAAAATCCAGTTTTTCCATGATTAAAATGAAACACTACTAATCTATCTATCTATCTGAATGTATGTATGTATGTATCTATATAGCTATCTGTATGGGTGCTAGATGTTTGTGTTTTTGATCACCCCTTGTGTGTGTGTTTGTGTTTATACACATACACTCACACACACAAACACACACACAAGGGGTGATCAAAAAGTTCTAAGACTTAGCCTTTATTTTAAAGAATAGTGTACAACATTTGTATGAGCTGTCTCCTTCAAAGTAATCTCCCCCAGATGATATGCACTTGTCCCAACATTCCTGCCACTTTCAGAAGCAATGCTGGAAGTCTTCAACTGTGAGTTTTTTGAGTTCCGCTTCCACATTCTTATGCGTGGTTGGAATGTCATCAAATCTCCTTCCTTTCAGCTTCATTTTGATTTCTGGGAACAGAAAAAAATCACATGGGGAAGTTCAGGTTAATACAGAGGGCGTGGTATCACAGGAATGTTTCTTTCGCCAAAAATTCTTGAATGGAGACAGCAATGTGTGAAGGAGCATTGTCATGGTGGAGAAACCATCCACCATTTTCAGAAAGCTCATAATTTCATAGTTTCTAGGGTCGGAAGAGACCTGAGTAAATCATCTAGTCCGCCCCCCTGCCGTGCCAGGAAAGAGTACTGGGGTCAAACGACACCAGCAAGGTG
>NW_017729027.1:49201889-49208003 GCF_001723915.1 Gavialis gangeticus | reverse complement strand
TCAAAACCTCTTTATAAAAGGCCTGATTGATTGTTTGACCGCTCGTTACAAATTCCTGATGAACAATACCCTGAAAATCAAGTCTTAGAACTTTTTGATCAAACCATGTGTATATATTTATGTCTATATCTATGTATATGTCTATATCTATATCTCTATATATAGATACGGATATAGACATAGACATATAGATATATAGATATATCTGTATGTAGATAGATATATATCTGTATGTAGATAGATAGATAGATAGATAGATAGATAGATAGATAGATAGATAGATAGATAGATATTGGTGTTTCATTTTAATCACAGAAAAATGTAGATTTTGGGTTACTTTATTTAATCCAAAAAATGGGAATTTTTTTTTATAGAAAACCAGGATCCCTGGTCATAACCAATAAGTGTATGTGTTGAGGTGATGTTGTGGTCATGATGGTCCAGGACACATGCAAGAGGCAAGACTTTTTGTGAATAATATCTTTTATTGGGCCAACTGCATGGTTGGGATAGACACAGGTGAGCTTTCAGTATCACAGTACCCTTCTTCTGGCCACTGAGACAGACCTCTGCTTTTATCTCAGAGGCCAAAGGAAGGGCACTGTGATACACAAAAGTTTGCCTGTGTCTATCCTAACCATTGCTGGTCCAATGAAAAAGTCACTTACAAACATTCTTACCTCATCCCAGTGAGACAGGTGCCCCAAGTCCCCTTCATAGCTCTGGGAGATACTAATGCCTAGCCGGCACTCAGCAGATGGGCTCCCCAATCTGGATCCCAGCCCTGGGTGTCCTCAGCTCAGCCAGGAGGTCCAGCCCTGATTCTCTGACTCCTGTTACTGTGATAATGTATAGTAGAAAAATGACTCAACTTTCAGGAAGATATACAGAAACTATTAGGCCTGTGTGAACCAGCTAGTATTGGCTTCGGATTTGTATTCAGCTGATTCAGGGGACAGTAATTCAATTTGGTGATTTGAATCACTGTCCAAATTGATTCAGCCTAATCTGATTCAGAGATTCAGCCACCACTGAATTGGCCAAATCTCTGAATTAAACAGGGCCCATCCCCCGCATGCTCTCCCAGCCCAGTCAATGGTTACCCCACCCAGCCCCAGCCTCCTGGCTCTTTAAAAAAAATTTTAAAGCAGCCATTCACTGGCTCCTTCCAGGTGTGGGGGAAAATCCCTGCTGCCCCCCACTGCCCTGCACTGCATGGGGGCTCTGCCACAAGCCCCCATCTGCCGCCCACTCTCCCAGCCCAGTCAATTGCTGCCCCGCCTGGCCCCAGCGAACCCAGAACTTTTTATTTTAAAGCCCTGCACTCACCAGCTGCTGCCAGGTGGGAGGAGATCCCCACTGCTCCCACTGCCTCGTGCTGCATGGGGGGCTCTGCCAGAAGCCCCCAGAAGACCCAACAGCCACTGCAGCAGCCAATGAGCCCAGGGCTTTTTTTTTTTCAAAGAGGCAGGACACTTGAGCCAAGGAGGGCAGCCACTGATGGAGCTGGGAGAGTGGGCGGGGGTCAAGAGGCTGCTCAGGGGAGTTGGGGGAGCAGGCAGGGGATGGGGCCAGGTGGGGGTCCCCCCATGGTCCCCTTCTCCCTCCTCCAGTCCTCCCCCCCACACCCTGCTTACTGGCACAGAATCCAGGTCCAGCTCCCTGTCACAGCAAGTGGGGATTGCCTGAATCTTCAAAGCTCTCTGAATCTTTTCCAAAACTATTTAGAGAGCTTTGAATCAATTCAGACCTTGTTATTGGTCTCCCAATTCAATTCAGATTTGGAGATTCAGCCGCCAAATCAGGTTGAATCTCCTCCAAATCGAATCAGCACTCGAAGTTTTGCACAGCCCTAGAAGCTATCTTAAAAAAGCCCATATAGATTATCTTTCTTTATGATTCATTTGTCTGTAGAACGAAAAACAGAATAAAAAGCCCTTTGATGAACTACTGGTGTGAAAACAAATACCATACACTATTCTCATAGTGTGTTTTTTTTTTCTGTATGTACTGAGTTACCATTTCCTTGTTCTTTTGGTACAGTGATATCCCACTGATGTTCAAATTACAATTATTATGCATTTAACCTCCTGGGATACTTACATTATGACTCAAACTTAGTAGGATGGATTCCTATTGAATCTTAGTAGGGTGGATACAACTTTTACTTCCATTTGGTAAGAACTCCCAATATCAAATCTTCCATGAGGCAGTAAGTTCAGTCTTGTATTTAACCACATATTAATTTTTAAAAATGGTTACATATTTTCTGTATAAATCTTTACCAAGAGTTGAAAGAGATATGGGGAATGTCCAGAGGAGAAAGAGTAATTAGGAGATATTTCTAAAACCAGATGCAGATGCAACCACATGGATCCTTTGTACAGGATTTTAGAAATTAACATATTCCTATTTCTATTTGTAGTAATGTGAATCTTTTCAGCAGAACCTAAAGTCAAGAGTATTACTGTGCCAGCTGTGATATGGACTGAAAAATAGACTGAGCCCAGCAATTCATATCATAAATGGAAAAGCCACTCAGATGGTTAAAAATCTGTTCACTAGAAACAGAGGGTGATTTGAAGCAATGTCTCAAAGTTGAAAGTCTCTTGCATCCTATTATAAATGCCCTCATGCATTCCGCTTCCTAGTGTTATTTTGACAGATAAAGGTGTTTGAGAAGTTACATTTTTAGACACAAAGCAATGAACAAAAATGGAATTAGTAAGGGATTTTGTAACATTGTAAGAAATGTAAGAGTTTGAAAAAAGGGGTCAAACAAGACTAAAAAATCCCAAACTGGCTAATACATAAACAAAAAACATGATCATCCAAGATGTCAATGGTAGTATGTTTTCAGTGTTTTATGAGTCTTCTTCAGATGAAAGTACTGTATTGTGACTGACAACAAAAGAAGGATTAAAATCAAATATCTAAAACCTTATGGGATAACCATATAACCTAAGAGGAATCAGAAAGCCAGAGACAGTTCCAAAAGGGTAAAGCATCATACCTAGGAAATCCAAAGAAGAAAAATATAAAGAAAAATCCTTTAAAAATGCATTTTGGTGCTGAAAACATCAAAAAAAAAAATCTCTTTGCACCTTGTCAGGAAGTATTTGATTGAGTTTTACACAGTGGGGATACCGGAATTTTTTTTCCTGAAGAATAATACTTTGAGCAGTATGTGTTAGGAAAAACCCTTTCATCCTTAACATTACAGCATTAGGTTTGTAATTGACATCCACGTTCACTTTGAGTATGTTGTGAGGAAAAGAATCCATTCCAAATTGTTCTAATTTCAAAGAGCCTGCACATAAGTTATACTTATCATGCATTAGGTGCACAAAAACAACTCTAAAGCTATAACTGAACAGACTTTCATGGCACACAGAGTGTTGAAAAATGGCAGATCCTATTCTAAGTTAACCCTGGGTGGATGTAGTATCAGACTAAAGGACTTTAGGCTAGAGGATTTTATTGAACTTCTGTACCATACCCCATCATAAGTCCAGGTAGGTCTCATTCTGCCAGCATCTCAGGTGACTTAGCCCCCGTCCCCCCTTGCATGGAGGCATGCTGGAACTTGGCTTACTTGGCTGCACGAACTGTCATCCACAGGTGGGGTGGGGAGGCAGGGCGAGAGGAAGTGTCTGCATCTTTGTATTTTTCTAGCATTATACAAAATCCCTAGGCAAGGCAGGTGTGCTTGATAGATGGAAGGAGGGGGCCTCTCAGCAGGTGCAGCAGCAGAGCAGGCAAGCACAGCAAGTGAGCAGTGACTTCAATATGCTGTGCCCTGTGGCATGGAGCCTGGAAGTGCCATGGAGTGGCACCACTGTTGCTGTTGTCACTGGCTATCTATGTGGAAGGAGGCTTGAGAGAGGGTGTAGGTATGCATGTATTTGTCTGCAGCCTGGGCCCGAGTGGAGCCATAGCATGGGAGGGATCTGGGGCAAAGTGGGGCTGGGCAGGGTATGTGTCTCAAGCCTAACCCCAAGGGGTGGCCATGGAGCAGGAGGGGTGGGAAGTGGAGCTGATTCCACTGCTGCCACTGCCTCTCTGTAGGAGTAGGGCTAGAGTGTGAGTGAGTGAGTGAGTGAGTGAGTGAAAGAGAGTCTATGTGTGTGAGAGGGAGAAAGAAGTGTGTGTGTGTGTGTGTGTGTGTGTGTGAGAGAGAGAGAAAGAGATCTGTATGTGTATGTGTGTTCAGCCTGGCTCTGTGCTGCAACCCTCCCCTCCCCACCCCTGATCCATGGCAGACCCCGGTGGAACAGGTGCCCCCAGTCCCCATCCTAGCTCTGGGAGATGCTCATGACCAGCCAGTCCCTGCCAGCACTCAGCAGACGCGCTCCCCTGCCTGGCTCCCAGCTCCTGGGTGTCCTCAGCTCAGCTGGGAAGTCCAGCCCTGCTTCTCTGTGATTCTCTGATTCCAGTCACTGGCAGAGCAGCAGGGGAGGGGAGGACTGCTCCCTCTTACCAGGCAGCCAATCAGGGATGGCTTGTACTTTAGGCTGTGCTCAGGAGTCTCCTACAGCCTGGGGAACCCATGGGGCATGCTGGGAGGCATGAGAGTGCACTCCCAGGCTGCTGGCCTCAGCCAGTGCAGGTAGGCTTTGAGCCCCCCTCACCAAACAGTGCATGTCTGTTCTGTTTGGTGCCAACCTTATCTGGAGTACTGAGTGTTTCCACCTCAGGCTTTTTGAACATCTCTACTTAGCCAGAAGTTCCTGTAACCTTTGATTATTCTTCAGTTTCCCCAATTTGGGGTTTACTTGCACTTTTCTATTACAGTACCAAATCAAAATGTTTTGTTTACTAAATAATTTTGATCAGGACAACAAAGATAACATTTTCCCCCCACTCCAATTCGGGTCTCAGAGAATCACATTATAATTTTCAGTTCTAGATAGAGGTTTTAATATGTATTACTCCTGTATAGCTTGTATTAGTTATCTTTTAAAAATAGCATTGATGGTTCTTACCTTATTAGGATAGTTGATCCACCAATTAAAATAACATAGAGCATGCAATGAACATGAAATAAGGTTTGATCCAAATCCCTAAGTTAATAAAAAAGCTTGCATTGACTGCAATGGGCTTTGGGTCCAGTATTCAGTGTCTAGCTGTACAATGCATGAGAACTGTTAGGGTGACAATATTTGGATCTTGGAGAGCATTGGATTTGCAGCTGAATAAAGCCTTTAAGCTGTGTCTCAGCAAAAGCTGCTGGTCACAAAGCAGGATGATATATTAAAAATAACACTGCAAATGCTTAGGCAAGCAATTTTCTAACAAGTTCATAGTGTTGTAAAGTATGGAGCCCATTGTGTAAGAAGAACAAGATGCAGCCCATCAGCTATCATCAGGAGATAAAGCAGAAGTAAAACCTTGGAGATGAAGAAGGAGTAAGCAAGAAACCAGAAAAAACCAGCAAGTGCCCGGAGGAAGTCTTGAGCACGCGCTCTTAGCAGAGAGGCATGTAAAGAATGAAATGCATAGGTAATCCCATGCTAATGAAGTAAACAGTAAACAGAGGCAGAGCTTGAAAGGGGAGGAAATATGGGTGGAACAAAAGGAGGGAAGAAGGTGGAGTGAATGTTAATGAGTATGAACGAAGGTGTATAAAATGTGAAAAGAACTAATGTTCAGTGCAGGTCCCCGGTTTGTTGGTTTTTTGGGACCTGGCCCAAAGCTGTCTCCATGTTGAAAAAAGCTGTTGTGAACAATGTGTGCTGATGTTTGCTCCCTGTTTGCTCTGGCTAATGACTAACAGGATCCATGAGCAATTGGATCATTGTCTCCCTAGTCATTGGGCTCCCCATGGAGTCGGGGTCTAACAAGAACTATGGTAGGGAATGCTCATCACAGAAATATGCTGTCCCCTGAAACACGTATAGCACAACATTGGGCAAACATCATTTAGTTTATGCTACCAGGAGAACTTATCAGTGTGTGCTAACATGTAGAAAGATGGCTACATTACATCCACTTTCAGAAGATAGTGGATAGAGACAAAAAATGGTGTGCTTCACTGCAGTGCCTCCCAGCATGCTCCTTACATGTGTAGGTATGTTTTCACCTCTATTAGTACCCATAACTGAGTAACTTTTT
>NW_017729027.1:49193596-49196889 GCF_001723915.1 Gavialis gangeticus | reverse complement strand
ACCTCTATTAGTACCCATAACTGAGTAACCTTTTGCTTATACCCTAGGACAGGTATGGCCAACCTGCAGCACACAAGTAGCATGTACTGCTGCTGTGTAGCATGGGACAGTTGCTATGAGTGAAAGGGAGACAGCTGGGTGGGAAAGGGGTCAGAGCTGAGCTGAGAATAAAGAGGGGACAAGGGTGGGGTCTTCACTGTACCAACCTAGTTCAGCTGGAGGGGCTGGGTGGAAACAACCTAGAGCCCACACAGCCCAGTAGAGATGCTGGGTGCAAGACACAACTGCTTCAGGTCTTTGCCTTCCTGAGAAAGGTAAGATTGGTCATCCTCCTTCCCTCTCTCCACTCATGAGTGCTTGGCACCCCTGCCCTCCACCACGAGGGTGTTTTGCCCAATGTGTAAATTTTTTTAGGTACAGCTCTGCCTTGGCCTAGCCCAGAATGGCAGTCCCAGATCAGGACTTGCATGTCTACAGAAAGCTCTGAGTCCAGGGAACCCAGAGTGAGATGGTCTCCATGTTAGGGCACCCAGAAATAAAGTAAGGCACTCATTCAGCCCTATGTGCCCTAATGCCATCCCGCACTTGCTATTCAGCCAGGGTGCCCCCACCCCCATTACACCCTAACCCAGGGTTTCAACTTCATTTAACCTGCCTCTTGCCAGTGACAACTTCTGGTGCAGCAGTGGCCTTTCTATGGGACTGGAGACTTGAGCATCCCACCACCATTTTGCAACCCAGGGTACAAATTCTATCAGGCACACCTCTGGGGGGTGGAGATAAGAGTGGCACTTGGGGAGAGGTGAGACTTAACTTGTGGCACACTTGCCCAAAAAGTTGGCCACTGGTGCTCTAAGATTTTCCTCACACCTTCCTTTTTCTATTCCCATTGTTCTCCTTGTTTTGAAAATATCTTCAAAGTAACAAACTGAATCCACCTGCAAGTAGTAGTGAGTCTATACACACTATTTCAGCACAGGTCCTGTATCACATGAAAATACCACACACCACTGTGTAAGATCAGAAATGGCCATCCTATTACAATAACATAGGGTGATCATAAAATCTAATTTGTAATGATTAATTTAGTAACTTTTGACATTATACTGATATCCTGTATGCTTTTTTTTTCCTTATTAGCACAGGTACAATTAACTATGATGTCCTACTTTTGCTCCTATCCCTATGTTATGAATAAATAGAAATAAAAATGTTCAGGATCCCATAATACCACATGAGTATACACATAAGATTCATTGCAGTATACAGCCTATATTACAAATGTTGAAATAAATGTATGAAAAACTTTCCTATGTGAACATTTCAATTGGTGAATATTACAATAGAGGCAATAAAAAGTTTGCCTACTTGTCTTACAGAATGCAATAGGTACCCTGACTGAATAGTTAACAAAAAAAACCCTGATATGTCATTATTTCAAGTAAAAGTGCTAAATTTTAACATAATTTAGTATTCATTTGAAAGTATGTTAAAATGCATTAATAATCTTTTCTATGCATTAATTTCCACTTAAAAAATCAGTTTGTCATTCCAGTTGACTCATCCTGCTTAATTAAATGGGAGTCATTCCATTGCCTTTTATGGATTTTAGATGAGGTACCAGGATCAGTTGCATTATGAAGAGATGCATGTTGAAACTCAATGTATGTAACAAATAAATGATAGTGAAAGAAAACATATTAGAAAAATAGGTCTGAACCTGTAAGATCCCATTTATACCGAAAAGTTTGACCTTTCTTGGGCTTTTGCTGGTGAACTTAAAATTAAACTACTTAGGAAGATAGGGGTTCTGACCCCAAAAGCCTGTACTTTTTGATGAATATTATACATGGGTTAAAGACTGAAACACAAAGAGTCATTTTTATTGAGCAGATCAATGCAAAACGATTTTGCTAAAAGCTGTGTTTAAATTAGATAGAAGTCTAATAGATGAGAAGGAGACACCATTTTAAACAAAAGTGACATGGAAGAAGATTCAAAGCCAAAAGTGAACAGTACAGAAGACCAAAGGGCCTAGGATAAAATTAGAGAAGAATGTAATGATTACACCAATCTAGCTATTGACCAAGTAAAACTTGTCAATACAGAATTAAGATTGGCGAAGATTTTGCTCTTGTAAAACACTATTCAGTGAACCTGAAAAGCAGGAAACAGAAAAAAATGCCAACACAACTTTTTCTCCTGTTGCTACCAGTAGTCACTGGGAATCAGCTGCATGCTCTCTAGCTTTGTTAGGTGTAGCTGAACTGAATAATGGGGTGATTAGTTGGAGTTTCTTAGCAGAACTATGATTGTGACATGAGGAAAACGAGCTGTGAGGGGGAGGTCCTGTCTTTTGAATAATGATTCTCCCATTGTTGCTTTCCCACAGATGGGTGATTATGAAAAGAAATACATACAAACCTTGAGAAGTACCTGAAGAAGTAACTAAAGCTCACACATACTGAAGAGAAAAATATCCCTCCTCTTGGTTTCCCACCAATTCTCTTCCTACTACACCATTTATCCTACTCCTCTTGACCTGAGCTCCATCTCTTCTTTCCTACTCTACTAGTCTTGGAAACTGTTTCAGTCCATGTTTCCCGCCATATGGGGGAGTGACCCCATCCCTAAGCCAGAGTTTTTTTCCCTCTTGCTTATGCTCCTTGGGCATTTTTACATATGCTCCAGGAGGCGGGGGGGGGGGGTGCGGGGAGACGGGCAAATAATCTTTATTTCAAAGTACCCCATCATCATTTCTCAGCACAGGGACTCTAATACACATGGAGCATGTTAATTTTCAACAGACTCAATTAAACCAGTCTGTTCTGATGAACTGGATTTCAGGTGTGTCAGCAAAGGCTCCCTGACTATGTATAGGAGTCCCCATGGCTCTTGTATTCTTGGATGCTGAGTGGCACTGCTTTAGCTAGAGGTGTAGAGTATGCTCCCACCCAGGGTATTCTATAGCAGTGTCTCATGATTAATTCCACTCATGCTGAAGAGAACCTGAAACCCAGGTCTCCCATTTCCTCAGGCTATTTTTTAAAATTTACCACCAAAGGGTGTGTCCAGATGAGCGTGTACTTGCCTCTTGCCCTGTCTCAAACCCCTTTGAGGTGGGGCAACAGGCACGTGCAGGAATAAAAAAAAAAAACTTGCAGTGTGGGGATGAAATTAGACCCCTGGATATCCAGGGGTCTAAAAAAATTGAAGTTTAAAAAAGCAGAGCAGGGCATGGTCCGGAGGCAACCAGAGGCTGCGTCCTCCACGGAGATGCTCTGGCTGCCAGA
>NW_017729027.1:49192886-49193199 GCF_001723915.1 Gavialis gangeticus | reverse complement strand
CCGCCCCGGGGCGCCCCGCCCCCCCCCCCCCCCCCCCCCACTTCTAAGGTAAGTGGAGGATTTGTTTTCCTTTTTTTCTGTTTTTTTTTTTTCCTGGTTTTCTTTTTAAGTGATGATGCCTAGGGTTGTGGGGGCATGTGGGCCTTGTAGGGGGTATGGTAACACCTGAAAAGGCCATTTGGCCCCTGTTGGGGGCCATAGCCCTGTTGGGGGGCTGTAGCCCTTTTGAGGGGACCAATCCCCTGTTGGGGGGATTGAGCCCCTTGTGTGGGGGCCAACCCCTTGCTGGGGGACTGTATCCCCTGTGTGAGGG
>NW_017729027.1:49187669-49187886 GCF_001723915.1 Gavialis gangeticus | reverse complement strand
CAGGGGTCTAAAAAAATTGAAGTTTAAAAAAGCAGAGCAGGGCATGGTCCGGAGGCAACCAGAGGCTGCGTCCTCCACGGAGATGCTCTGGCTGCCAGAGTGTCTCTGTGATTGACCCCTTTCCCTAGTGCTGAAACATGCAGCTGGCCAGGCCATGTGTTCAGCAACAGGGCTCCAGTGCCAGTGAGTAAATGGTCGGTGGGGCTGGAGGAAGGGG
>NW_017729027.1:49180681-49182669 GCF_001723915.1 Gavialis gangeticus | reverse complement strand
TATGGTAACACCTGAAAAGGCCATTTGGCCCCTGTTGGGGGCCATAGCCCTGTTGGGGGGCTGTAGCCCTTTTGAGGGGACCAATCCCCTGTTGGGGGGATTGAGCCCCTTGTGTGGGGGCCAACCCCTTGCTGGGGGACTGTATCCCCTGTGTGAGGGCTGAATCCCCTGTTGGGGGGCCATAACCCCTGTGTGGGGGCCATTGCTGCTGTGGGAGGGCAGCAAAATATATATTCATAAATTCATGAAACCTGTATTTAGAGTTCACATTATTATGATAAGAGATTTGCTTTAACACTGCAGATATATCAATAAAACATTGTCCAACTGATTGCTGTCTCACTCACTCTCTTTACAGTGGTCTTTTGTTTTACTTGTGGAGGAACATGGATTTGGGGGCATTTTACAGAGTGGCAGGACCCTGCTTGCTCAGAGCTGGCATTTTGGACCCAGCTGGCTGTGGCTGACCTCCTGGCCAAATGGGGCTAGAAGGACATGCTTTGTCAGTTCAAAGGAGGCCAGCATACCCAAAACATCTTCTGTGTTATAGCTGCCCAGATGGCCAGACAGGGGGCAGTAGTGCTGCACAGAGGCCAGCCTTGCAACCACAATCCACTGGCAGCTGCCCCAGAGGGGCAGATGCTTCTACTGGCTGTGCAGTCCCCCTCTGGGTCTGGCAGGTGCATAGCAGGTCACAGCCAGGCAGCAGCCCCCACTGCCAGACTGCTGCAGTGGGTAGAGGGTACAGGGAACTCTCAGGGCTGCTTCAGCAGTGCAGCTGGCACAAGGGGTAGTGTCCCCAGGTACCAATTGGCTGGGCCCCAGAAGCTCCTGAGAGCTAGCACCCTTGAGCTACTTGCCAGGGCGGCTTTTTATACTGCTTTGGACAGCACAGGTGCTGGCCCCGGGCTCTAGCTCCCCCTGGCTGCAGATCTGGGAGGAGCCAGGCAGGGTTATTTTGCCCCAAGTGGCACAATTTGCTCCACACCAAAGTGTATGTCTGAGCATGTGCACTGAGGCAAAAAGCCCCAGATCAAATTTGCACCACTTCTATTTGAGCTCCTGCAACTGCACATGCTTGCATGTGTGGATGCACCACACTAGCTACATTTCCAAGGAGGAATGATTCAATTTCACCTAGGTGTTGGCTACAAAGGACCAATTCACAGGATCATATTGAATTCTATTTCATTGCACAGGATTTGAAGTTACCAATAAAATCATAAATGCAAATTTTGAGTTATAGGTGGTACTGGTCACCTTAGCACATACACACGCACATGCACTCACTCATTCAAACTCATGTAGGATAGTGTGTAGTGGCTGCTGTAGTGATTGCTAGCACTGGTATCACTATATCTACCTATCTGAGGCCCTGAAATCTGCTGTTGATGGTCAGCTTCCTTCAAGGTGATGTCTTCTCCAGAAGGGGGTCACCTGCTTGTCCTTCTGTCTCTGTAGGTCAGGTACTGGATGAGAGGGTGCCACTGAGGATCACACTTCACTGCCTTTTATCCCTTTCTGATAGTCTTGTGTGATCCCCCAGCATCATCTTGGCTACCGAATCTGGAGGGCACTGTCCCAGGTGGGTCTTGAGTAGTACCTGACAGATGTTTCATAGTTTCATAGTTAGCAGGGTTGGAAATGATCTAAGCAGATCATCAAATCTGACCCCCTGCCATGTCAGGAAAGAGTACTGGGGTCAAACGACCTCAGCAAGGTGATTGTCTAGCCTTGTCTTCAAGACCCCCAAGGTAGGAGCCAGCACCACTTCGCTTGGAAGTTGGTTCCAGATCCTAGCCACCCTGACAGTGAAGTAGCACCTCCTGATGTCTAGTCTGAATCTACCCTCTGTCAGCTTGTGACCGTTATTTCTAGTCACTCCTGGTAGTGCTTGGGGGAACAGGGACTCCCCCAGTGCCTGCTGGTCCCCTCTGACTAGTTTCTAACAGGCCACTAGATCCCCCCTCAGCCTTCTCTTGTGGAGG
>NW_017729027.1:49175224-49175681 GCF_001723915.1 Gavialis gangeticus | reverse complement strand
AACAAGGATTCCCCCAATGCCTGCTGGTCCCCTCTGACTTGTTTCTAACAGGCCACTAGATCCCCCCTCAGCCTTCTCTTGGGGAGGCTGAACAGGTTCAGGTCCTGTAGCCTCTCCTCGTAGGGCCTGCCTTGCTGACCCCTGATCATGCGAGTGGCCCTCTTCTAGACCCTCTCCATGTTGTCCACAACCCTCTTGAAGTTTGGCGCCCAGAACCGGACGCAGTACTCCAGCTGCGGCCTGACCAGTGCTGCATGGAGGGGGAGTATCAACTCCTTGGACCTGCTTGAGATACATCTGTGGATGCATGAAAAGGTGTGGTTGGCTTTCCTGACTGCAATCCCCATACTGTCGGCCCATGTTCATCTTGGCATCTATGATGACTCCAAGATCCTTTTCTGCCTCTGCACTGATGAGAAGGGAGTTCCCCAGCCTGTAGGTATGGTGCTGGTTCTTC
>NW_017729027.1:49168181-49175008 GCF_001723915.1 Gavialis gangeticus | reverse complement strand
TGTAACCTGTCTAGGTCCAATTGTAGCCTATTCCTCCCTTCTAACGTGCCCACATCCTCCCACATCTTAGTGTTATAAGCAAATTTGAACAGGGTGCTTTTTACCCCTCGTCCAAGTCACTGATGAAGATGCTGAACAGTGCGGGCCCAAGGACTGAGCCCTGTGGAACCCCACTGCCCACATCCCTACAGGTCGAAAATGACCCATCCACCACCACTCTCTGGGTGAAACCCTCCAGCCAGTTGGCAGCCTATTTGAATGTGTAGGTGTCAAAACCACAGTCCCCCTGTTTTTTAATAGAAACAGGGTGAGAGACAGTGCCAAAGGCCTTCCAGAAGTCCAGAAAAACTATGTCCACTGATATTGATGTAGAAATTCAGACAGGATCACTGTTTGGCTAACAGAAACACTTTGTTTTGCATGGCCATGGGAGAACAGCAAGAGGCAGCTGATGCTCAATGAGAGTAAAGCACAGGTTGCTTTATGTACTGATAAATCACATACAGGTCAACCCACCCCCCCGCACCAGGCTCTTGGCAGTCTGACAGCAACTCATCTTGGTGTCTGGCTCGGCCAAGCGAATTTTCTCAAGCTGTCTCCTGATAAGCCTATCCTGAAGGCCACTGAGTTGTTCTCACTCGGCCTTTACCCACATCACATCTCCCCCTCATCTCCCTCCTATCCTGACCTGATACGTATACACTCCTTTCAGTACTTTTTCATTCCTCATCATTCCCCCCTTGTAAGCACTTGTGCTTACACTTCTATATTCATAAGGCCTTTGATATTTTCTTGTCACTTGCACTCATAGGCCACTAGGTGACTTCATCATTAAGAGCTCCTAGAGCATCAGTGCTGGCATTAAAAAAATTCTCCATAACTCCCAAAAAGTTTACAATAGCTCTTTCTAATTCAGCTACCCCCAACCAAGGAAGAAATGCCCTAGTAAATTGATGGAACCCGGTGTGTTGGGAGACCAGTGGGTTTTCAACTGCTCGCCTATGTCTGGGCAAGCCAGGTGGGGGATTAGACAACTCATGCCGAGAAAGGCTTGGGTGTAAATCAAACTCTGAGATGATTCTCCCCAGAGCACAGGTACTGACCCAATGCCATGGCAAAATCTTGTGGGAATCATTCCTGCATAGCCAAAACAAGCCTGGAGCATCTATAGTGCTGAGGTCCCTACAGGTTGTGCTCCTAATTTGGCACTTCCGATTGACCAGTAAGGTATAGGAAGGGGCACGTTGGCTCCCCACCAACCTGCGCTGAAATATTGATTGATTACAAGAAGTAGAACCTAACAACATGTAGAATTTGGAGCCATTCATTACCAGACTATGGGTGTCCTCCAGGTTTCTATGAATAGTGAGAGACCCATTGGTGCACTGAAGGGACTTATTTCCCAGCAAGATCCCAGACATATTATGGGAGTGATAATCGAAGGTTACTTGACATTTGGGGTAGTGCCCCACTGAGTAAACAACTTCGCCCATCCTACCACTCCCATTGGACCTATAAGAGGGTTGCTTCCAGTTTAAAAGATGGTTTCCTGCTATCCTGAGTCTTTTTCCACCATTCAGGGATCAACTGCTGTGTTCTACTAGAGCGGGAGGAAAATCTGATGAGGATGGTATTGGTACTGTTTCCGCAATCCTCAAGGGGAATCGGTACGCCAAGCACTGGGATTCCTCTGGCTGGGTGTGTAGGCCCATGTATGCACACCCAGGAATTCATAAGGTTGCCTGCACTGCCCCAAACATAATAATGTTCTCCTCCCATGCCCTGACTAAAACCCTGGGCATGAAGCAGAATAAAAGAAAAGGTAACATCTCGGTGCCTTCTTGAGTGGTATTCCAGATGCTGCTATCCCTTGGAATTTCAAGGGTCTACCCTTGACTAAAACTTAGGCCTCCAGCACACTACCACCAATAAAATACTGACCACAAGAATACAGAACAGTGTTACCCCCTGGGGAGTTTCTAAATCTACTTAATTATCTGTGACATCCCAAGGGTTAGTATGATTCATACTAAGTTGCTAAAGGCAATTCAACACACAGAGCAAAAGTCCATAGTAAAACTTGGCTAGACATGTAGGCTATTCTTCGAGACTTCATTGTCTGACCTTCACTCAGAGGAACCCTCTGGATCTTCATGGAGGTATCACTGCTGAGAGAAGCCTTCCACTTCATCTGGGTTGTTACCTTCTTGCAGTGGGAGGCATGGACCCAAGCAGAAACCTTGGCAACCTTCACAGCAGTTGGGGTGGTTAGCAGGATCTGAAAAGGCCCCTTCCACCGAGGCTGTGGGCAGTCCTTCCTTTGGTGAAATTTAACCAGGACCCAATCTCCTGATTAGACTGGTTTGCCAACCGAGCCACCATCTAGAGACTGAGGTTGCGCTGTGGCTTTAACCTGCAATGAGATAAAATTGAGGGTGTCACGGAGTGGGGCCTAGGAGCGACCGTGATCCCGCTAGCGCCCCCTTACCATGGCAAGATCCAGCACCCTCTAATTCTCGCCCACCACATCTTTGATCTTATATAGTTTTATATGGGAGGCTGCCTTTGATCTCCTGATCTCTATGGGTGACTTGGTGCACCCCCAGCCTTATAGGCTACGCGTGCCTCCTACCTCCCCTTTAGCACGCCCCAAGCCTCGCAGTTATTCCAGATGTTCTTGTGTCTCCAATCTTAGAATACTAGCCCTCCCGGGCTTCACTCTTGCAGGCTGGTCCCCCCCTGGGGCCTATGCCACGCGCTTCCCACGCTCTTGCCCTCTCTGGGGCCTGTGTCTGCGCCTCTCGTGCTCTTGCCCTCGCTGGGGCCTGTCCCGTGCCAAACCACATCCGGGGCTCAGGTGGTGCACAGCCATGCCTGGCCCCTGACCCTTCTCGGGGTCCTTATGCCACACGCTTCCCGTGCTCTTGCCCTTGCTGGGGCCTTTATCTGCGCTACTCATGCCCGTGGCTCTCTCTGAGCCTGTCCTGTGCTCTCGTGCCCGTGGCTCTCTCTGAGCCTGCTCCGCGCTACGTGCACCCGTGGCTCTCTCTGAGCCTGTACACCAGCCCTGTCTTGGGCTTTCACCGGCGCCGGGGCTCAGGTGGCACGCAGCCGTGCCTGGTCCCCTGACCCTTTTCGGGGTCCTATGCCCTCACGGGGCTGAGTACTGCCCTCTCAGGCTGGGGTCTCAACCCCACACACCACACCACTCTGGTAACAAGCTGCCGCACCTTCCCGGTGCTGCTCGGTGCCCACACAGGGCACCCAGGAACCCTCAGACTACTGGGGAGCTCCCATGAGGCCTCCTCACACCCCTACAGCCTCACCCAGTCCTCCTGATGATATACACAACAGAACCATAAGCCCACCGGCTATAACAAAACAGTAAGCCTACCGGCCACAACATAAAGTCCAGGCCCACCTGGCTCTCTGGCCCACAGCCTCCTGGTCAGGCTTCTCTTCACCCTGACCATCATGCAGCCCTCTGGGTGCTCAGGCTGCACTGCTTGGCTTAGCTCTCCTGCAGAGCTCTTACCCCTCAGGCTGCCAGAAGGGAACTGCTAGCCAGGTTCTGGCCTGGCTGTTTATAAGGGCCCAGCCCTGCCCCCTTCTGGTCACATGACCAACCTGGTTGCTCCAGCAACCCGCACCTGAGCTGCCCTGCCAATTAGCAGAGGCTCTAATCCCTACTAAGGCACGGGGCACCCAAGTGCCCCCGTGACATAGGGCCTCTGGTCACTTTAGACCAGTTTGTTCACAAGTCTTTGCCAAGCAAAGCTTAATACCAAGTTTTTCCGTTCCACTTTACCCCCACTCTGAGGATGATTTGGGGTGTGGAGCTGGTATCAGATGGAAAGGACCTTGCAAACGTGTTGGACCACCTGGGCAACAAAATGGGAGCCATGGTCCAAGTCCAGGGAAAGGGGTAGACTGAAGCGGAACAGCAAGTCAAAAAGAAGCTTTTTGGCCACAGTGAGGGCATCAGCCCATCGGCAAGGGTATGCCTCAGGCCAGCTGCTAAAAAGGCAGACAATGACCAAGACACACTTCCAGGGTCCCGACCTGGGTGACTCGATGAAATCTATCTGGAGTTGGGAAAAAGGGTAGAGACCTGAAGGTCTGTGGAATACATATGGTTAGTGGGGTGCCGGCCAGGACTGTGTCGCTGACACTGAAGACACTGGCAACAAAAATGGGCAGCCATGGTGGAAAAACTGGGGCCATACCAATGGTGGCCAACTTTGGCTATCATGAGGAATAAAAAAGTACTGAAAGGAGTGTATACGTGTCAAGTCAGGATAAGGGGGAAATGGGGAGATATGATATGGGTAAAGGCCGAGCGAGAACAACACAGCGGCCTTCAGGATAAGCTTATCAGGAGACAGCTTGAGAATCCTCGCTCGGCCCAGCCAGACACCGAGATGAGTGGCTGTCAGACTGCCAAGAGCCTGGTGGGGGGGGGGGGGTGTTGACCTGTATGTGATTTATCAGTATATAAAGCAGCCTGTGTTTTACTCTCGTTGAGCATCAGCAGCTTGAGAAAACTCACTTGGCCCAGCCAGACACTGAGATGAGTTGCTGTCAGACTGCCAAGACTATGTTACGGGGTGTGTTGATCTGTGTGTGATTTATCAGTATGTAAGTTAGCCTGTGCTTTGTTCTCATCGAGAATGAGCTGCCCCTTGCTGTTCTCCCATGGCCATACAAAATAAAGTGCTTCTGTTAGCCAAACAGTGATCCTGTCTGAATTTCTGCATCATCTTGGGGGCTTGTCTGGGAAGTGTCCTTACACAGACCGCCCCAAGTAGGACCCTTGTCTAGGCTCTTTGACTCCATCGCTCCAAAAATGATTTCCTCGACTCGGTTCTTCGGCTCTGCAGCTTCGACACTCCGGTCCCTGATTTACCATCTGTCTGTTTGGTTCTGTAAAAATCCCTGGCCAGGTTGAGTACCTGCCTGTTTCGGTGTCAGTAAGTCCTAGGCATGACAATGGGTAGTGGGACCTCTAAGGTCCCGCCGGTTTATGTTTCTAAAATATGGGTCCTGGTCAATGCAGCACTTAATTAAATGGAACCGGTATACCGATGGTGACCCCATATTTTGTTGGCCCTTAGATGGGTCATGGGATCATCATATCCTCAAACACCTCTGAGACAATTTGGAAAGTAAGCACCCTGTTCAAATGGAAGCCTGGTACCTATGGGAAGACGAGTCTGAAAAGCATCGTAAGCGCACCCTTGTGGCTTTCTTTTAAGGATAATGAAGAAAAATTTAAGAAGCATATTGATCACCTTCAAAATCAAGTTAAAAATCTCCAGTGTCAGGGACCAACCCCGTCTGCCCCTTGTTCACCATTTCTGGCTAGGCTTTACCCAGCCTTGCCCCCATCACCAGACGATCCACCCTGAGATGATTTGTTGGATCACTGGGTCCTGTTTCCACCACCTCCCACCGGTCCCGTGGCCTTGGCACCGTTGCGTCAACCACATCTTCTTCCCTGGCAACTTCAACAGCCCTTACCCCTGGCCCTTCATCTCCCATTACCACCATCACCTTTGATTCTCTCACAGGGGACCGGTTCAAAATTGACGTCCCCCTGGACCCCCATGACGGGTGGACCATACATTCAGCTTCCCTAGATCAGCAGAACACCCCAGTCAAATTGACCCTCCAGAACCGAAATAACGCTACCACCAAGGTAGACTGCCAAAGGACTCCTATAAGGAAGGCCTGCCGGGGCGGAAACCTTGCACAGTATCCCCTCCAAGAATACCCTGTGCCAAGGGGGCAACCCATGGTAGTTCATGTCCCCTTCTTACCATCAGAAATTGTTTCTTGGTCAATAACCTTCCCTAAACTCCGTGATGACCCTACAGGGTTTGCTCAAAAACTCTAAACCCTCTTTCAGGTTTATAAGCCAACCCACTGTGATATTCAGATGCTCCTCAGAGTTCTTCTTCCTGGAGGCCAGAAAGACACCCTCCTTAAAGCGGCCAACTGACCTCCTCAAGACCCCGGCAAGGACCATCTGCCAAACCTCTATAATCAGGTCCTTGAGGCCGTCCCTAGGGTCTCCCCACAAAAAACAGACTAGTCCAAAATTTCCACCTGAATTCAAAAGCCAGAAGAACATCCTGCTGAATATTATTCTCACCTGATCCACACCTATAAGGCACATTCAGGCAGTCAGAACCCAGAAACCAACCTCCCTGCCATGATTATTCAGACCTTTGTTTTGGGACCGTTACCTAGGATCTCTGAGCCCCTGCAAAACACCGTGATTGGGTGGGAAACTAAACCTCTTGCCAAAGTTTTGGCTGCTGCCACTCATTTCTATACTAAAGCCCAACAGTAAAAATCAAAGGCTCAAGACAAGCTGATGGCTTTGCAAACCAGAGATCTCCAGGGTGGCACCAGACCATGGCACCCTGCAGGACCGTTTCACTTGTCCCAACCACCTGGTCCCTCTAACATTCCCAATGATGTCTGCCGCTACTGTAAGCAAAAAGGCCATTGGAAAAATGAGTGCCCGAAAGAACCCGGGGGTCCCACGCTCTTAGCTCATGCCTCTGCATTTCAGCCAGGCGCCCACCGAGCTCCACTGCCCAGACCAGCTCCTCTCCAGTCCTTCAAATGTGAAAATCAGTGTTAGGACAGCTGAGAAGACCCAGAGACTCTAGCCCCTTTACTTTCTGCCTTTTCCAATGCTACAATACCTGTTACTGTGGGAGGATGAACTGTTCCCTTTTTTGTTGACACTGGTGCTTCTTTGTCTATGCTTAGCTCTGATTTTGGTTCTAAGGTTCCCATTTCTGATAGAGTGATCA
>NW_017729027.1:49162671-49163181 GCF_001723915.1 Gavialis gangeticus | reverse complement strand
GCTAATGGAACAGGAACCCGAGTCCAATTCTTCCTCGTTGCAACAGGAACTATTGGCTCATGTTCCTGAGTCCTTTTCGTTCCACTCCACAACCAAAGTGCCATCCCAGTTTCTATCAAGGTTAAAGCAGGAGTGTCTCCCCCATCGATCCTGCAATACCTGCTATCAGTTGCTGCCTCCAAAGGCATTGCTCCTGTAATACAAGGTGGAACAGGGTGTCTTTGTACCTGCCTGTTCTTGGTGTAATAACCTGATCATTCCAGTCCGAAAGAAGGAGAAGCATACACCTGAGGGGTTGCCTGTTTATTGTTTTGTTCAAGATTTGTGTACTATTAACAATTTTGTGATTCCCTTCACAGCTGTGGTAACCAACCCCGCCACTGTACTTTCTCAAATACCTGCTTCCGCTCTTTATTTTTCTGTGGTGGATCTCTGTAATGTTTTCTTTTCTATACCAGTTCACCCTGACTCTCAATATTTATTTGCTTTTACTTATCAGGGCCGGCAATA
>NW_017729027.1:49158215-49161672 GCF_001723915.1 Gavialis gangeticus | reverse complement strand
TCTCCAGATGGGGTTTTCCTCACATTACCCCAGACTCAAATTCCTGCCTTGATGATGACGCTAATGGAACAGGAACCCGAGTCCAATTCTTCCTCGTTGCAACAGGAACTATTGGCTCATGTTCCTGAGTCCTTTTCGTTCCACTCCACAACCAAAGTGCCATCCCAGTTTCTATCAAGGTTAAAGCAGGAGTGTCTCCCCCATCGATCCTGCAATACCTGCTATCAGTTGCTGCCTCCAAAGGCATTGCTCCTGTAATACAAGGTGGAACAGGGTGTCTTTGTACCTGCCTGTTCTTGGTGTAATAACCTGATCATTCCAGTCCGAAAGAAGGAGAAGCATACACCTGAGGGGTTGCCTGTTTATTGTTTTGTTCAAGATTTGTGTACTATTAACAATTTTGTGATTCCCTTCACAGCTGTGGTAACCAACCCCGCCACTGTACTTTCTCAAATACCTGCTTCCGCTCTTTATTTTTCTGTGGTGGATCTCTGTAATGTTTTCTTTTCTATACCAGTTCACCCTGACTCTCAATATTTATTTGCTTTTACTTATCAGGGCCGGCAATATACCTTCACCCATCTGCCTCAAGGATTTCATAACTCACCCACCATATATAGCCAACTTCTCAAATCTGACCTCGATACAGTCCAGATGCCTCATAATTCTGTGCTAGTTCAATATGTAAATGATTTGCTTCTCTGTTCTGATACTCTCCCTCACTGCCAAACTGACTCTGTCGCTCTTTTAGACCAACTTGCAGCACGGGGCCACAAAGCCTCCTGCTCTAAGCTCCAATTCTGTCAAACTTCTGTTACCTATTTCTCACGGTACCGGTCACCTGTCTCCTGATCGTCTTTCTGCTGTTCTTTCCCTTCCATGCCCAAAGACTAAACGCCAACTTCGTGGTTTCCTAGGTGCTGCCAGCTACTGCCGACAGTGAATTCCTAATTATTTTGGAGTTTCCAAATCTCTCACCTTTCTCACCTCTGATTCTTCCCCTGACCTGCTCCCCTGGGAACATGTCCATGAATCTGCATTCTGTCAGCTCAAGCAAGCCCTTTCTTCTTCTCCCACTCTTGGTCTGCCTAACGATTCTAAGCCTTTCACTCTCCTCTGCCATAAACATCAAGGCACTGCCTCTGGTGTCTTGACCCAGCCTTTCGGACCCCCCCCACACCGTCCTATTGCTTACTATAGTGCCTCCCTTGACCCAGTTTCTTCTGCGTTTCCTCCTTTTCTCTGCACCATACCTGCTGCCGCTCTGCTGGTTTCTAAAACTGATAACCTTGTCCTCAGCACCCCATTACTGTTGCTGTCCCACATGCTGTCCTTGCCCTTTTCCAATGTGGCAGAACTCAGCACTTGTCCCCTGGCCATCTAACCCGCTACGAGGTGGTTCTCCTGGCTGTGGACCACGTGACCCTTGTCCACTGTGATCCCCTCAATCCTGCCTCTCTTTTTCCTTCACCCTCGGATGGTCAACCGCATGACTGCACTCAGTTTGTGGATTTTGTTTCCCTTCCCCATCCTGACCTTTCTGATACTCCTCTGACTAACCCTGACCTCATTTTCTATGTTCATGGCTCCTGTTTTCGAGATAATCATGGCATTCTTCAAGCTGGCTCTGCTGTCTGCTCCAATTATGCCATTGTTGAATCTGCTCCTCTTTCTGTTACTAATGCTCAAGGTTCTGAACTCATTGCTCTCACTCATGCCTGTCACCTTGACACTGAACAATCTATTAATATCTATACAGATTCTCGCTATGCCTTTGGTGTCTGCCATTCCTTTGGACAGATCTGAAAACAGCAAGGGTTTCTCACTTCTGCTGCGACTCCCATCTCTCAGCACCACCTTATTACTGCTCTCCTGGATGCTGTTCTCCTTCCCTCCATTCTATGGTGCAAGGCACACACTGCTCCTGATGATCCTGTGTCTCTGGGAAACGATAGGTGGACACCACGGCCAAACCTGCCACCCTGTCAAAACTCTCAGCTCCGGTCCTTCAGGCTGCTCTCTACCTTCCTTCCCCTGTCTCCCCTGACCTTTCTTTTCTCCAGCACACTGCCCCGGGTGCCAAAAAGGATGCCTGGATCTCCACGGGCTGCTCTCTCCACTCCGATTCTTTGTGGCGGCACCTCTCTGGTCCCCTTGTACCCCCAGGGCCCTGTTATCCCTATAGGCCCAAATGGCCCACTCAGTGGTCCATTCAGCCAAAGGGGGATGATAGTTGAAGTTGGACGCCATTGATATGCCCCTTGTTTTTCTGCCATGGATGCCCATTTTTGTCACCACTGTCCACATTGTCAGTGACACAATCTTAGTTGGCTACCCCACCAACCACATGCATTCCGCAGACCTTGAGGTCTCTACCCTTTTTCCCACCTCCAGATGGATTTCATCGAGTCACCCAGGTCGGGACCCTGGAAGTATGTGTTGGTCATTGTCTGCCTTTTTAGCAGCTGGCCTGAGGTATACCCTTGCCGACGGGCTGATGCCCTCACTGTGGCCAAAAACTTCTTTTTGACCTTCTGCCCTGCTTCGGTCTACCGCTTTCCCTGGATTCGGACTGTGGCTCCCATTTTGTTGCCCAGGTGGTCCAACACCTTTCCATCTGATACCAGCTCCACACCCTAAATCATCCTCAGAGTGGGGGTAAAGTGGAATGGAAAAACTTTGATATTAAGCTTTGCTTGGCAAAGACTTGTGAACAACCTGGTCTAAAGTGGCCAGAGGCCCTCCCATTGGTATTTTTCCAAAACCAAAATTCTGTTCAGAGGTCCTGAGGTCTGACCCCTTTTGAGATTGTTATGGGTCGACCCATGAGGGGACTTGCTGCACCTCCACCCCAACATCTGACTCATCTACATGATTCTCTATTAACCTACTGCAAAGGGCTCACCAAGGCCCTCAATTTTATCTCATTGCAGGTTAAAGCCACAGCGCAACTTCAGTCTCTAGATGGTGGCTCGGTTGGCAAACCAGTCTAATCAGGAGATTGGGTCCTGATTAAGGTCCACTAGAGGAAGGACTGCCTACAGCCTTGGTGGAAGGGGCCTTTTCAGATCCTGCTAACCACCCCAACTGCTGTGAAGGTTTCCGAGGTTTCTGCTTGGGTCCATGCCTCCCACTGCAAGAAGGTAACTGCCCCGATGAAGTGGAAGGCTTCTCTCAGCAGTGATGCCTCCATGAAGATCCAGAGGGTTCCTCTGAGTGAAGGTCAGACAATGAAGTCTTGAAGGGGTTCCTTGTGAGTGAAGGTTCAGACAATGAAGTCTCAAAGAATAGCCTACACGGCTAGCCATGTTTTACTTGGAACTTCAAGGGGCTACCCCTGCATCTAAGGATTTGGTGACCTGGTCATAGAAAGCCACCAGGTTGCTCTGTCAGGACCTGCCTCTAATGAACCAGTGTTGGTTGCCCCTAAGCATTATCTCCCCTGCTGGCCCCTCGA
>NW_017729027.1:49152849-49153215 GCF_001723915.1 Gavialis gangeticus | reverse complement strand
AGCCAGCAGGAGGGTTGTTTCCCATACTACAAGCATTTGTGTAGAGGCATTTGAGGCCTCCTGTGGATGTGTGCACTGGCCCCCTAATCTCAGCATTGCTCTGGCCCCTGTGCTTACCTGTGTATATATTCTGCTCATTGGTCTAGGCTGGGCTGTACTTGTGAGTGCTGCTTGGTTTAGTGGGCCAAGGCTTCCTCCTCCCTCATCTTCCCCTTCCCTCAACAATGTGTTAGTCACATCGGTCTCTGCCTGCTGGTACCTGATGTTTCAGGAGTCCACCTTTGATTTATTAAGTTAATGGCTGTATTTTCATGGATTACAGGAATAGTTCATAAGGTGAGTGCTCAGTTTCAGGAATCAGTTCTT
>NW_017729027.1:49147505-49147849 GCF_001723915.1 Gavialis gangeticus | reverse complement strand
CCCTTGGCCTAGGTGCCCCTCCCCTGGGGCCTGAGGGGGGTGCAGTGTGGGGGCTGATCTGGTCCCTGCTCAGCAAAATGGAGTCAAAGAAGTTGTTAAACAGGTTAGCTTTGTCATCTGGTATGATGACCAAATTTCCTAGCTTGTCTTGGAGGAGCCCCACATTACCCGGTACCTTCTTTTTACCCCCTATGTATTTAAAAAAGGACTTCTTGTTGTCCTTGATCTGGGAAGCTAGTCCCAGTTCCATCTCTGCCTTGGCCTTCCTGACTGCCCACCTTCATCCCCGAACAACAACAGTATAATCCTCCCTGGTGATGGGCCCTCCCTTCCATTGGGTGTGC
>NW_017729027.1:49137142-49142505 GCF_001723915.1 Gavialis gangeticus | reverse complement strand
TAATGGCTGTATTTTCATGGATTACAGGAATAGTTCATAAGGTGAGTGCTCAGTTTCAGGAATCAGTTCTTAGCTTGATTAGCTTAAAATGGAGTTCCTTTGGCTAGGCTATTATCTACTGATGATCATCATTCACTCATATTCACTCAACAGATTTTATAACTTTACAATTACAATGTCAATGCAGTTTTAACAATGGTCCAAGGTGTAACTTCATTGTACAGGAAGTACATTCCTTAAGCATTTAAAAGTATAACATATAAAATACAAAATGTCATGGTAAAGATGAAAATGCACTGTGAGAAATATATAAAAGTGCAATGTGAGGTAGTGAGGATCAAGGGCTACTGGGGACAGTAAGTGAGTTAGGTTAGCACAGGATATATTTACAGTCCTTGCAGTGGATATTTTAGTTCTTTTGTTTTCTTTAGTGACACTGAGCTTAATCAATATGTAGATGTAGTTTTTAGGTTTCTCCTACAGAAAGCCACTTCAGCTTTCTGGCTTGCTCTGAGTCTTGCCACAACTATACAATAAGTGTGCTAGGTCTCAGCCAATACTGAGAAGGAAGAGAATTGCCCAAAATAGATGGGGTGGTGGTGGTGGGGGGGAGGGTTGCAGGCAAGATGGGGCTTCTGTTATATCCATGTCCAGAAGGGAAATGTACAAAGGGGGCATTCTGCTACATAGTTATGCTTTGTGGTATCTAATAGACCAGGGACTTAGGCAGACTTTAGTTGTCTTCAGGCCTAGTTATAAATTGCAGCACTTAGGCAGGAGTTGCTACCTATACACAACTGTGGAGGCTGCTCTAATATGCTGTAATAACAGCACATTGGAGCAGACTTGATTAATCGAGTCTCCTGGAACATGGCAATTACTATACTATAGCCAGCCTCCACATCTTGTGTATCAGCATCTTCATTCTTCAAAATGGTGGCAGGGGTATTTTATCTAAAGTTCATAAAACAAACTTTAGATAAAGTGCCCCCACTACCATTTTGAAGTGTGGGGATGCTGATACACAAGATGCTCTATGTGCTTTAATTAGAGTGGCTCTTGAAGCTGCTTTAATTGACATCCTTCCCCCACCCACCCCTGGAGCACATGTATAGACTCCCTTAGCTACTCAAACTGAGACATGTATAACATAACAAAAAGTGGCATACAGTCCTGCTGCGAGGAATACTCAATACATGGGGCTTAGGTGTCACTCTGCCCTGCCTTCTTCCAGACTTCAGACTATTACAGCTAATGACTACCCTCTGTAACACTGTATGGGCACATCTACACAAGACACTTACTGTGTGGTAGCCTAATAACCCTGCACAGTAGTGTGCAGGTCAAAAACTGTGCTGATAAGATACTACACAGTGTTATTAGGCTACTGCACAGTAACAAGCACAAAAAAAACTGTGCAGGTGCTACTGCATAGTAACTGTAGTCACTGCACATTTAGTTATTATTTCATCAAGCAAATACTAAAATAAATGCTCAGTACCTACTGCGCATTAATAAATATGTTGACATGCCCTATAGCAACAGTTGATCAGCTGTTATTATTAATAGCAGTTTCAGCTCAATAGAACTTTGATGGTTGATGTCAGTATTCAGATTAGGTGAAAACGGATTACATTCCAAGTCAGTGGAAAATAACCATTAAAATACCTCAGCATTTAAAAAACATTTTGACAAACAGGCAAATATAATTATCCCTAATTATTTTTTCTGAATAATAATATAGATCTTATGAAACATTTTTTTCTTAAGCTTACTATCCCATTAGCCTTTTAAAAAACTTTTTCTTTATCTGTAGCTCATCATACCAGTCAAACTCATTATTTCAATTGATATGTCTCCACAAGTTTCATAACTAAAACAGCTAGAGTGATTGGTATTCACATTATAACCAGTCTTCACAACCAAGTGTTCTTGAAGATTAGGTAGAAACGAAAGGCTACATACTTAGCAACCGAGGCCTGCTGTGCAGAACATCTCATTTATATGCTGTGATCAAAATGGGCATTTTAAATTTCTGGTGGGGCATTTAGGAACACTTGAGGTATTCCCTCACAATAGAATCATCCCCTTCTTCTACCCAATACTATCTCAGAAGTGCATTCTCCTGATGTAGACAGCAAATTCACCTTAAATAAAATTGACTGGGTATATCTGTTAACTTTTATCACTTAGGTTCATGTGTACCCTCTGAACATGCTGGAAAGGGATGAGGGGGGAGCCCCAGATTCAGGAGAAGTTTCCCATGTTGGGCTCCTCTCAACCCTGCTAGCATGTTCAAAGGGAGTGTGTGCCACAGGAATACATGTGGGCACAGGGAGCTCTATACTGGGGAAGGGTTCCTATCCCAACATGATAATGTCACACATTCAAATTAAAGTGTGATAAAAACTAGCCATTAAATGTGGAACATCTTTGGGCTGGGTTGTTATTTTATCACACCATAAATTGCTTACACATTGCAATTTATGATTCAGTTAACACGTTAATCATGGCAAAACTGCAATGTTTCCCAGGGACCTATGTTTGGGGACATATTTTAAAACAGCTTGTCAAAAGAGTGTGTGTTATCTTTGCAAATGTATAATGAGAAAAGGTACTGGTGAAACTCAGGTACATAAAAATGTACAAAAACGTCACATGACAGACTATGAAACATAAATTGCACCTACTTTTGACAGTAGGGAACTACTAAACACAGAACAATGACCACATAAAAGAAGAAAAGTATCAAAGGGTCTGATTCTGATCTATCTTACGCTGATGTAAATAAAAAAGGAGGCTGCTAAAATTATACTGCTACAAAACAGGTATCAATTAAACTAAAATCTGTCCAAAAATGGTGGTCCAGTGAAACTGTGGTCCAGTGAAACCCCGAAGATCACCTCTGTGTCTGGGCTCCCCCACCTCTGGTACCTCTGAAGCCTTCACCCAGATGTAATGCATGGTTCCAGCCTCCACTCAGATGGGGACCCTGGTTCTCTGCTGTGGCGGCTGCCCGGTATGACTGCAGGCACATGGGATCAGAAGCAATGACAGCTTCCCTTTGAGGTTTGCTCTGCATTTGAGTTTCTGGAGTGCCGGATAGGGAAGCTCCAAACTGGTTGGTGCCCTAAGTCACAGCTCTTTCCCACTCCCAACAGCTAGGAGGCAGCAGAGGTGGGCAGGCACTGATCACTTGCTGGGATGAGCCAGGGGTTGAAAATGTAAATGCCATTCATACTCTTTACTACTAACACTGTTAGAAAAGCTTTTTATATATATTTTTAATATGGGTATAGGTTGTAGCTGTGTTGCTCTAAGGACATAGGCAGACAAGGTTCTTTGGGTGAATCTGACAGTCTGGGTGGGAGGGAGAGAAGGGGGATGATTTCTCCAATCTCTCAGTTCTCCAATCTCTCAGTTCCAGTCCTCAAAGGAAATTTACAAAACACTTCCCAGAGATGAGCCTATGAACTCCACTTCATCAACCTCCTGGATACTAAAAATAGACATTGGATTTATAACACATTATAACCTGCCTGACAGCTGACTCCCCGGTACCTCTCCACTATTTATCCCCCTTCTCTCCCCACCACCCAGGCTGTCTCTCACCCATTGACTCCTCAGTCTACATCTTCACTGACTGCCTATCTTGTATGCATACCAGCCCAACCTCTGGGTTCTTTACTTGTCATTCCATCTAGGAAGAGCACACACCAACTGCTGAAACTTCCTCAGCCTGACAAAGGGTTTTTGAACCTGAAAGGTTGCTTAATTTTTTTCCCAGCTATTTAAGTTGGTCTAATAAAAGATATCAGATTCACCCAAAGAACCTTGTCTGCCTATGTTTTTTAATGGCATTTAATATAATGTAAGTTGTGATAGGGTCCTCTGGGATAAAGATCCAAAGATGCCTTCAAAGCTTTGCTTTATTGTTCTGTGTCCCCCATGGAGCCAGTTTCAAAGCTCAAGGAGAGGGAAACAAACTCTAAGCTCTTCATATGGACTATCTTTTGCCTGGCTGGGCCAGCTGAGGGGTGGGGACATGGGAGGAGGGTTAAAATTCACTGTTTGGTTGACTGCCAACATCTGGAAATTCAGACCTCCTGGCCAGTAGTTTGGTATGATGTTCCTTGTTTTGGGTGATTTGGGAGGGGACAGGGATTGGGGTTTCTGGGGATCCATGGGGGGTGAGGCTTTGGGGGCTACCCTACTTAAAAAAGATCACCTTATAACTTGACACGGCCTATTATAAGTCTCATCTCCAACCTATAAATATAAGATGATTCCTTGCTCACAGTCATTACTCAGATATAGTTCTAGAAGGATTTCCAGAATGTCCCAGCCAAGACCACTTTTCATATACTTGAGATTGAAAACTAGACAGCTCATCTTGCTTATTCAGTACATTAGAGGTTTCCATTTATTATGGATCAAATGTTTCTGTGCATAGAGTGGTCACACAGTGGTGACGTAATGGTGTACCTCTAATAGACCAGAGAAATTATCTTCATCTATAGAAAGACCAGCAGAGAAAAAAAAAAATGACAGCTATGGATCTGTGTCATCTTCATGAGATCCATGTCTCCATTGTCTTTTTGACATGCAGTACCTTCAGCAACCAGTGCACAAAATCTATGCCTGATGGTTAACTCAGGGTACTCAATTTCCAGACCACAGCCCATGGTACCATGCCATCCAGCCCACAGGGCACTCCACAGAACTGGACATTTGACAGCAGGAAACTTCTCCCCTCCTACCAAATCTCCAGATCTGTGGAGAGCCTGGGGCCCTGTATGCTGGATCCAGCACCCAATTCCAGTGTGTAGGGCCAGATGGGGATGGTGCCGGGCCCTGTTGCCCAATCCTGGTATGCAGGGGGTGGGTGGGGATGATGCTGGGCCCCCAGGACCCAATTCCGGCACACAGAATATGAGTGCATGGTGTTGGGCCCCATGGCTTGATCCAGTGAGCAGCCAGGACCTGTGCCACTCATTTGGTCCATGAGACCTGTACCACTATTCTAGCTCATTATTACTCATGAGTAGGGAGGTAAAACTATCCCCATATTCAGCACAGGTAAAACTTATACCAGAATACTACATCCACTTCTCGTATCCATATTTTGAAACACTTGAAAAATACTTAAAAGACTTAAAAGTGTTCAATCTGTTTCATTTATCAAAAAGAAGATTGAGAAGTGACTTGATTACAGTGTGTAAGTAACTCACAGACAGAAAATACTGGACAGTGAAAAGATCTAATTTAGCAAGAAGTTATAATAAGCATCAATGCTTATGTAGCAAAACCCCCAGTTTTTCTTTTTCTTTCTTTTAAAATGCATTCCCTCCCCTTCCCCAAAC
>NW_017729027.1:49127502-49136116 GCF_001723915.1 Gavialis gangeticus | reverse complement strand
TTGCCACTGTCTTATCCCCACTGCCTTTTCCTTTTCCCCTCAGCAGCCAGGTTTCTGCCTCAGTTTGTTTCCTGGCTGTATCCTCCTTACCACCACTTATCTGCCCCCCCAGTATCTCAGCTGTCTGCCTCAGCTTCCAGCCCCAGTTTACCTTAAGTAAACCCAAGCCTTAGTTTCTCAGCTGGCTTCTCTGTAGTCCACCAGTTTTAATCCTGGTTCTGGCAACTTTAACTCTCTCTCTCTCTCTCTCTCACATCTGAACCTTCCCCCAGGTATGTAACAGCCAGAACCAGACTAATTAATAAGCAATAAAATGTGCTTCTTGGAGGCACTTGGTATTTTGCCTAAACAGGTAATATTAGTTAATATAAAGCTTGTAAGTTTGTAAACTGCAAATGTAACTTGTCTGTCATAGTTTTAACCAAAATGCTAAAATTAAATTTTCTTGAAACTGACTGGGCCCCATAGGCAAAGCTGTAGCTGTAAGATTAGAAAACCTAATGGTTTTTTGCTCATGGTTCAGCCTTGATGATAAAACTGGATCTAACTGCCTGGCACACCCAACACATTCCAAGAAAACATATCCCAAGAAAGCATATTCAAATGAAGCTTAAAAGGGGTTGGAACTTAGGCGGAGCAATGTCAATTTCAAACCTAAAGGTGCTGGATCATAATTTGCTTATTGGATAAACCCTAGTTTGGGTAGTAACCTTTATGATCATTTTAACACCTTTCAATCCCATAGGGTAACAGCTATAGGGCAACATTATGAGTGGGTCTGAGACAATCAGATTAACATAAGACTAGGTATAAAAAGCACGTGCATCCGGTAACCAGCAGGAAGAAGGGAACAGAATGGTCATTTCTGTTCCACGCCCGGACCCTGGACTCCCGGTGTGAGTGAGAATCGGAACCTGATCAACGGACCTTTCCCAGTAATCCCTATGACAGCGTTGATCGAGGGACACCTGACTTGGCTGGAATCACTTGACGCGTACCTGCCATTGAGGGACTATCAACAAGTTGCCAACCCATGTCTGTCTATCTGTTGTTTTGAACAGCCCAGTGGCTAATACCCTTGTGTGCCCAGTTGGCCTGTAACAGAATTGATCTATCTACCTGTTCTTATTATCTGTTGTTATTTACTATTAGCTCTTTAATACTGTATCATCTGCTTATTGCATTTATCTTTCTGTTAACTGTTGCGTGTGTGTAAGCTATAATAAATTTGCTTTTATTTCACTCCCAACTTTGCCTCCTTGATACAAAACTGAACCTAACAGCCCAGTTGGCCTGTGATAAAATTGATACACTCACAGCACCCACCTGGTCTGTGACACAGGTACCCCAAGCACACACATACACACTGTACCATCCAAGTTAGGAACTTACCTGTATGTATGTGTAGGTGGGTTGTATGTGTGTGAACTGGGGTGTGTGTGTGTGTGTATATATGTGTGCGTGTGTATATATATATATATATATATATATATATGTATGTGTATATATATATATGTATGTCATTGTGTGCATGATATATGAATTAGTGATCTATGTCTAACTTTTGGGGTGTACGTGCTTGAATTTTTGATGGGTATACATGTGCCTAGGCTGGTTTGGATGTGTATGTGCCTGAGCTGGTAGTGTGTGTGTGTACGTGTGTGTGCACCTAAATGATTTGTGTGTTTGTATATGTGCAATTGTGTCACACCCTCCTGTCTAACAGCACAATACTGAGATCCTGAGAGTTGGCCCCAGAAGGCAACACTTAGAAGAAGATGGATGAAAGCAAGCTGGAAATTAGGCACTAATTTTTAATGCTGACAGTGTTTTACCACTAAAACAAGGAAAGTGGAAGATTGAAGATTCTTTGTCTCCTGATACCTGTAAATAAAAATTAGAGCTCTTTCTAAAAGCTATGTTTTACATTAATCAAATATAAATACAGATAGTAGAGCCACTAGGATCATCTAGTCCTAGTACAGACCATATTTTTGGATTAATTCCTGACAGAAGTAAGGAATGTATTTTAGAAAAAAATCCAATAACAATTTAAACTTTTCCAGTGTTGGAACCAAACACAACTATTAGTAAGTTCCTCCAACTGAAAATTGCTCTCACTTAAAAATGTTACCTTATTTCTAGTCTGAATTTTCTAACTTCAAATTCTTGCCACCACCCACTACCTCATCTTATACCTTTGTCTGCTAGGTTGAAGAGTTGTCTCTTCATTCAATTTCTGTTCTCTATTTAAGTGAATAGATTACTCTTCATTAAGCTGAATAGATTCAACTCCTGCTGCCTCATATGAGGAAATATGTTTTCTAAGCTTTTAATCATTCAGAAAGTTATTTCTACAGCCTCCAATGTATCAGAATCCTTCCTGTGACATGAGAATGAAACTTAAGGCCCCCTGAATGTTACACATATTATGCAATTAACTGGTGAACTGTGCAATTAATTTAGACCAACTACATGTACGAAGTAACTATTGTGCCATAACAGGTCCAATCAGCTACAAAGGTAGGGATCCTACACATATGCAGGGAGGCTGACCCAATGCACTATAATTACAGCATGTCAGAGCAGACTTGATTAACTGAGTCTGCTGGAGCATGGTAATTACTGTGCTCCAGCAGACACCAGCATTACGTGTATCAGCATCCCCACTCATTCAATGAGCTTTCTTTCAAGATGCCCCCACTACCATTTTTCAGTGTGAGGTCACTGATACATGTGATGTTCCAGTCACTTTAATAAGCTAATTAAAGTACCCCCTACACACACACACACCGAGACACTTCTATAAACATCCATTATTAAGGTGTTTTTAAGAGCTGGAAAATGTGGAACTTTAAACCAGTTGAA
Source organism: Gavialis gangeticus (assembly GCF_001723915.1). Taxonomy (NCBI): domain Eukaryota; kingdom Metazoa; phylum Chordata; order Crocodylia; family Gavialidae; genus Gavialis; species Gavialis gangeticus. The sequence goes on along the minus strand of NW_017729027.1, from coordinate 49,133,248 downwards.
GTTATTTCACATTTCTTATGTAGCTTTAATTTGCACATGTAGCAGGATGTTACACTGAAGTTCCAAGCCCCATTAGCTGACAGGACTCCCAGCCCTGGTGTTCACCATGTTCAACTGAGGCTGAGAAACCCATATCTTAGGGGAATCTCAGCCCCAGCAGTGCAACGTGACTGCTGAGATGAGGAGTCCCACAGCCACAGACTGTCAATCCCAGAAGTGCTCTGCAGCTTCTGGACCTTGGACCTAGCAGCAACCCCCAACTACTGAGACCAAAAGTCCTATAGCTGCAGGGCCAGCAATAAGGTGTACTAGCATCTGATGCTGGATCCCACAGTCACACCTCCTTCCATGAATGTGTAGCATGTCAGGAAGCACAGTTGTGTGGACTGCCCATCAGATTCTATCATGACTTTACCTGAACATGTAGAGAGGCCTTTAATAAGAGGTTCACAAGCCACACTAAAGGAAGAGCACAAGCCACACTACTCACCAATGGTAGCAAACACCTGCATATTCTCCTTCTTCTGTTTAACATTAATGCTTGGTGGGTGAGCATTAAGGGAAAGAAGGAGTGAAGGAGAGTGGCAGCGGATCAGTCACCATCAAGTACAAAGTTTCCACACAGCCCACAAAGCCTCTGCCGAAGTCCCAAGGCCTCTGCCTGTTCTGCTTATATCTGCTATAATATAAATGTGTGTGTGTGCGCGCGTGAGCATGCACGTATGTAGGGGGGGCAACTGTTTGAATCATTTTAATCAAGAAATCAAGCCCTGCTTGTTATATGTAAGCTACCATTAACTTTTAGTTTTGTGGTAAGTTCTTTTTATCTGTGAAGATAAAGTTTAATATAGACAACTCCCAGGCTGAATGTAACCATTTTCAGTGAGGAAATTGTCTTATAATACTGTGATAGTCTGCTGATATTTTAATACTGGCAGCATGGGACTTCCAGCCTATGCCATTCAGATTGAAGTTCCCCACTGTAATACAGCTTTTTCTCCTACACATTATTCAAAGGTACTTCAGGAACCAAGATCTTGTTTTCTAGTGTGCCTTGTTGGCTTGTAGGAGACACTATCTACTATCTTATGCTTCATCTATTAGCATGCTGATTCATAAGCATTCAAAATGATTTGCTTTCAAGCTGTCAGTGACTTGGAAACAGGTAATGACATTTTTGACAGAATGTCTCTCCTGCTCCCCTTTGCCCACTTAAACCTTCCTACAGAGGTTGTAAACAGCAGTTTCAATACCACCAGGTTACATGAGCTACTAGATCAAAGTTATGCTTGTAAAAAGCTATTTTAATTCATCTTATTTTTCACCCAGTCTCCTAGCATTGGTGTTTAGGCAATTAAAGATTTTTTAACCTACATGCTCCGATTTTTAATTCATGTGTCCTGATTACTTTAGTTGTCACATTTTGAATTTGCATGCTTATTTAGCCAAAATAGATGATGCTTTGGTCAAAGGCAAGTTACTAAGTCCAATACAGGGAAACAGGGTGAAACTGGGTAGCTTGTGATAATACAGGAGGTCATCTTAGATGATCTAATTGTCTCGTATTGTCTGGCCACAAATAGTTTGAATAAATTGGAATAAAAGTCATCTATGAACTCAGAAAAAGTCACAAACTCCGCATTTCAGCCACACGAAACCAGATGAGGTTTCTCTGAGTAGAATGGATTTCATTTTCATAAAAGCATTTTGTTGTAATTTTGCTAGAAAAGTATGATTTTTTGTGTGTTGTTTTGCACCATCCAAAATTCTGGGGTCCTAACTCACAAGTCCTACTGGCATCAATGAAGGATTGACAATTGTACATAGTATGCAGTGAAGCCACCCATGAAAGTAGTGAAAGAAAAAAACACAGTGAGGTAAACATAAGTTATCATGTTATTGTGGCTTTTAGAAATACCCTATCATGGTAATTATGTTGCACAAAATCTTACCTTAACAGATTTCATACCTGTTAGATATAAAAATAGTTCCTAATTCCTATCCTTATCCTAATTCTGGAACCCAACATAAAAAACTTACTTTGCACTCCAGAATATTCCTGAGTTGATAGTGCTGATCCTTTTCAAACAAAACAAACAGCATTTACGTTAAAATTCAGTATTTGGAATGTTAAATGTTAAATTTAGTGCAGAAACAAATGAGTTGTGGTAGAACAAAGAATTCTGCTATCAGATTTCACTGATGCTGATAAATTAAATGTATTTTGAGAAAGTTAGGCAAGAAGTTTGAAAGTAGCCCAAACTTTGTTTTGCATGCCAAAGTAATGGGACAGAGAGAGTATAAAGCTCTGTATTCTTCTAGTAAATCATACCATTGACTGTTACCTGTGCGAGTAGAAGCAGGTTTCACACAAGCCATTATGTGTGGAATGGGATGAATAGGGACAGAGAGGGTTCAGCACCTTGAATACAGACATCTGAAAGTCCCAGCATAGTTCTATAATTATGATGGGAACCCCAGGATGATAGTATAATTTACCAAGTCATCCAGGCTGCCTCTGGGTTCAAAGACAAAATTTTACATTAGTGCCATTATTTATTAGGCTAAAAAAAAAGGGAATAAATAAAATTATGGCATGAGACTATGACGACCTTTATGAATCACTTTCTTGAGGTATTTTTCTGCTTGTTATTCATGAGAAAGATTTCTATGTAAGAAATTTAAAAAAAAAACAAGCACACCCCCTGCTAACATCCTAGTCTTGTCTGAATTCCTTATATCATCACCAGGGGTATAAGTTGTTGCCATGTTAGTCTAAGAACATAGCCAGATAAGGTTATTTAGGTGAATCTGATGTATTTTATTAGACCAAATTAAATAGTTGGAAACATTTTTCTTAGCAAGCTTTGGGGTTTAAAAATCCTTCATCAGGCTGAGAAAGCATCTTTAGTTGGTGTGTGCTCTTTCTGGATGGAATGAACAGTAAATATGCATGAATCTTGCATTCAGACCAGCCTCTGGCCTCTTTACTATTCATTCCATCCAGGAAGAGCATACATCAACTGCAGATGCTTCCTCCTCCTGATGAAGGGTTTTTAAACCTGAAAGCTTGCTAAGAAAATTTTTCCAACTATTTAAGTTGGTCTAAGAAAAGATATCAGATTCACCTAAAGAACCTTGTCCACTTATATCATCACCAGCAGACTCCTCAATATTTACAATTGTATTACTCAGATTTACCACTTAAATGATTAGGAACTCAGTGAAACTGTTGCTACTGCTGTTTCCCTTCCCTCAATTTCTGACCGCTGTCTGTCTATAGATCATTAATTCCTCAAAACACATCTATCTTGATGAATATTTGAAAAATATCTAGAATGAAGGGCCTGTTCCATCAACCCTGAAATCACTAAGGGGCTACCTATCTCTTCACAGGCTATGAATCAGGTGCATTGTAAGCATAACTGGATTTCCTCTTTAGACTTTCTCTCATTTTTATACAAAAGTCTGTTAGTCTGTTTTCATTTTTAAACTAAACACGTTTCAAAGCTGTCTACAGCTCTAAAGAGCATTAGGCACTGAACAGGTCTTGTCACAATTTAAAAGGATGCTAGGTATAGAGTAAGATGAGAAAGCCAATTGTAAAGAATATAGATGAAAAATTCATACTAGCAGAAGAAGAAATGGATGCTTTATCACAAAAATATTCCCCTCTACAGTATTAAGAGGATTGCTATATTTTTAAATTAATGTTTGCATAGCTTTTTTTAAACAGAAAAAGCTACAGTAAAAGCTGTGTTATCCAGCACTTTATCATCTGGCACTCTATTAATTGACATCTGTCATAGATGGCACCTTGCTGTTTATGGAAGCTTCAGGATGCTGCCAAGCAGTGGCAGTAGTGGCAGTCTCATCCGCCATCCACCATTGTGATCATGTTGATCACATTGAGCTTGTGCTTGTGCTGTGACTTTATTGCTAAATATTGCTGAATATCTTGCCCATCCTGCAACTATGGCTAGCAATACTCCAACAACAAGAGGAGGACAGAAGCAAAAGCATGTTGTTTTTATGATTCCGCATAAATTGGACATATTTAAGCACCTGGAGAAAGGAGAAAACAGGAACAGGTTGATGCAAGAATTCAGTGTCAGCTCATCTATGATCTACGACATCAAGGCTCAGAAGGCAGAGTTACTCTAGCTCATGACAAATTCTGAGACAAGTAAAGCAACTGAGCAATGCCATACTCTGGACAAACCAAAATTGTAACAATTAGACAAGGTATTGTATGAATGGTTTGCCTTAAAACGATTGGAGGGAGCTCCAATTTCTTGCCCAAGGCTGACTGAAAAAGCAAAAGACTACTATCAACAAATGGAAATGACCGAGGCCTGCTTTTTTCAGATGGATGGTTGTCTTGCTTCAGAATTCGCCATGGTATCAGAAGCCTTGATGTATCTGGAGAAAAAACATCTGCTGATCATGAGGCTGCTGTAAAATATTGTACATTTTTCCAGAAATTGGTTGTGTAGCATGGCGTAACCCCAGAGCAGATCTACAACACTGATCAAACTGGCCTTTTTTGGCGTTGTTTGCCAACTTCTACAGCAAGGAAGGAGGGTGCTCACTTTCAGCAGCTCCAACAGGCTTCCCAATAAGTGACAGACTGCAACAGTGTAGGCTCTTCTGGTCTACAGCAATCAAATTGTATCAAACCCCAACCCCCGCAAAGGCTGACCCTCCATGGCAACCAGAAAGGCAAGCAACAAGCAACAGAGTAGGCTCCTGAAGCAATCGGCACGACCCAATCACAAAGCTCAGGGACTCCATCCAATGACAATCAGCTGCAGAATAAGGGACAGGACTGAGTCCCCTCTGGGGCAGTCAGTGGCAGAGGGTCAGCAGCACATGCAGCCCCCAGGGGTCATCGCTTTAAACCCCTGCTCCAGATGACTGGCCGGGCACCCCATATGCCTTGCAGCTTGCCAGTCCCATTCTGAGCTCTGGCCTGTGCCCCAAGCTCCCAGGGACCCTCGTCCTGGCGCTCTGCTGCTCCTCAGGATCCCAATGCCTTGCCGGCTGCTGTCCTGCTTCCCCAGGGAAGGTAAAGGATTTCCTTAACTCACCAGCCTAGCCTCCTGCTTCAGATAAGGATGCCGCCTGCTCTCCTGGCTGCTGCTTCTTTTCCGCAGTGGAGTGGGGGGCTGACTGCCACCCTTAGCCTCCGGGACACCCGGCACATCCAGCACACTGTGATGGGGCCTTGGGGCACCAGCTGTCTGTCCCAAGCCCTGGCCACTACTCCCTCTCTGCTGCAGGGCTGGAGGCATGGCTGACTGCTGCTGCCTTCTTCTCCCAGGGCCTTTGAGGCTCTTCAGAGGGGTCTCTCTTTTCCCTCTGCTGGGTCCTCTCATCCCAGCTCTCCTTAGGCCTCCTACATCATTCCCCAGAGTCACTGTCAGCAGCCCCCCGTGCCAGTTCAGCTGCTGCTTTTATCCCCTCCGGCGGTCCCTCCCTGGCTTGCAAACTGGCCGACCAGGGCTCCAACTGTGGCCATCCCCCTTCCATGCGAATGAGGGGATTGAAAACCCCTTCTTTTGATTGGTTTCTCCTTTTCCACAGGGCAGACCTCCCCTGCTCCACCTCTGGGGTTGCTCAGAGTTCACTGGCACTGTTTCTAGCCCAGGGTAAGTATCTCAAGCCAATCTGGTGAGCCCACATTGGCAGTCTGTTACAACTATATTATTTCTTCTATTATAGTTAAAATATAGGAAGTTATCAT
>NW_017729027.1:49119328-49122502 GCF_001723915.1 Gavialis gangeticus | reverse complement strand
CAACTATATTATTTCTTCTATCATAGTTAAAATATAGGAAGTTATCATATCATAGTTAAAATGTTTTATTAAAAGTTATTATATCATAGTTAAAATGTAGGCTAAGTTTCTTTCGTGAAAAAAACATAAGTATACCTTTCAAATAACCAGCATATTTGATTAACCAGCACCCCCCATTCTCCATGGATGCTGAATAACAGAGTTTTCTCTATCCTTGCATATCTATTTTTGGATAAAAACAGATGATAAAAAAAAAAAGATGATTTTTCTCGTTTTGATTAATCATAAAACCTTGGTCACCTGACCCCCTCCCAGGGCTTCATAGGGCCTTGTTACATGGTAATTTTGTCTGGCTCCTGAAGCTCTTAACACCTGGATGTCCACATATTAACATGTGAAATTGGTTTTAAACACTCGTTATGCTGCTCAAAGTTATGCCACTCCATGGCAGGATTATTGCTGATCAATGTTACCCAGCTCATGCTGCACTAATGTATAACCACTCTGGACTACATGGCACCTGCCCTCCCTCCCTCACTGACCCAAATCAGGCCCATTGCCTCACCCCTGCCCTCCTCAGCACCCCAGATCTCTGTTCATTGCCCCCTGTACCCTTCTTCCCCACATACTTGTGGCTGACAGCAAACTAGCGTTACTATATTTCCAGTTTCAAAAAATGAGGATGCCTGTGCGGGGATGAAGAAGGTGGAGTAGAGGGGGAAGGAGTATATGATTGGGGAAGCAGTGATACACCCATGCCCCATCCCAGCCCCTCACTCCTAAGCCCCACCCTTAATGCCCCACCACAGCCCTGCTGCTGCCTCTAACTCCTGACCCACAGTACGTTGCCCTCCAAACTGTGCTGATGCCCCTCACTTCCAATCTGCAGCTCACACACATATACACTTACCTGCCTACAGCTGCTGGGGCACAGAGCCTGTGATGTCATGGGCTCCAATCACCTTCCCTCTACCCCCAGCCCCAAGCAGCTAATCTGGAAGTGCTGGTGGAAAAGCAGGGGCAGAGCAAAATCCTGGACATCTCCTTGCATTTTAAAAACCTGCCTGGGTGGAGGACAGAGGACCAAAAAAGAGAACATGTCCAGGAAAATCCAGACATGTGGTAACCCTAGTTGCACTATCTGTCCTTAGGGGAAGTAGGAAGGGAAGAATTAACTTACCTGCCCAGCTGCTGCCCCCCATACTGCTGTCTGAGCCAGAAGGCCTCATTTTTTGAAACTGGAAATATAGTAATGCTAGTTTGCTGTCAGCCACAAGTATGTGGGGAAGGAGGGTACAGGGGGCAATGAACAGAGATCTGGGGTGCTGAGGAGGGCAGGGGTGAGGCAATGGGCCTGATTTGGGTCAGTGAGGGAGGGAGGGCAGGTGCCATGTAGTCCAGAGTGGTTATACGTTAGTGCAGCATGAGCTGGGTAACATTGATCAGCAATAATCCTGCCATGGAGTGGCATAACTTTGAGCAGCATAACGAGTGTTTAAAACCAAAACCTGACAGCCAGGTTAAGCCTTCCCTGCCTGCTCCCCCTGGCCCCCAGAACAGACAGTGCAGCCAGCCACAAAAAAGTTATTCCCATGGGATAGAGACAGGCAGCAAGGAATGGTCAGAGGAAGAGCCCCAGGCTGCAGGGGCTGGGGGAAACCAAGAATGGGAGCTGGGGGGAGGGATGGAAAGGGATATACTTACCTTTTAGTCCTCCAGGCTCCTGTTGGCCTGAAGTATGAATGCTCCAAACTCAAGGCAGCACTAACACTAATCAACCTTTGTGCTGCTTTATTGTTCTGAGACTAATCTAATGCACAGTAAAGCACCACCATCTACATGTGCTCAGGACTTATTGTGCAGTAAATTAAGCTAATGAACTGTTTGCTAGTGTCAGGAAATGCAGGTACTAGATAAATGGTACATTAGCTACTACACAGTGGGCACGTCTACATGTGCGCATTTACTGTGCAGTAACCAAAATTACTGTGCAGTATGGGTGCATCTAAATGTGCACACCCACACTCCACAGTAAATTTGGAAATTTACCCTCAATTAGTTACTGTGCAGTTACACACATGTAGATGCCTTACTGCATAGTAACACTGTGTGTGGACTTTAGTTAAAGTTAGTCCCAAGTCAGTCCACACACAGCGTTAATGCACTTTAATGCTTGCACATGTAAATGCTGGCCTATTCCTGCTTACTCTGCAATAACTTACTGTGCAGTAAATTTAAGCTGGAGTAAATGCACATGTAGACATGCCCAGTAGCATATGTGTAGATGATGACTGGAAGCAATTTGCTCCCAGTCAGCCCAAGCAGCAGGGGGCCCACTGCTGCCTGGCTATAAATCCCGATGTTGGGGGAAGCCATGCTGGCTGTAGGAGCAGCTGTCCCAGCACCATATGGAGATTGGGACCCAACCCTATCACCATATGGCTGGGAGGCAGCAGTCCTTTCTGCTGGGACAGTTCTTCCAGTCACGTGGAGATTGGGTTCTGACCCAATCTCCATGTGGCTGGGCCACAGCTGCCTGGCTGCCAGGAAAACTCTCTCTTACCTTGTGGAGATTGGAATGATCCCTAATACCCTCTGCCAGCTCCAAACTGGCATCCAGGGGAGTCAGGAGCAGCCCTGGAGTGAACTGTTCCAGTCTGGAGCAAATTTGCTTCCAATAGACACACATTCACATGCATGCAGGGGCACAGTTTAATACCTTTGAATTTTCTGTGAAGAAGATTCAGGTGCACATGTAGACATACCCAGTGTAAGGTGTTTTATAGGCCCATTGGGACTATTTTTTTAATGGAAAATTGGTGTCACCAATATTAAAGGTTAGATTATGCCTTACAAGCACTGTCTTTCATAAGAGTGATGAAAAACACCCAGCAGAAGCACTAAGAAAATTAATTTCTCTATGAATGATGGTAAGAACCTTTGATTTGTAAAACTTTATATGCAGAATATTAGAAGAATACATAGTTTGACAGTATGACATGTCCCATATCTATTAAATTGTCTTCATGAGTATCTCTGTTAAAACAACAACAACATGCTACAAAATGAAAGAATGGGCTTGCTTTCTGGCACAGGAATGGAAGCAGGCGCTTTGCTGTGCACAATGGGTTTATAGTTAAGGCCATGAGAGCAACCTTAACTTTAGACTTTAGT
>NW_017729027.1:49112785-49114328 GCF_001723915.1 Gavialis gangeticus | reverse complement strand
AACTGGTATCCAGGGGAGTCAGGAGCAGCCCTGGAGTGAACTGTTCCAGTCTGGAGCAAATTTGCTTCCAATAGACACACATTCACATGCATGCAGGGGCACAGTTTAATACCTTTGAATTTTCTGTGAAGAAGATTCAGGTGCACATGTAGACATACCCAGTGTAAGGTGTTTTATAGGCCCATTGGGACTATTTTTTTAATGGAAAATTGGTGTCACCAATATTAAAGGTTAGATTATGCCTTACAAGCACTGTCTTTCATAAGAGTGATGAAAAACACCCAGCAGAAGCACTAAGAAAATTAATTTCTCTATGAATGATGGTAAGAAACTTTGATTTGTAAAACTTTATATGCAGAATATTAGAAGAATACATAGTTTGACAGTATGACATGTCCCATATCTATTAAATTGTCTTCGTGAGTATCTCTGTTAAAACAACAACAACATGCTACAAAATGAAAGAATGGGCTTGCTTTCTGGCACAGGAATGGAAGCAGGCGCTTTGCTGTGCACAATGGGTTTATAGTTAAGGCCATGAGAGCAACCTTAACTTTAGACTTTAGTCTTTGCAGTGTTAATGTTCCTTTTGTATATTGGGTACAGTAAAATAATAGACATAGATATCCCTTCTCTGCATAAAAGCAGGAGTTATCACTGATAATGGGAACAATGTGTACATATATAGAAGAGAAAATAGGATTCTCAGACATACCTATCTCCAGTAAATCAAAATACATGACACCTGTCTCCCCGAGTAAAGAATGTCATAGTTGTGATAGATTTTTGCAAAATTACTATAGTAAGTTACCATAGTGACTGAACTATATTACTACAATAAAAGATTTTCAGCAGTTTGTATCTGAGAAAAAAAAATATTATTCCCTTACAAACATGTAAGAACTCCAATTGACATATGGACTAAATTATAGTCATAGATACAATAAAATGCTTGCACTGTTTTATGGATTTATAGTAGTGCCCTGAGTTAAACTTTGGACTTAAATGTATGTATGTGTGAATGCTGGTAGTACAATCTATACATTTACATGTTCCATATTTTTGCATATAAAATGGAATATTAGCTAGTTAGTGAATTAGCACATACAAAATACAAGTTTTTAAAATCAAGGTTCTGTTAGAAGTGCATGGACATCTTTTATGAAAACATCTTTTTCACTCAGTTCTGAAAAATAAACTGTTTAATATGATTGAAAATAAATTCTACCTAGGTGCATAAACCAGAGTAGATTAACATCCTATAGATATATGAAAATCTACCCTGTCTTCTACCTGACTTCAGATTTATACAACAAACTACCTCTCTCTGGGCCTTGTTCCACTGTAATTTTGGGTCTCCTGGAGCTCTTAACCCCCAAAATTGTCTGCACATTAACAACTTACAGTGGATTTAAACTCTCGTTATGTGGCTCAAAGTTACCCAAGTCTAGAGCAGGATTATCTCTGATCCACACTACCCAGCTCCGGTTCCATTAAGTTATGGCCACTCCCCACAGATGTGCTGCCCAAGATGAAGTCCTCC
>NW_017729027.1:49110189-49111711 GCF_001723915.1 Gavialis gangeticus | reverse complement strand
GGTCCCTTCTGACCCTACTTCTATGATTCTGTGATTCTAGTGGCAACTCACAGCTGTAGGTCCTAGTCCTGCCCCAACTCCCCAGCCGTCTAGTGGTGAGTCACAGCTGTGCAAGTTGGAGAGAGTCAGAGGAGGTTCCTAGATTGAAGGCCTTGTTACACATTCATTTTAGCTGGCTCCTGAAGCTCTTAATTCCTGTCTTGTCCTCACATAGACCCTTAAAACTAGATTTAAGGTAGCTTAAATGTAGATTAAAATTATGCCACTCCAGGGCAAGTTTATCTCTGATATATGTTCTCTAGTTCATATTCCATTAATGTACAGCCACTCCACACAGATGAGCCACCCAAGATGCAGTCATCTAGCATCCCAGGATGCAGTGTCCTCTCCCCCTCCCTCCTGTTCTGTGTGGACATACTTTCCATCTCCTGAACTCTACTGCCCAGGGGGTGGTTCTGACACCAAGCCAAATCCCCCTCTTGCTCCCAAAGATTGTGACCTTCCCACCCCCCAGGGGTGCAGCTCTGTGCAAACAGCCTGAACAGTACATGCCACCTAGCCAGGCTATAGAGTGTGGATAGGTCCAGAAATGTGTTCTAGGGAGGGCTGGGGGGAGAGGAGGAGGGGAGGGGGGACGGGGCAAGGTAGGGAACCAAATTGTGTTCCAATGAGCTGGAGTTTCCTTCCTAGGGCAGGGACGATAGTTCCCCCAAAAGTGCCTTCCTTCACCACTTGCACCTCCAAGCCTCCCCCCGGGAAGCATAACCAGCAGCTGCCACACCCCAAATCCAAATCCCAATTTATTAAAATGTGAGACTTTCTTTAATTTTCTTCCTCTTGATTCCTTTTTAATTTTTTTTTTTTTTATACCTCAGTGGCTGACTTCCTTCATTTCACCACCTTTCCCCCACCCCCATTTCCTTTCCACCTTACCCACACTCATTCCATTAACTCTCTGGCTCCCAGCTTCATGTTTCCACCTCCCCACAACCCATCTCTCACTCTCCCCATCCCCCACCAAGCGCACAGATAGAAGCTTGTCCTGGCTAAGCAGCCCTGTAGTGGCAACTCACAGTTGTAATTCCTAGTCAGGCTCCTGCTCTCCTACCCTCTAGTAGCAAGTTACAGCTGTGCAGGTGGGGGACAGTCAGAGAAGAGGGTTAAAAGCCTTAAATTGTAACTGCTTCAAACTCCAAGCTAGCATTAACACCAGTCAACATTTGTGCAGCTCACAGTGTAAGGTGTAACAAGGCCCTGTATGTATTTGTACAACACCACCATGGTGAGTGCTCTATATATTAAAAAATCAATTGCTTATTATAATTAATATTTCAGGTTTCATAGTTTCAAGGGTTGGAAGGGACCTGAGCAGATCATCGAGTCTGACCCCCTGCCGTGGCAGGAAACAATACTGGGGTCAAACGACCCCAGCAAGGTGTACATCTAGCCTCCTCTTAAAGACCCCCAGGGTAGGAGCCAGCACCACTTCTCTTAGAAGTTGGTTCCACATCTTAGCTGCCCT
>NW_017729027.1:49105709-49109977 GCF_001723915.1 Gavialis gangeticus | reverse complement strand
TGGCCCTCCTCTGGACCCTCTCCATGTTGTCCAAATCCCTCTTGTTAAATAACAAGGTCTTTCTCATTATTTAACTATGCTACTGTTAATACTAAGAAATGGCAAGAGAAAGGCTCTTGCCTCTGAGTTTTAGATCTGAAACATCCTTGAAAAAACATTTCAAACAAAATAATCTTTGTGCACAATATGGAAATACTTATGGATATTACTCATTATTCCTGACACCAGTGTTCATTAGGGGCAATAAAGTGAGTGATGATTAATCAAACTCTTTCTCAATGTCTTCAAAACACTCTATGAACCTTATCCAAGGAATTAACACTCCCTCTTCAAGACAGTTTTATATAAAGAGCCAGCAAGCAACCTGGAGCAGATGTACATCACAGATGCACATCTGTGCGACCTGTGCATCTCATTGCCTATATTGAAGTACTGCAATATAATATGCAATTTCTAAACTTTAACTTTTTTGTAGATTTCTTATTACAAAAACATCAAGTCTAAACAACACCAAATAATAATGAGGTCTCATAGCACAATGCATGACATTTAATAATGAATACCTGCTGAGAATAAACAATACAAATAGTGAATTTAATGCTATCTGTATAAACAGCAACATAATTTGAAATATTGACAATGGAAAAAGCCAAAAAATATGATAAAAGTAAGATTACTGTAGAGGGATATATTCATCTGACTGCTGCCTACTAATTCATTGCATTGCATGGTGTGATGAAAGTAATTTTAAAAAGAATAAGGTACAATTTCATAACAATTTGTCAGAACTAAAATATAGTGAAATTCCTTATTTCTTGTGAAGCTGACAGCTGTAAAGTGCTTTTATAGCTATTTCCTAATTTACTAATCAATTTGATATAATGTCACCCCCCATGGAAAGAAGTTACCCTTTAAAACAAAATAAAATGAAATAAAACATATTTTTGTCTTTTATCATTCATCCATTACAGCAACTTTCTCTTTATACAAGAGACTGTATGCATAGGCAGCACGTCATTCTGTTCTACACTGAAATATTTAGATCGTTACATATAAAACATTTCCAGCTGTGACAACCATCTTTGTCCATTTCACTTCAACCTTAGGGGAGACAGTTAGTAAAAGGGGGATTTTAGAAACAGTGATTTGTCTGTATTCATCCCAAAATATTTCTTTTTCCCAGTCCTGTTTAAACATTTAAATTATATAACTGCAATTTTAAATTCACAGAAAAACAGGGATGAAATGTCCTCAATAGGTCATTTAACCCAATACATTGCTTCAGACAGAATTAGCTATCTCTAAAGCAAAAGGATGTCTAACTTGCATTTAAAACCCTCTCTAGACAATCTGTTCCACTATTTAACCACTCATAGAAAGTTCTTTCTAATGACTCACCTAGAGTAATGTAATTGGTGTGGGGAGCAGGGATGAAACTGGGGTAGCTGCCCAGGATGCTGCCTTTGGTGGAGGGTACAAAAATAGCTGTGATTAAGGCACCGAAGGTGCATCCCCATGAGTGAGAACATGTGATCCCTAGGGACAAATAGCAGGAGGACATATCTGGAGACTCCTCCAGTTGTGCCTTCCTCTCTCTGGTTGGGGGGAGCCCTGTCCTGCCTGGCCCCATTCTCTGCCTGGCCCCAGCATAGTCCGGCACTTAAGAAAAGAAAAAAAAGCCCCATGCTCACTGGCTACAGCAGCAGTGATTGGGGCCTCTGGGCGCTCATGGCAGAGCCCCCCCACATACAGTGTAGAGCAGTGGGGGCAGCAGGGATCACTCCCCCACCTGACACCTGCATGGCAGCTACCCCATGGCACGAGTGCAGCATGCCTCAGCGGGGCGCTACACGCTGTCTGGGAACTAGGGCCACTGAGCCTGAGCAGTGCCAGGTTCTGGCTGACTGCTAGAGCTGCCCCAGCTCCCAGATAGCGTGCAGCACCCTGTCAAGCCACGATGAACCCATGCCATGGGGCAGCTGCTATGCAGGTGCCAGGTGGGGGGGCCATCCCTGCTGCTTCCCAGTGCCCCATGCTGCATGAGGGGGACTCTGCTATAAGACCTCAGAGGACCCCAATCACTGTTGTCAGAAATGGTGAGCACAGGGCTTTTTTTTTCTTTTCTTTTTTTTGTTTAAGTGCCAGAAGGCTGGGTGAGGTGGGGGATGGGGCCAGTCAGGGCAGTCATGGGGGTTTCTCCTGTGGCTCCTTTGGCTGTGCCTGCCTCTGCCCTGGCAGGGGGAGCTACAAGGGCTATGCCTTTCTGCTGCCTGCCCAGATGGCACAGGAGGGAGCACGATGCAGGCGCAGCTCCCTCCAGGTGGCAGCAGGGCATAGCCCCCACTTCCAGCACTACTGTGCTCTGCCCTGCTGTTGCTTGCCAGCCAGCACAGAAGGGCACAGATGGAGGCACGGCAGTGCTGGGAGTGGGGGCTATGCCCTGCTACTGCACCCGCATCCCACCCCTCCCTGCCCCAGCTGGGCAAACAACAGCAGGGCAGAGCCCCTGCTCCCAGTGTTGCCATGCCCACATCCCACACCCCCCGCACCCTCCCTGAGTCCTGAGCCCCCCACCCCAGTTGGGCAGCTTGTCCCAGCCCCAATCCCTCCCTCCTCCACAACCCTTCCCTCCCCCCTACCCCAACAGACTTACCAGCTGGATGAAGCTGTCAGCTGCCTCCTTAGTCTATGGCCAAATCTCTGAATTGGCCATATCTTTTCCGAATTGATTCAGATCCTTTTAGTTGACTTGGAGCTTTTACTTAGTCTCCTGATTCAGTTTGGATTCAGAGAGTCGGTCTCTGAATCAGGCTGAATCTCCCCTGAATAGAATCAGCTACTGAAGCTTCACACAGTTCTACTAGTTTCTTAGGAATAGAATACAGTGCTCCACTAGAGAAAAATCTTTTTAGAGAGGGACAATAATCTAACAAAACCATTTCAGGGAACCATTTCCTTGTCCCATTTCCAGAAGTCTGGATTTCCAACAGACATTTCATATAATGTACAAAATGGAGGAAGAGATAGATAAAATATCAGCTTGTCAGGGTACAGAATCATCCAGCAATGGCTCATATGCCCTAATGCAACCATTTGCCACTCTACTACTAGAATAACTAGAGAGAATAGAGTGAATAATCACCTCTAATTGCTATGTATTCAATCTTCTTACCTGTACTGTTCCTACACATGCATCTAACTGGCCTTTCTATGCCAAGATTATAATTTGTTTCCATTTTATGGGCCTGTGAGATTTTTTGGCTAATAGATAAGCTGTTCCCACTGAAGTGGGATCAAAGAATGAAAGGCCCCAGCTGTCTTTTGAAGGTCCTTAGGGCTTACTCCCACTGAGGCCCATTCACTTTTAAGGAAGCAATTTCAGAAACTTAGTGGAGATAAAATGAAGATTTGAGAAAAGGGCTTTGTTCTATCTATGTGACCTAAAAGGGGAGAAAGACAGAGAACAACAGTTTTGTGTTGAAGGAAGTGTTGCTTAATCATCATTATTTATTAGATATAGTAGATGCTATTCATTAAAGAGCCCTTCCAACCACACAAGGTACTTAGTGAAAAACATTAGTAACACACAAGACCCTTGAGGAGAGCCCATCTCAAAATATTAATTCCCTCTTCTCTTACTTGTTTTACTACCCTACCTAATCTAACTTTATACTGAGTTATGGTGGCTTTCAACCATTCATGGAGGGGCTATGTGTAAAACTATGTACAAATAAAGCTCTCACTGTAGCACGCTTCTCTCATCAACGGTAACAGAAAGCTCCTTCCCCTCTGGAGCTCCTGTTCCTCTGGAATTCCATGTAATAACATATACAGGTGAAGCAGTTGTGTAGTTCTTCTTTTGTCTAACCATAGATGGGCACAGAGTGCTTCTTACCCTCCAGATCTCCAGGCACAGGCCTTATATCTATAATATGATATTATTTATCTGTTATATTTTTATATTGCACTGCGAGAATAAAATGACGATAAATACATGCTAGAGTTAACTGAATGTATGGACAAATGTACATTTGTAGCAGAAGTGCAACAAGGAATTTTGGTGCCCTGGAGATCTGGAGGGTAAGAAGCACTCTGTGCCCATCTATGGTTAGACAAAAGAAGAACTACACAACTGCTTCACCTGTATATGTTATTACATGGAATTCCAGAGGAACAGGAGCTCCAGAGGGGAAGGAGCTTTCTGTTACCGTTGATGAGAGAAGCGTGCTACAGTGAGAGCTTTATTTGTACATAGTTTTACACATAGC
>NW_017729027.1:49098256-49100709 GCF_001723915.1 Gavialis gangeticus | reverse complement strand
TCCAAAGGAAAGAAGTGTTGCGTGGGGCCCTGCAGCAGCTGTTAGGCTGTAACTGTTGTATGTGTCATACAAGTATAGCGAAACCACTTTAAACCTGCCTCATTCGGGGTCAAAGTTGAGGCAATCTAGATGTGCATGTAACAGTTACAGCATAACTGGATCCGCTGGTCTTGCAAGGTCCCTTCCAGCCCTAATGTCTATAAAATCTTTGAAATCTATGAAATAAAAGCTGCTGCCAGCTCCTGAACTGCAGTTTCCACTTTTCCTTTTGAAGCCTCTACAAACGTAGGTTTGTCCATACTCTAAGAGCAGAGAATGTTGAGGACTAATTTGAAGAGCCTGATTGACTTCAAATAACTTGAACCAAGAATGAATTTGACTCAAGAATTCTCTGAAAGGTCCAGAAATAGACCATAAGTCTCCAGTCTTTAAACATGGCATCTGACCTCCAAGAATAAATCTTTTCCCTCCATGTTACACATTATATACTAAATTACAAGGTATACCTGATCCTCATATGAGAACAAAAGTGTACTTCCGTCTTTTTAGTATTTAGATTTTAGAGGCACAGTGATGTGATTTGTATGAACAATAAAAATCTCATTCCAGTAACCAGAATGCAATGACCCTATGTAGGTGAGACAAATCTTCAAGGAAATTAACTGTATTGTTTAATAGATGTGACATTTTTGTTTCAGGTGCATATGACATTTGCCACTGGGCGGAATGCAACTATGTGACTGTTCTGTAAAGTCTTTACAATGGCTCAATTTAAAGTGTGCACAGTACAATTTATTATTATGTGAATAATTTATTTTTATTATTATTTGAATGTGAATTTTGAGTACACTGTTACACATTTATTTTTTGATAAATCTTAATTTCTTAATGCTTATTGAAACTAGTCATCAAAATGCCTCCCTGTGATTTTATTACAAACTACAAGAAATTTGACAGATTGTGTTCTTTGAAATTGGGAAAAAATCTATGGTTTACCTTCTAACTTTCCTTTACTTTATTTTCATAGAGCCCACAACATATTACAGTGTGTCTCTAAGCATGATTTCTACCCATTTCATCTATTGGCCAGCTATTATTAGAATATAACTTATACATCTGAATTCCAGACAACTGGATTAGGACTATCTATACATGAAAGAAATTCTCAAATCGTGTATCTGTTCTTATGAAATCCCAATGGGGAAATACATTACAGCTGATTATACATGATGAGAACTTGAAACAAGCATAATTTACAATATTAAAAGCAACTGACTTCTTCACTTACCAGGATTTTCTGGAACAGGATTCTGAATATTTTGAACATTATTAAACCTGTGATATTTTAAGTCCTTAATCTGAATCCTTCTTAAGATGCTGTCTAAATCCATTTTAAGATTATTGAACAGACTGCAGCTTTACAAACTGTTTATCATTATATTGAGTGTGCCCGCATAGTCTTAAAAATACAGACATGAGCTACCTTGGTGGATGCTCCAGGTGTCAGCCACTGCATGGATTCCAGTGACCTCTGAATGAGCCCATGATCACCCTGGGGAAAGCCCAGAGACTTGCCTGCCATGACTTTGATGATATCTTCACTGGTGGGCTCCCCTTCAGTGGGGTCACTCAGATTGGCTGCAACCCTCAGCGGGTATCCTTGGGGCTCCGCCTCCCCTATACCCCATCCATGCGCCAGCCTCTAGGATGGCCCTTGGTGTTCACATGGCTTCCCCTCCAATGTCATCTCTTCCTGTCCCTCTCATGGGGAGGGAGATGATGGTTCGTCTCAACCTCTGCATTCCTGGGGCATCTTGAATTGCTCGAGGCCTCTCGATGGACCTCTGACTAAGCCTGGTTGTTGGCCATGGTCCTTTGGTCACTCCTAACTTTGGAGTGCTGCCTCTGCCCCTGCCCTTACCTCAGGGCCTCTCGGGGCTGATCCCCATCAGAAAGGGTAAAACAAAGAAATAACTTGCAAAAAAAAAAAGTAGAAAAGGATTTCACCAGTAGTCCAGAGTAGGGTCCTGGTCTGTCCCCTTCCCACTCACGGACTCTTTTGAATTAAGGTCTTTGTCATCCCTCAATGTGGTCTGAGGTCCTCTCCCGCACTGGGGACCCCCTCTGGTGCTCCAGCTCCACGTCCCACGCTGCATTTGTAAATGCTTGTGCCTCCCCCGGCATCTCCCTCAGTACCGGCTTTTATCCCAGCCAGGCAGCATCTGGGGATGACGTCACTTGCCCATGCTTTCTCAAGTCAGAAGTAGGCATGGCTCACAAACCATGCGGCTGTCTGGTGCTGGCATGGTGTGTCCACTTCTTCTTCTCCTGAAAGAGGTAAGTTTGCCCTGGTTTCAGGGCTTTTTATGTAATGGTGGGCTATCCCATTCCCTGTCCCAGCATGGGGGGGCGGTTCCCCATTGCCCAGTTGCTGTCCTCTTGGGACAGGAAGG
>NW_017729027.1:49086343-49093256 GCF_001723915.1 Gavialis gangeticus | reverse complement strand
GTTCCCTGTCCCAGCATGGGGGGGCGGTTCCCCATTGCCCAGTTGCTGTCCTCTTGGGACAGGAAGGCCTGTGGTATATTTTTCCTTTGTGCAAAATACTGTTTAATAGGGCTGTGTGAAATAGCAGCAGTCCACTTCAACTTCCAGTTCAACATTTTGATGCAACAGTGTTTCCTTTCAAGTTTTGTTTAATTTTGAAAACACTGTTCCATTTCATTTTGTCAAAACTTGCAGGGATGGTAGCCCCTTCTAAGAGCATGAAGTCTGCCAAGTTTCAAAGGGATAGGTGCAGAGATTTCTAGAAAACTGCACTTCAAGGTGCTGACAAGCAAAACTGTCACTTGCCAGCAGCAGCAGTCTCCTTCATTCAGCAGGCAGATCTGGGGGCCAACACGCCCAGAAGGGCTGCTGGGCTGTGCCAGACTCCTTTCAAGAGTGCAATCTACCTCACAGATTACAGGAGGCTGTTGCTGCCGCCTGGGACCGATGCTGGGTGCAGCCCTCACCCAGCACCAGGAAGACTGGTGCTGCCGCCTATCCCAGATGGCAGAAGCAGCTTCCTGTGATCTGGCAGGCAGTTTGGGGGCCCACACCCCTGAGAGGGCTGTGAAGTTCTGTCAGATTCCATCTTGGGGTGCAGGGGGGGGCCAATCTTCCTGCAATATCACAGGAGGCTGCTCCTGCCACCTGGGATGTGAGGCAGCACCAATCTTCCTGGCACAGGGTGTGGGCTGTGCCCAGCAATGATCCAAGGTGGCAGGAGCAGTCTCTGGTGATCCAGCAGGCAAATCGGGGGCCCGCTCCCCTGGGAGGGCTGCAGGGCTCTGCCAGACTCTTGCTGGGGGTATGGGCAGGCCCTCAATGTGCCTACTCGATCACAGGAGGCTGCTGCTGCTGGGTGGCACCGGCAATGGGCGCAGCCCGCACCCAGCACCGGGAAAATTGGTGCTGCCACTGGCCCCAGCCAGCAGCAACAGCATGCTGTCATCCAATGCACAAATCTGGTGGCCTACACCCCCCAGGGGGACTGGGGGCTGTGCTAGAATCCTGCCGGGAGACACAGCCCCCAGATCTGTGTGGGATGAAAGCAGGCTGCTGCTGCCAGCTGGGACCTGTGCTGAAACCAAGCCTGGCTTCAAAACTTGAAACTTTTGAAAAATTTTGAAATTTTTCACAGCCTTAGTGTTCAGGTATGATTTTTGTATTAATGTAGGTATAAATGCTCTTTTAAAAACTGACTCAAATTTTTCATGGAGCTTAGAAATCCTTAGAGTCCATCAAAATTGGTTGTATTCCATATTTGCCCATGGTCTCATGGTGACAATCATGAAAGTAGATATGGCTTTTCCTTTTTCAAACAATGCTTTTAAAATGTTCTTTAGGATAAAGCATGCCTGCTTAAGTCAACATATTAATTAATTTACTTCATGTGAAGTGCTGCTATATAATTAATTTTATACAGGCAGAATGTAGACATTTTAGGTTATAGTGTAAACTAGAGTTTCTGTGATGTTTGTATGAGATTTTGCTCAATCTTTTTTGCTACAGGAAGCTGAAAATTATTCTTTATACATAAAATAGTATATTTGTCACGATGGTAACTTTTCTAGTAGCTTTGTATAACTTCTATCTATCTATCTATCTATCTATCTATCTATCTATCTATCTATCTATCAGCACATATAAATGTTTGTCTTTAGAGATCATAAGATTTTAGGTTTATAGGTAATGTGACCATAACCAGAAATGAGTGAATGTCAACAAGGTTCAAGCGGTAATCAATATTCTTTTCTAAAACTAACAATAAAGCAGTAATCCAATAGATAGTACAGTGGTCTGGTATTTAGGAAGTGGACCTGTATTTGATTCCTAGTTCTACCAAAGGCTTTTGTGTGACCTATGACCAAATCCACAATCGGGCCTGAGTGCACAACTGCTGGGCAGTTCAGGCTTTTTTAGACACTACTGAGATCTTCAGCTCCCAACTGCTCATCTGCTCAATGATCCTAGGTGAATCAAAGTGTATGTTTAAATGGAGGGCCACTTTCAAACTCACTCCACCCAAGTAGGTATTCCCTTGCCTATAGCAACTCCAGGATGATACTTGATTGGCTTGTTCTGAAAAAAAACTACTAAAGCATGCTTTGTACAAATCAAAACCAAGAAGAGAAAGTGCATTTTTCTATCCAATAGTCCATTGATTCGAATGGGAGACCCAAGTTTTGCTTTTTGGAAGGTGGAAGTGAATCCCTTTGTCCCAGCTATGAAGTAAGTACCCTACCCTTTGAAATATGTACTGTTAGACAGGTGTCTTTCAGTTTCTCCTACTGAAGCTGTGGTTCTCTGCATAAACGATGTAAACCCGAGTCTCTCAGGTGATTAGCGATCAGACAATGGAGTCATTTGAAGTCTTTCTTAAAACTAAGGATTACTTAAGAGTGAGACAGCCACCATGATGATGCAATGAAAAAAGAATTGGCCTGCCTTAAGACTCCTAACTATAAGGTGGGGAGGAGGGGTGGCCTGTGGTTCTGAAATCTGTGTAGAGAAAAATAATCTGTCTAGGAGGTATCAAGTGCCTAATCTCTGAGGGCCTTCTGACATGTTAATTTTGTTTGCTTCCTGGAGCTCTTAACTCCTGGACTGTCTGTACATTAACATCTTTTAAGTATCTTAAAGCACTCATACAGCTCAAATAACCCAGTCCCTGTTCCTCAGGTTGAAGGTGTGACAGTAAGATAGCACTAAACTGACCAACATTTGTGCAGCTCACAGTGTAATGCATAGCAAGGCCCTGAGATGGATTGGATTTAGTCTCTGGCTCTCTCCTTCACCCATTGACTAGTATAGGTAGCTGCATGCTCAAACAGCTTTCTTTTGTGGGTGCCATTCCTAGGCATCAATGCATTACCATAGACTAGGCACCTAGTCCAGGACAGAAATTTTCATTATTTGGCAGTCTGCCTAAGAGTTAGGCATTGCAATGCTGAGCATTTGCAATGCCTATGTTGCTTTGTTGGGTTAGCACTTAACTAAATTTAATTCCCCAGCTGCAAGATGAGATGCTTAGAGGCATGCTGTAAAACTAAAAACCATTAATGACTAAAAAGAAACTTAAACACTTGGTTTTAAGAATTGCATAGGAAGATAAATATAAAGGGGTTAAACTGCATATTCTAAATTAATTATGTTTTTCTATGTTTGCAACATGGGAGATAGAAAAACTTTCTGTATAGACACCAAACAAAATTGATATTCTTTTGTTTGCAACATTTCTTGTCTCCCAGTTTATTTAAAGCAGGAAGCTCCTAGCACTGCTTCTAATCTATCAAAATAGATACACTTCCCAAAGGTCCAGTCCTGCAAAGCACTAAGTACCTTGTGAGGCCTGCTGAGCCATTTCAGTTTCACTGACATCAAGGGTAGCAAATATCTGCCAGCATCTTGAAGATTGCAAGCTCTTAAGCGCTACTCCTTAAAGGTACTCAGGCACCTGATGCCCACTGAAATCAGTGGGAGTTAGATACCTAGGCCACTTCCACATGACCGTGGGTGTTTGGTTCCCCGGGGACAATTAGCAGTGGGACACCTTGTGCCACTGCTACTTCTCCCTGGGGAATGCCTGTGCCACGTGGCACCTGGAGCTCAGCAGTTCACCCCATATGGAGTAGGAGAGGCTGGGTCAGCACTAGGCTGTCCCCAGCAGCCTTACCTGGGACTCTGGCGGGCTGCTGGGACTGTAGCAGCAGTGATCCTGCCATGCAAAACCTGGCCAGCAACTGGAGCGTGGCTCCGGCTGGCCGGGCTCCAGTTTTGAGTGTCATGCACTGCCTCTTTAAGTGCCACTCTGCTTTTCTTTGGTGAGAGTTTTTTTGACCCCTGGATATCCAGGAGTCAACCCTCTCCTCCCCACACTGATCCCTTGCAGTGCAGAGAAGAGCTGAATATGCAGTATGTGGTACCACAGAAATGTCTTCATGGCTGCATGGCCATGCTCCTCTGGATGCCTCCCTAAATGCTTTTAAAAAATTGAGCCATAAGGCCTCACTTTCATTTTACTCAAGTGGGTGGGAATTCTGCTACGTTGTTTAGAGCAAAACCAGACTGTTCATTTGCCAGAACAGATTTACTAAGTTCTTTGATGTTTACATTTGCATATTTGGAGCTGTCTTTTTTCCGCAATTATAAATAAAACATATTTCCAACGGATTCTATTATTATAGTTCTTATTGCAATCTATATTGGAGGTGGACTTTAATTGTAGAATTAATGTCTGGCAGCATAGGAATGAAGTATAAACCACTTTTGCAACAAATATTACAGAATATCATGGTTCCAGGGATTAATGAAAATCTGAAGCCCAATGTTCTTGAGTTTTCAAGTGCAGATGCTCTTACAAACAGTCACTGTACAAACAATTCTCTCTGAATTACTGTATAATGTACTGTTGTAATAGACATTGTAAGCCCATTCATGTCAATAGAGTTTCTCCAAAATGAATTTGACCTATTCTGTGCATGGTTTCAATTTTCTAAAATTTGTATTGTTTGACAGTCTTTATATAACATGACTTCTAACAGTATTGTATTTCTTGCTTTAAGGCTAAAAGTAAGTTGACTAGTTTAGTTCTTTTGAAGACAAATTGTACAGCAGGTGACTGCTCTTTTCCCTTAATGGTCTTTCTTTTTCTTTACAGCCTTAATTTATATATCTTCAGATGTATAGGTATTTTTCAAAGTAGAAATATTTTGAATACTCTATAGTAAAAGTTTTCCAATATTTGCTGTCTGTGCAACATTGCAGGAAATAGCTATTATTAAATACAATGAAATGCCTACTGTCCAAAATGTATACAAAAGAGGCTTTTAAAAATATTTTTTAAGGGAAGCAGTTTATATGATAGGCTTTATATGTCTGCAGTGCTTCTACAGAGGAAATGTATTTTCATTGTTTTTATTAAGTACTTTCTATGGCACCCAGCTTTTAGTCAGAGGCTCATTGGCTTATCTGCTATTATATAACTGTGATCCTTTTTGTTCCCGGCTTGAAACCAGTATTCTGCTTTCTTGTTTCAAAGAGGGAAAATATCTTTGTAGCATCTTTCAATGCAAGCAGGATGAGATAAATTAAATATATTCACCTAGAGCCTATTTGATTCAATGAAAGTTGGCAAAATCCAATATCTACAAGCCAAGTCCCAAATACAGTACAGCAGGGCAGTGCTCTCTTCCTTCCACAACCCCCTACCATTTCTTCAGTGACAGCTTTTTCAGCCAGTGAAAAGATTTCTATTGACATCAGTGGGTTTGGGGATAAGACCAAAGTGTAGTGTGAAGGGACCACTAGATTTCTCCATACATATAATTATTGTAGTCCATAGCTCTGTCCTGCCCCACTCTGGCCTTCTATACTGGGCAGCACAGAGATAGCAATAGAAACTTTTTTCCATGAGGAAGAACTGCACGAATGTTATCCCCACAGCTCTAACATTTTCTGTGAGGGGTTAATAGATGCTGGGGTTGATGCTGCCACAGAATGTGGTGTTAACTTGACATGCACCAGATCAACACACAGGCATAATACACAATTCTACACACACACACACAAAATTCACAAATACCACTATGAGTTCACACAGACATACACTTATACAAACACACAAACGTGCAATTTTGTGGCTGTGTGTTAACACTGGGGGGCATTAGGGTAACTTGGTGCTTGGGGTCACTTGAGGTCAAATGGCCCCAGGGTTACTCAAGGTCACTGGGGCTTGAGGTAACTTAAGGTTATTGAATGCTGATTGATCAAAGGAAACAGCGGCAGGCTGGCAGAGCAGAGGAGCAATGTTAGGGAGAAGCCGGGACAAAGACTGGGGCAGGAGCCAAAGCCAGAGCGGAGAGATTGCAGCGGAACTGAAAGGTATGGGGAGAGGGAAACTGGGATTGGGGGGAGCTGGGGAACTGGAGAGGGGCTGCAGGGAAGCCAAGGGAGGCTGAGGGTGCCAAGAGAAGGTGCGGGAGGCTGAGGGTGCCAGGAGAAAGATGCCAGGAGCTGGATCAGGGCTGCAGGAGAGGCTCTGGGTTCAGGGGTAGCTACAGGGGTGCTGGGAGCTGAATCAGCGCTCTGGGTGCAGGCAGAGCTGGGAGAAAGCCTCAGATGTTGGGAGAGGCTGCGGAAGTGTCAGGGAGAAGCTGCAGGGGAACCAGGAAGCTGGGAGAGGCTGCAGGAGAACACAAATGGGAACAAGAGATGGGGAAGAGAGAGAGAGAATGGAGGCAATGGGGAAGCCAGGAACATAGAGAGAAGAACAGAAAAGATAAGGGAGAGAAGGCAGAAAGAGACAGGGATTGGGGACAAAGGCAAAGGCAGAGAGGAGAGAGACATGAGCAGGAATGGAGAGAGGGATCAGGGAGAAGGCAAAAGCAGCGGGACACAAATGAAGAAAGATTGGGAAGAGAAGACAGAGCGAGTTAGGGATTGGGGAGCAGGCAGAGGCTTTACTAGCCGCAGCATCGCATTGCAGACTCATGTCATCCTGCGGTCAGTGATGACCCCCAAGTCTCTTTCTTGCGTAGTGCTAGCCAGTGTAGCACTGCTGACCCTATAAGGGTGCTGCAGGTTTTTCCTCCCAAGGAGAACCTTGCATTTTTTGGTGTTAAACATCATAAGGTTCTCATCCACGCATCTGCTGCACCTGGATAGCCCTCCTGTCTTCTGGTGTGGAGGATGCTTTGCCCCAAAGTTTGGTGTCATCAATGAACTTAGCCAGTCCGCTCCTGACTCCAGTGTCCACATCATTAATGAAGATGTTGAACAATATGGGTCTAAGGACAGAGTCTTGGGGGACCCCACTGGTCACAGGACACCATGATGATTGACTTCCATCAATTACCACCCTCTGGGTCTGACCACT
>NW_017729027.1:49080819-49081343 GCF_001723915.1 Gavialis gangeticus | reverse complement strand
AATTTCCCAGCCAGCAGATCATGGTGGACCCAAGACCATAATTGGCCAGTTTTGCTAAGAGGTGATCCTGGGATACCATATTGAAGGCTTTTTTGAAGTCAAGATATATGACTACAATCTCTTCTTCCTTGTCCAGGTGATAGGTCACCTGGTCATAAAAGGAAAGGAGATTGGTCAAGCAAGACCTACCCTCAACAAACCCATGCTAGCTATCCCTCAGAATGTTGGCTTCAGCCAGTCCATTAAGGATGGCCTGTGTAATAAACTTTTCTAAGATCTTCCCTGGGGTAGATGTCAGGCTGATGGGCCTATAGTTTGCTGGATCCACTTTCCTCCCTTTCTTGAAGATAGGGACCACATACATCTTCTTCTGGTCTTCAGGCACTACACCAGAGCACCAGGTGTTCTCAAAAATCCATGCCAGAGGCTGGGCTATTATGCTTGCCAGCTCCTTGAGTACCCTGGGGTGTAGATTGTCAGGGTCAGCTGACTTGAAGGTATCCAACCTCTCAACGTTTTCCTTT
>NW_017729027.1:49080444-49080662 GCF_001723915.1 Gavialis gangeticus | reverse complement strand
CCTTGCTTTTCCTCTGGCTCCCCACATATCTGAAAAAGGACTTTTTCTTGTCCTTCAGACCTAGTTAAGGATTACCTGGAGGGCTTAGATGTGTCCAAGTTGGTGTGCCCGGATGACCTTCATCCGCGGGTGCTGAAGGAATTGGCTGGTGTCATTCCGGAGCCTTTGGCACAGCTGTTTGAGGACTCCTGGTGCTCAGGTCAAGTCCCTGAGGACTG
>NW_017729027.1:49074798-49075444 GCF_001723915.1 Gavialis gangeticus | reverse complement strand
GTGCTCAGGCCAAGTCCCTGAGGACTGGAAAAGGGCCAATGTGGTCCCTATTTTGAAGAAGGGGAGGAACGAAGAGCCTGGCAACTACAGGCCAGTCAGCCTCACTTCTATCCTGGGGAAGGTCTTTGAAAAATTATCAAGGGCCACATTTGTGAGAGCCCTGCAGGGCAAGTGATGTTGAGGGGTAACCAGCATGGGTTCATGCAAGGACGATCCTGCCTGACTAACCTGGTCTCTTTCTGTGACCAGGTAACAGAGAGCTTAAATGGGAAGGAGGAAGTCGATGTCATCTTCTTGGACTTCCAGAAGGCCTTCGACACAGTGTCCCACTCAATTCTGGTGGGCAAGCTGAGGGACTCTGGCATTGACGAATGCACAGTCACATGGGTGGCAAACTGGCTCCAGGGATGAACCCAGAGGGTGGTGGTGGACAGGTCGATGTCGACCTGGGAGGGTGTGGGCAGCGGAGTCCCCCAGGGCTCGGTTCTTGGGCTGGTGCTGTTCAAAATCTTCATTAGCGACCTGGACGAAGGTATGGAGAGCACCCTGTTTAAGTTCACTGATGACACCAAGCTGTAGGATAAAGTGAATACACCAACAGGCAGGGACCACATCCAGGCAGACCTGGATAGGTTAGAGAAGTGGG
>NW_017729027.1:49066715-49074160 GCF_001723915.1 Gavialis gangeticus | reverse complement strand
GAATATTCCTTCTTGAAGGTGAATCCCATCCTCCATCCTTTGTAGGCCTTTCTTTTTAGCCTCAGGAGGTCTGCTAGATCCCTGGAGAGCCAGGGGGGCTGCTGTGCCCTCCTGCTGCCTTTCCTCTGAGATTGAATTGAATTAGCTTGTGCATTGAGGATCATTCCCTTGAGGAGCAACCACTCTTCCTGGACTCCTCTTCCCCTGGGGTCATGTTCCCTTAGGGCCTCACTGACAAACCTCCTGAGCTTGTCCAAGTCAGATTTCCTGAAGTCAAGGACTTCCGTGTTGCTGACTGACTTGCCAGCTTTACAACGGATGGTGAAGGTGATCTGCTCTTGGTTGCTGTCACCCAATTAGGTCACCGATTAGGTCATCCGCAGTAGCCAGTACCAGGTTGAGAAGTGCTCTCAGCAGGTTGCCTCTGCTTCTCCTCAAAGTCCTCCCCACTTGCCATTGCTGACACCTGGCTGTTGGTGTGGGGGTATCCTGGCAGTTGGCCAGCTGAGTCAGGCAGTGTGAGGGAACAGAGTGGTGGCCTCCACCATGCCTCCCACCCCCAGCTATGCAGGCTCAGGTCTGGAGTGGCTTTCAGCACGGTGAGAGGGATGAAGTACCTGGACTGGGGTGAGATAGAACAGGGGATGCACCCAAAACACCAGTGACACCAAAACTCGTAGCCCGGGATTGCCTCCATCTCAATCTGGCCC
Organism: Gavialis gangeticus; assembly: GCF_001723915.1. NCBI lineage: Eukaryota > Metazoa > Chordata > Crocodylia > Gavialidae > Gavialis > Gavialis gangeticus. The sequence continues at coordinate 49,073,450 of NW_017729027.1, read as the reverse complement.
AGCCCCACAGGCAGATCTGCCATGTAGTCCTGACGCCAGGGCATTGGAGGTGTCTGAGCCTGGCTTCAGCCACACTAATGCCTCCAAGACTTGCCAGGCAGCTACTGGGTCTTCAGAGGTGCTAGGACAGGGTCAGGTATGGCTGGAAAAAGCAGTGGGCTGCAGGCAAATGGGCCCAGGCCTCTCACTGACACACGCCTCCAGGGGCAGGGATGGAATAGGGACAAAACAATGGAACCCATTTCCAAGGATTATGAGCCACTCTGTGAGGACAGCATGCTGCTGCTGCCTACTTTGTGGCATCACATGGATCTCAAGCTCTTCCCTGTGCTACTGTGTCCTGCTGCTTACCTGGTGAGGTGTCCAACAGCCATACCAGGGATGGACCCTGAGGGGCAAGAGCTAAGGGCTGGGGAACTCCACTCTGGCTGCACCTCGAGACAGCATCTTCCCCACCCGCCCTTTGGAATGGTCTTTCTGGCCTTGGGCAGGAAGCATGCACCAAAGGCCAGGGCCAGGGCTGTCACCTTGTTGGGCAGCAGCCACTGCAGGGGTCTCACCTGTCCCCAGGCTACCACCCTGTGTGTCAGTGGCCCAAAGAGTGGGTGAACTCAGAGATGGTTTCTTAAAAAGAAATCTTTGAAGGAGATTTTTGCCTTTGTGTTTACTCTAGCACACACTAAAACAAACAGATGCCAGAAAGTCTTTACTGTTCTGATGAGCCTGCTGCTATAGGCAGTGGCATTTTACCTTTCCTAAAAGCAAAGCAATATTATTTCTAAGGCTACAATTTATGAGGCAGTATTTCAATAGTTTAGAAACTTTTCATGATTCATTTAGCTGGCTGACTTGTAAGGTTGGATTTCATTAATTATGATCAGTCTGACATTCCCAGGACCCTTTTTTTCTTTGTTTGTTTGTTTGTTTACTTCTTTGATCTTTTGCAGTTGCCAGATGAGGGTGGAAAGAGTGGAAAACAGATGCTTGGGGACACCTACTTTTATTGTGGCTGGAAATAAAACTATATGTAGTGAAATAGAATCTGTGGACATAATTTTCAAAGCATAAAACTGCCACATATAATCAATATCTAAATCAATGGCTATTTTTCCCTTGGTAAAGGTAGAATGACTTTGAAATACAGCTTTCTTTTTTTCCCTTATTTTTCCTGTCCTAGTCACAGGCTTTTTAGTTCAGTAGGAACTGTAGCAAGGAAGATGTCTGAGTTTCAAATTTATCCAAGCTTTCTGTTTTCTAACTGGCTAGCACTAGAGAAGAAAGAGATTTGGGGGTCATCATTGACCACAAGATGAACATGAGCCTGCAATGCAATGCTGTGGCTAGTAAAGCAACCAAAAAGCTGACTTGCTTCCATAGATGCTTCTCAAGCAAATCCCAGGACATCATTCTCTCCTTGCACTCGGCCTTGGTGAGGCCGCAGCTGGAGTACTGCGTCCAGTTTTGGACTCCACAATTCAAAAAGGATGTGGAGAAGCTGAAGAGAGTCCAGAGAAGAGCCACACACATGACCGGAGGTCAGGAAAACAGACCTTACGATGACAGGCTGAGAACCACGGGGATCTTTATCCTGGAAAAGCGCAGGCTTAGGGGTGATCTGATGGCCACCTATAAGTTTATCAGGGTGACCACCAGTATCTGGGGGAACATTTGTTCACCAGAGCGCCCCAAGGGATGACGAGGTCTGATGGTCATAAACTACTACAAGACCATTTCAGGCTGGACATAAGGAAGAATTTCTTTACTGTCCGAGCCCCCAAGGTCTGGAACAGCCTGCCATTAGAGGTGGTTCAAACACCTACATTGAACGCCTTCAAGAGCAAATTGGATGCTTATCTTGCTGGGATGCTATGACCCCAGCTGACTTCCTGCCCTTCGGGCAGGGGGCTGGACTCAATGATCATATGAGGTCCCTTCCAGCCCTAATGTCTATGAAATCTATGAAAGCACAGTATTTTTCTTCCTTCTCAATGCTGCAGGGAACATCAGATGACTCTAGCCATTCTTTGTTTTATGGCTCCTGAAAGAATTAAACTCCAAGTGTTTGATTCCATGAGAAGCTGAGAACCCACCAATGAATTGAAGTCCGTTGCTGTTAAAAGCAGTAAAGAGTTTGACCATACCATTTCAGTGAAGCTCTTGGAAATCTTGTGGATTTTTCTCATGAGATGTATTTGACTCTGTACAAATTATTTAAGCAGAAGTGCATGCAAACTGGATCTACCACCAGCTTTATGAAAAACCTCCCTCTGCAAAGTAGAATTCACATTTCTATTTCTATCCATGTAGGATTTTATACTGTACTCATTTCCTTGATATCTGTTAATCGCTGTCTTTAACTCTGGTGATGCTCCAGGTCCACCAGTTCAAAGTTTAGCTGTATTTGCACTGTTATTATCAGTGATACCAAGCTGCCTTGTTCCACAACAGTCCATATTCCCACAGTGCCAAGTAGACTCCCAGGGCAGCACTAATTACTTGAATGCAAGATTATAAAAGACAGTAGCAGTCAATATGCTGCATTACATGGAAAGAGTAACTGGGATACTGGGATATATATGCATTAAATGTAACAAACATCTACTACTTTTACAAGCAGGAAATCATACAATGTTTCATGAAGCTAGGAACTCTTCACAGGTAGAGAGCAGATCTCTCCAAGGCCTGATGAAGTAAGACTGTTTTTGATGCCTAGGTCAGATCTCTATCAAAGAAACTCTTTAATTCCTCTATGAGTGGTAATAGAGCTGTATGAAACAGCAGCATTTCATTTTGACTTCTGTTTTGACATTTTGATGGGACAGTGTTTCGTTTTGAGTTCCATTTCATTTTGGAACCAGTGCTCCATTTCATTTTGTCAAAACTGTTTCACTGTTTAGATGTTGTTTTGACATTTCCCCCATAGGCTATAATGGGGAAACACAAAACTGCCTATACTGTTTGTCATTTATTGCCTGATTTGGATGGAATTTGCAGGGGTGGTAGCTGCCTGCTAAGTAGCCATTATGCCTACTAAGTTTCAAGTAGATAGATGCAGGGTTTTCTGCAAATCCACCTCAAAGTCTTGAAAGCAAAACTCATGTCTTGTGTGTGTGTGTTAAGATACAGTGGGGTGAAAACTACAGGCATGCTAGCCCCTGATGAGGCCGCAAAGCCTGCCAGCTTTCAAGGAGATAGGTGTAGGGGTTTCTGGGGAACTGCACCTCAAGCTGCTGACTAGCAAAACTCATGTCACATGCGTGTGTTAAAGCACAGCAGGGTGAAAACTGCAGACATGGTAGCCCCTGCTGAGGCCATTAATTCTATCAGTTTTCAAGGAGATAGGTGCAAGGGTTTTTGGAAAACTGCACTTCAGGCTGCTGACAAGCAAAATTCATGACATGATTGACACTGTGTGTGTTAAGTCATGCCTTCACTGGCACTGTGGCCTCTATATGACATGGTAGTGTGCCTCAATGAGGTCTTCTCCTCCCTTGTAGCCTCAGTCCAGTTCACCATATTAAATGACTTAGCAAGCAGCACAGTAGCACTAGCAGTATCTCAGGCAGCCAAACTGTCACAGACTACAGCCTTTGTTTTCTTTCCTGCAGGAGCTTCTTCTCTGGCAGCTACCAGAGAACTCTCCCTGACAGCCCCAGCCCTGGGGCTTAGATGTGGCCAGGGTCCTGAGTCCTTCCGGTCAGGTGCTAGGGGTGTTGGTGTAAGGATATGGTGCTGGTAGGCAAGGTCCTTTCCTTTGAGTCAATCTAATTTGGCATGTTTTAGTAGACCAACTGAATAGTTAGGTACAGAAATATATCTTAGCAAGCTTTCAGGTTGAAAAACCCTTTGTCAGGCTGAGGAAGCACCTGCAGTTGGTGTGTGTGCTGTCCCTGGATGGAAGGAATAGTAAAGAAGCCAGAGGATGGCATGCAATGCAGGAAAGAAATCCAGTCAGTGAAAATGGAAATGGAGGCATCAGGGTGTGAGGGACACACTGGGGTGGGGGTGGGGAAGGGGAATGTAGCAGTGCAGGTAAAAGTGGAGAGGTACCTGAGGAATCAGATGTCTGGCAGGTTGTAGTGTGTCATAAATCCAATGTCTATATTGAGTCCATAAGTTTTTGTACCTACTACGCCTGTCGAAGATGATACGGGTCTGGGCTTTCCCCAGCCAGGACTGTGTGCATGTGTGTGGTAGCTGGAGGTTATGGCACCTCCTACCCACTTTTCACCAGGGGATCCTTTGTCCTGGCATTTCCTGGGGCTGCTGCACCACCAGCAGTCCCACCAGACCTCCCTGACCCTGGCAGAGTGCAGCCCATACCTCCAAGTTCATCCTGGCATGGAAGCTCAGAAGGGACATGTTCTTCCCTTGCTGGCTGGTGATGCAATGAGTGCCCCATCCTGCTCTGAGAGTGGGGCATTAAATGGCTTCTAAAAAAATGCAAAAAGGATATAGGTGCAGAAGGAGTGATGAGGGTGGCAGTCACTCCATCTTCACCTGGAGCTTAGGGAACCCCAGCAGCAGGAGGTTCACCTTGAGGAACACCAGCTGCTCCACCAAACCAGGATCCAAGCAGGTGCAGTGGGGTGTCACTACACCCCAGCAATGCAGAACACCCTCTCACTCAGAACACTGGTTGGTGGACAGGACAGGTGTTCCTGGGCAACTCTGGCAGATCTGTCCACATCTGGCTGTGGCTTGCCCAGTAGGTCAAGGGGTCGCACAGCAGTGGCTCCACATCCTCAGCAAGATAAGTAACCACCAAGGCCTGAATGCTACCTGCCTGATGGTGGGATCTGGTGCCTCTGGACCCCACCATGGAAACCATGCCCTTGGCCCACCTTAGCAGCACCTGTGGTGGAGGGGGAGACTGGCTGGTGGCTGGTGTGCTAACGTGGCACAGTGGATCCCTCTCTTCCATGTCCCCCTGCCTCTGTCATTCTGCCTCCCTGATTCTCTTCACCAGCACCTCCATCCACTGATTCAGGCTTTGGCTGCTGCATACACTGCCCTTCACCCTCAGGTCAAACATGATGGCCATCATGTGGACCATACTGGACCTCAAGAGATCAAGGCATTTTCTGATGCCCTCCTTCAGCTGCCTCATCAGTGCTTGGACATCTGGTGATAGTGGCTTGACCCAGCCAAGAACATTGATTCCCTGGAAACTCTTCATTTGGCTCTGAAGTTCCCTCACTACAGGGATCACCTGGCTACAGAGGGCATCACCAGTGCTGAGGCCTCAAGGAAGGGCTTGAGGACCACCATGATCTGGGAGATGGTATCCCACTCAGCTTTGTTAAGGGGGCTGCTGATCCCAGTCTCCCCGAGCAAGGCCATCTCATGAATGTCCTTCTGTTGCTCCACCAACCTCTTGAACATCAGGTATGTGGAGTTCCACCGAGTCTCCACATCCTGCATGATTTTGTGCTGAGGGATGCTCAGCTCTGCCTGTTTCTCCCACAGCATCTTGCCCTTCTTGATGCTGTGGTGGAAGTAGCCCACCACTTTCCTGTATTTTGAAGTCAGCTGGCTTGTAGTGGTAGTGGTCAGGGTGCCACCAAGGGGGTGGGGGGAAGTAGTGCATCACCTTCCTGCATTTTGAAATGAGCTGGATCATAGTGGTAGTGGTGACACCATCACCAGCAGCCCTGTCTCCCTCCAAGGCATCTCTGACTATGAGGTGCAGCCTGTGTACTACACAGTGGATGCCAACAAAGTTGGCATCATGGACTACTTTGACCATATTGGCCCTGTTGTCAGTTACCATGAACCCATGGGTGAGTTCGGCCTGCCCAAAGAGCCACGCCTGCATCACGCGGTTCATGGCCCCCATGATCTCTGTTGCTATGTGGGAATCCTTCACATTGACTTGAACGAGAACCCACCAACAGCCTGACTGATGGCACCAGTTCCCTGTGAGGGAGAGGTAGCTGTGATCACCACCCCAGCTGCTCCAGATGTTGGAGGTGAAGTGCAAGACTACCTGTGGCCCTGCCTTATGTAGCTCCTCCCTCAAGTACTCCCTGCTTGCTTCATACAGGGAGGGCACCACGGTCCTGCTTGGTAGGATGGGGCTACAAGTGCCATGAGCCACCTGAATCCTAGCTGCTTAACTAAGGAGAAGGGCTGGCCAATGATAGCAAGCATTTCCCCAGTGCTCGGGATGATCTTGCTCACGCTTGCAACATGCCCTCCTTTCTGTCTGCCCTTTCCCCTACTGTTCCAGGGTGACCTGCCTCTGTTTTGGGGAGATGGGGCATTTGGAGTGAGAGGGGACTTCCTTTTGGACATGCTTCCACTGGTGCCAGGCTGAGGAGGAGCAAGGGCAAGGGGGTGGTGTCTGTGGAGATGCATCAGCATTCTTATGGTGCTCAGATGTTTTATTGCCTTGCCCCAGCTGGTTTTGGCTCAGCAGTACAGGAAGATAATGTACGTGGGATCACCTGCCAGCTCAAAATGATCCCAGACCACACTACCCACTCACTTCTGGATTGTGGGTGTATGTGTGGATGCTGCAATTTCCCCCTTCTCAGCAGGCAGAGGCACAGCAACAGGAGAAGCAGACTCAGCTGAGCCACTTGCCTCTGCAACCTCTACCTCAGCCTCTTCTGAAGTGCCTTCTGGGGAAGGAGACCTGGCTCTAGAGGAAACTTGAGGGGTGTGGAGCACAAACTCAGCTGATTCCCCCTCCTTCCCCAGCATTTCCTTTGCTAGGGCTCTGAGATCCAG
>NW_017729027.1:49060047-49061715 GCF_001723915.1 Gavialis gangeticus | reverse complement strand
TCCTAGCAACTAGAATGAAATTCTTTAACATCCAATAAAAATAATATAAAATCCCGAAAGCATTTAAAATTTCTACAGATTTTTTGTAAATTAAAATATAAGTACGTAAGGACTCAGACACAAGCTACAGACATAAAGTAGGTGAAACAGCTCACCTGTCTTCATTTTTAAATTTGGGTATTGTCTATTCAAACAAACTGTGCCTATGGCTGCTGCATGCTCTAACACCCGCCTCCCAAGAGTACTATGAAAAAATTCAAGACGGCAGATTGTAATCCAGAAACTACAGCTACTAGATGGGTGGCTTTGAGTCCAAGTTCCTGGGTATGGGATCTAGCAAAATTAAGAAGGAAGTCTGACTTAGGATATATAATCAAACTTTAAGATGGTAAATGATATTTTTCACTTTTTAAAATTGAAGGCAGTAGACTTTAAGATGATAACTGACATTTTTCACTTTTTTAAATTGAAGACAGTAGTTTAATATTATTTTTCAGTATTTTAAAGATAACATTTTTTCAGTTATGGTCAACTAAATCAGAAATACATCTGTGAAAACAGGGAATTTCCTGTAGCAAATTTCAAAGGATGTTTCATCTTGTGTGTACATTGCCAGTTCCTTTATGTGAAAAAAAAAATCCAACATGCAGGTATAATGTCTGCATCTTGTAACTATGCACTAAATTCTGTTTCTGGAAGGTAGATGACCATATTGTGATGTCTACTGCTAACTTGCACCCAGCCTACCCTGTGATCCAGATCATTCTGTACCTGTGACCTATTTTCTACATTGTATACCTCTTCCCTGATCTTTGTGTTATCTGCAAAATATTAAATGGCAAAGAGCCAAGAAATTGATTAGATATATACCTGTTTAATGATGATTCCATCCTTTATAATTGTATTTTGAGACTTATGAGTTAGTCAACTTTTAATCCATTTAATATGTGCCATGCTAATCTTGTATCGTTCTTATTCCTTAATCAAAGTGGTGTACAGTATCACATTAAATGTCTTGCTGAAGTCTAAGTATATTAGATCAACGGCATTACCTTTATCAGTCACAACTTGTAATTTCATTTAAACAAATCAACTTAGTTTGACAGATTCTATTTTTTATAAATTCCTGTTGATTGTCATTAATTATATGTCTCTTCTTAGGTATTTATGAATCAGTCTCACATCAGCCATTTCATTATTTTGCCTGGAGTCAATGTCAGGCCATATCCCTCTGTTTACCTTTTTTAAATACTGGAACAACATTAGTGTTTTTCCAGTTTCCTGGAACTTCCCTAACATTGTAAGAGTTACTGACTTTATCATTATTACCTTTATGAGCCAAACTTGTAATCTCATGAAAAGATGTGTCACGTAATTTTGACAAGATCTATGTTCTATAAACCATTGTTGATTTGCAATAATATATTGCCCTCCTTTAATTCTTTAAATGGTATTACTCATTATTTTTTCCCTTTTACATTATTTTATCATTTATCAGACACGTGTCCATTTTGGGAAAGTCAGTGAGACTTTCCTGAGCAGTCTTGGTGGGGAAATGGTGGTGGCTGGACGCCACATTGGGTGTACCACTGAAGCTGAAGCGAGTAAACACTATCCTAGCAAGGAGATTTGAGAGTGTGTGGCGGTTGGGACCCAGAGAGCAGTGCT
>NW_017729027.1:49054808-49055047 GCF_001723915.1 Gavialis gangeticus | reverse complement strand
ATTGAAATGAAACAGCCAGCAAAATTTTGCACAGTCCTAGCAACTAGAATGAAATTCTTTAACATCCAATAAAAATAATATAAAATCCCGAAAGCATTTAAAATTTCTACAGATTTTTTGTAAATTAAAATATAAGTACATAAGGACTCAGACAAAAGCTACAGACATAAAGTAGGTGAAACAGCTCACCTGCCTTCATTTTTAAATTTGGGTATTGTCTATTCAAACAAACTGTGCCT
>NW_017729027.1:49047171-49049808 GCF_001723915.1 Gavialis gangeticus | reverse complement strand
AGTGTGGGAAGTGAAATGGGGGTGAAGAAAACTGTTATGCTGGTGCTGGTGCTGCTACTTGTTGTCATGGTGTTGGTGGTACTGGTGATGGGGTTGTGGCTGGTGCCCTTGGAGGGGATGCAATCTCAGGCACAGGCACTGCTCCCCTCTCCTTGCTGCTTCTGAAAGCCTCATACCTGCTAATTGTAGGAAAGAGGCTGTATCTTTTGGGGGAGGGGGGGCTTGGGGGGAATGACTTACCTCCACCTCCTTCCACCCCTCCCTGAAGGCTTTCCAGTTGCCTTTCCACCACACTTCATGGAGTGTTTCACAGTGTCTTGTTTTTATACAAATATATAAATGTATCTGCATTCCTATATAAATTCTATAAATTATGTAATATATGCCACAAGGTGTAAATGTATAGGAATAAAATATACATGTATCACCCTTCCTATATAAATTCTATAGTGTAATATCCAATATAATTATAAAATTGAAAATAATAAATAAATGAATATAATAATAAAATAAAAGGGTCTAGAAGAAAGCAGAAGGTATTGTGGAATCTCACCTGCTGGACTAGGCTAGCAAGTAGGAAATCATTCACATCAATGCTAGCAGTAGCCTTCATTGTCTAATGATCCTGAGCTGCTGGAAGACACAACTCAGTAATTGCCAGATCCCAAGGCAAAAAGCAGGCCAGTTCAAACAATGCTGTCTTTTATGCTGTTTTTCCATCCCTCCCCCAGAGCACTGGGATTGGAAGGGACCTCAGGGAAGGATCAGAGTCACTGGCCAGCTACACAGTCAATATGAGAGCAGTCCTTCCCCCCTCTGCCCCACTCTTCCCCCTCCCTCTCCTTACTTTCTGTTTCCCTTCAGGAAAGCCCAGCTTGAGTTTCCAAACTTGAAATGTTTCAAAACTTGCAAAATGTTTTGACTGCCCTTGTTTTGTTTCGAGGCTGTTTTGAAGCCCTTTGTTTCATTTCAATTTCACTGTTTTGAGCTCAAAATGAGTCAAAACAGCATTGAAATGAAACAGCCAGCAAAATTTTGCACAGTCCTAGCAACTAGAATGAAATTCTTTAACATCCAATAAAAATAATATAAAATCCCGAAAGCATTTAAAATTTCTACAGATTTTTTGTAAATTAAAATATAAGTACGTAAGGACTCAGACACAAGCTACAGACATAAAGTAGGTGAAACAGCTCACCTGCCTTCATTTTTAAATTTGGGTATTGTCTATTCAAACAAACTGTGCCTATGGCTGCTGCATGCTCTAACACCCGCCTCCCAAGAGTACTATGAAAAAATTCAAGACGGCAGATTGTAATCCAGAAACTACAGCTACTAGATGGGTGGCTTTGAGTCCAAGTTCCTGGGTATGGGATCTAGCAAAATTAAGAAGGAAGTCTGACTTAGGATATATAATCAAACTTTAAGATGGTAAATGATATTTTTCACTTTTTAAAATTGAAGGCAGTAGACTTTAAGATGATAACTGACATTTTTCACTTTTTTAAATTGAAGACAGTAGTTTAATATTATTTTTCAGTATTTTAAAGATAACATTTTTTCAGTTATGGTCAACTAAATCAGAAATACATCTGTGAAAACAGGGAATTTCCTGTAGCAAATTTCAAAGGATGTTTCATCTTGTGTGTACATTGCCAGTTCCTTTATGTGAAAAAAAAAATCCAACATGCAGGTATAATGTCTGCATCTTGTAACTATGCACTAAATTCTGTTTCTGGAAGGTAGATGACCATATTGTGATGTCTACTGCTAACTTGCACCCAGCCTACCCTGTGATCCAGATCATTCTGTACCTGTGACCTATTTTCTACATTGTATACCTCTTCCCTGATCTTTGTGTTATCTGCAAAATATTAAATGGCAAAGAGCCAAGAAATTGATTAGATATATACCTGTTTAATGATGATTCCATCCTTTATAATTGTATTTTGAGACTTATGAGTTAGTCAACTTTTAATCCATTTAATATGTGCCATGCTAATCTTGTATCGTTCTTATTCCTTAATCAAAGTGGTGTACAGTATCACATTAAATGTCTTGCTGAAGTCTAAGTATATTAGATCAACGGCATTACCTTTATCAGTCACAACTTGTAATTTCATTTAAACAAATCAACTTAGTTTGACAGATTCTATTTTTTATAAATTCCTGTTGATTGTCATTAATTATATGTCTCTTCTTAGGTATTTATGAATCAGTCTCACATCAGCCATTTCATTATTTTGCCTGGAGTCAATGTCAGGCCATATCCCTCTGTTTACCTTTTTTAAATACTGGAACAACATTAGTGTTTTTCCAGTTTCCTGGAACTTCCCTAACATTGTAAGAGTTACTGACTTTATCATTATTACCTTTATGAGCCAAACTTGTAATCTCATGAAAAGATGTGTCACGTAATTTTGACAAGATCTATGTTCTATAAACCATTGTTGATTTGCAATAATATATTGCCCTCCTTTAATTCTTTAAATGGTATTACTCATTATTTTTTCCCTTTTACATTATTTTATCATTTATCAGACACGTGTCCATTTTGGGAAAGTCAGTGAGACTTTCCTGAGCAGTCTTGGTGGGGAAATGGTGGTGGCTGGACGCCACATTGGGTGTACCACTGAA
>NW_017729027.1:49041424-49042171 GCF_001723915.1 Gavialis gangeticus | reverse complement strand
CTGAGCAGGCTTGGTGGGGAAATGGTGGTGGCTGGACGCCACATTGGGTGTACCACTGAAGCTGAAGCGAGTAAACACTATCCTAGCAAGGAGATTTGAGAGTGTGTGGCGGTTGGGACCCAGAGAGCAGTGCTCTGTGAGAATGTTCTGTGAAGAGAGGCAAATTTGGCTGACTGTAATAGACTGTCCTTTTAAAAAGAAACAACCCCTCCACCCTCCCCAAAAACAAACAAACCAAAAAAGCCTGATCAAAGCTGGGTGAGGTTTGACTCCTGCTGGGAGAGAGGTAACAAACTCTGTAAAACACAAATCTGTCCGATGTCCCAGGAGCTGAGAGTTTTAGGGTAATAACTTTTTCTATCAACCAGAGAAACATGTGTCCTGCTCCAAGTGCCTGCTGAGAAAAAGAAATATAGAATAAAAATGCTGGATATAGCGAGAGTCTCCAGAAGAGGTGAATTCATTCTGTGCAAAGTAAGAGCAGCTCACAGAGGATTTTATAGCACCAATTAGAGAGTGGTGGATCCAGAGTTTCAGGTGCCAATGTCAAGAGGAGGGCCACTCGTATGGTTGAGGCCCTCCGTGGCCAGCCCTATGAGGAGAGGCTGAGGGACCTGAATCTCTTCTGTCTCCGCAAGAGGAGACTGAGGGGGGATCTTGTGGCTGCCTACAACCTTATCAGGGGCCACCAACAGGGACTCAGGGAAAGTCTGTTCACCAGGGCTCCCCTTGGAGTCACCAGGAACA
>NW_017729027.1:49028362-49036103 GCF_001723915.1 Gavialis gangeticus | reverse complement strand
TGCTTTTCTGTTTCTTTTTTATGTACTCAGAATGCAAAGAGATCTCATGGATGGTGAAGCTGGTTTGCCACTGGGTTTGTCTACATGAGACATTTAGTGCAGAACTGCCTAATTAGCTCTGCAGTAAAATTTCTGGGCACTTTTACACATACTCCAGGGATGGGGGGGCAGGGGGTGCACCTTAATTAGAGAGGTTCTGACAGCCTCTCTAATTAAAGCATGGCTACATCTTGTGTATCAGTGTCCCCACACTTAAAAATGGTGGTGGAGACAAGCTTTAGGTCAAGCACCACCACCACCATTTTTAACCATGGGGATGCTGATACATGAGACACGGGAGGCTGCTGGAGCATGATAATTGTCATGCTGCATAAGACTCAATTAAGTCTTCTCCAGTGCACTGAAATTCCAGTGTATCAGAGCAGCCTCCATGCTCATGTATAGGTGCCCTCTGTGTCTACACGTGTGGCGCTATTATGTTGCAGTAAACTAATAATGCTGGTGTAGGTTAGTCCTTGTAAACACAAGTACTGTCCTCTGGTGGCATTATTTACTGTGGAGCAACGCATGTGTAGACACTGATGGGGCTGGCTGGGGCTTGAGAGTGCTTCAGTGTGGGGCAATGTTCCCCCTTTCAGCATGGTCCACCAGCAAGTGTGCTGCAGTAAGTATCCAGGTGGGAGCGGGCAGGGTCCGGCCCCATGTGGAGCACTGTGGGTCCCACCCACCACCCATCTCCATGCTAACTGCTGCCCAGAGCAGCATGGTGTAGTGCTCTGGGGCAGCCAATGGCTGGACACAATCAAATGGTAGAACTCGAAGGGAGGCACTGGGGCCTGTGCGGGACACTTACCGAAGGTAAGCTTCTCACGTAGGGCAGGCAGCAGCTCCACCCCAAGGCAAGGTGAGGTGGAGGCAGGGAGAGGAGCTGGGACTGGGGGCTGGTGTGGGCTCTGCTGGCTCTGGGAAACAGCTCAGTGGGCTCCACCAGCTCCAGGGAACTGCTTTTTGCCCCTGCCTCACCTCAGGGAGTGAGAAGGCACATGGCTTCTGGGCTGGGGAGTGGAGCAGTTCCCTGGAGCCAGTGGAGCCTGTGCCAGCCCCCAGCCCCAGCCCCCAGCCCCACCCTGCTTCACCTCAGGGAGGAGCTGCTGTCTGCCCCATGTGAGGAGCTTACCTTTGGTAAGTATCCTGTGGTGGCCCCGGTGCCCCTGCCTCACTTGGTATCCAGCTCCTCTCTGGGAAGCCACAGCTCAGCTCCTCTCTAGGTGGGTGCATGACATTAAAAAGTTACTGTGTAGCAAAATTTTTACTTGTGCACAGCTTAGAGGGAACCTTGGTGTGGGACTACCTGCCAGCTAGCCCCACACTAAAGTACCCTTATGCTCCAGCCAGCCCCTCCACAGCATGTTGAGCCAGGTCAGAACAGCCCTAGCTTAGCAGGCTGACATCCTGGGGCCTCTCCCAGCTGGGGCTTCTCCTGGACACAGAACCTGGAAGCAATGAACTCCAGCATGATATATGCTAGAGTTTATTGCTTCATATTAATTGCATGTGTAGATGCACCCACTGAGGAGAAATGTAATGTATATAGACTGTGATGTTTAATGTGTTCTTTGTAAGGTTTTCATTTATTGTTAGTTATCTATGTGTTATTGTAGTAAAAAGCTGATTTTAGACATTTTACAAACTCATTATTGGTAATAACAAGTACCCCAAGCAAGGTGTTGTTGGTTTTTAATATATAATTTAAAATACTCTGTGTGTGTGTATCTATCTATCCCTCTATCTATCTGCATATATATATATAGATATAGATATATAAAGAGAGAGAGAGACAGAGAGAGACACAATATTTTAAATTATATATTAAAAACCCATTGTAACAGGGAGACATTGGTCCTATTACAGGGATGCCCAGGCAAAGAGCCTGTTCATTTAAAACTTGAAATTTAGCAAAGGAACTAGGATACAAACTGATTAATTGCCAATCCAGGACTCTCACTTCCCAGTGGTGAACCATTGGGAAGTGCTAATTGCTTGTTAGAACTTGCCTTTTGGCAAAAGAACTGAGAGACAGACTGGTTAATTGCCAATCAAGGACACTCACTTCCCAGTGGTGAATTACCAGAAAGTGCTAATAGCTTGTTAGAAACTTTGTATAAAAGACTGACAGTTTGAGTTAAGAGATCCCCGCAGAAGGGGACCCAGAGCAGAGGGATTAAGCACCAGAGGGGCAAGCAGTTTCCCTGTGTGGAGGCGCAGGGGGGAAGAGAGAGCCAGTAAAGAAACCTTTCCCTGAAGTGGAGAGCGGCAGAATTACCACCATGCCAGGAGCGGAGAGTTGAGGTGGCTAGCTAAACTTGGCTCTGGCCAGACAAGTAAAAGACTTTTTCTGTTGACGTGTGCAAAGGGAGGGCAAACGGACACAACACCTAAGCAAGTACTTATTACAGGACAATTAAGCCAGCTTGGGAACAGAGGAGCCAGGACGGTGGTAACCCAGCTAAGTGACAGATAACTGACAGTCAGCCGAAGTAGTCTATATGTGAGCGGGTATATGTGATTATCATCATTAAAATCAGTTAGCTGGCCTCCCATTTAGTGTCACCTATTTTTACTCCCATCAAATCATGGCAGCAGAGATAGACACTATTATGAGGGGAGGCAAGACTTAACATCTTGTCTACGCCCTAGATAAAAATGCACTTACACCCATATATATAATGAACCCAAAGGGGTTGTGCACTTAATATTGCATAATGCTTACATAGGGTCATGAAATAATAAACATAAAACCCATAACTGGCATTTTAAAAAGTATGGATTTACATTGCATAATATGGAGATATAGTTAGCTCTGTTAATCTGAAGTCAAATAGAAAGCATGGTATATTTTTGCCTTATTGACTAACCAAAGTAGATATATATAAATAGCGCACAGTTTTGTGGGCTGAAGCTCACTTCATCAGATGCCATGAAAGGATGTAAACTTTACTTTGATTGGTTTACCAGGTGCTAATCTATCCTGCCTGTCTATTAGAGACTATATTATGTCTATGAGATGTCTATTACTATGTCTATTAGATACTATATTACTATTAGATACTAAAAAAAAAAGGCTTCTTTTTCCAATTGAACATGTGGAGAAAAGCCCTTTGTCTTGGATCTGAATACAAAGTGGTAGGAGGCAGGCAGTTGCTACAGATTTGGCTCTTGCCCCAACAGCTGCTGCCTGCCCCCCACCCCTCACCTTTCCTCTGCCTTCTTGCCCCTCCTCTGGTAACAGGTGATGTGGCACTGGCAGCAGCTCTGGCCTAGGCTCTGGAATCTGGCTGGAGCTGCTGCCATCACATCAATTATTACTGTGCTGGCTTGGGCTGGAGCAAACTTGTGCTCCTTGCCCCAAGCTGGAGCCAGGAGCTGGAGCAAGGGTAAGTGGAGGTGTGAGCAGCGGGGGGTGGGGGAGGAGAGGAGAGCCTGTGGAGGTGGGGGGCCTGCTGCAAAAAGAGTCAGGTATGGGGGACATGAATTGGGGACAAAGGAAGGTGTCAGGGATGCAGGCATGGGGTCAAGTAGCAGAGGGGCAGGCAGGAAAGTGCAGGAAATGGCGGGGGGCAAGTAGTGGAGGGGACTGGAAGCAGAGGAACAAGTGGAAGTGGTGAATCTGCTTGATGGCCCCCGGTGCCTGCCTCCCACTGCCTTTCTCCCCACCCCACCTCATGTCCTGCATCATTACTTGCTCCCTTCTACTGCTTTTCCCACTGAAGTGGTAAGGGGAAAATGTAAGAGAACCATCTACTAATTAGATTCTACACTTGGAAAATTATAACAGATATATAATTTTCCTTGCATACAATCCAAGTATTTGGGGGGGGGGTTGCAATTCAGTCATCTTGGATTTGAGTAAATATGGTAGGATGACAATCAGATTTTAGATGATATTACAACTTTTCAGAAAAAAATTTTTTGGTGGAAGTCAACATTAAAAGTACAAATTACAGAAAATGTAATTTTTCATAAAACAAAAATTTTAAAATATCATGCATGTCAAAATGTTTGTTGAATGACTGTTTGCTGAATGACTCCATTTTTTGTCAAGTCACTTCAGCAGTAAACTGTGTTTTCCTATCACCTACCAGAAATGTTTAGGAACTTGAAACTCACTTTGTTGTTCATCAGCCAAGCTACCAGAATAAAATAGATATCCCATAATGCATCTAAAATATAGTAATTCCTGTAAGTCATCATGCAGCTACATCTGTACATTAACAACTGAGAACTGTGGTCCTTCCAGGACTCCAAGCAACAGGAAAGAATGAAGGCTACAGTGACAAGTCGAGTAAGATAGTATATTTTTGATAAGTACAAGTAATATTTTGTTGAACTGAATCAAATTGAATTTTGGCCAATTCAAAAAGTGAAACAAACTGATTCAGATTGAAATGAATTATTTCAAATATATTAAAAGTATATTCTTTTTTTTTTTTTAATTTGGGAAAGTCAAAGTTTCCTATGGAGAATTTTGCAGACATTGGATTTTCCATTAGAAAAATCATTCTGAAAAACTCCTAATCAATGCTAATACAAGATTCTCTACATTTTTAGGTATTGTTAATGATGTGAAATAAGTCATAAAATCTGTCTTTACTTTGCATTTCCTGGTTCTTTTTAACTGTTGTCACAGTGGTGGCTTTACTCAGAACTGTTTTGTACTTAATAATATATAATCTGATGCTAAGCAATTGTAGCTGCCCATTATCTGACTATTGCACAAGCGGCAATTATGTGTAAATAGCAGCTAATAACATTGTATAAAAGCAAGGTGCTAGTATTTACCTGCTGTGCATCTCTGACAATACCTTTTTGATGAGAAAATCAACAAAGTTTTTAACTTATGGATTTACATCATGAAAAATGCAATCAAAGTACATGAACTGGCATGGCAAATGCCCCATTTTACATTACCTATTATTATCTATCCATTGGAACTTATTTCTGCAAAGACGACTCCTCCAAGTGTTGAAGCACCTAAACTTCAGGTGCCTGACCACCTTGTGGAATTCAGAGCAGCCAACATAGAAACGTATGGTACCTAAGCAATTCACAGAGAGAGTTATGCCTAAAAATTCGAATATCATAAAAGCCTTTGTCTGTATGTATGTCTGTCCATAACACTCTGGGATAACTGCACATGTGCTGCTGAGAGGGTACGTGCTGATTGGCTGCAAGGGCCCAGAGTGTTATGAACACAGGGAGCAAGGGAGCTGCTGTGCTGCCCCTCCCCAACAACAGCCAACATGGAGGGGGAGGTGGTGGGGAAGACGGGAGGGAGAGAGGAAGGGAGGGGAAAGGGAAGGGGGCATTTCCTGTGGTAACATCCCCCTGCTACTGCCCCTGCCCAGCCCCAACAACAGCTGGCAGCAAGGGGGAGGCAGCAGGGAGGAGAGGGGGAGGGTATGTTGCATGCCATCAGGTGTTGGCTGCCGCCACCATGTGCAAGCTCCCTTCCCCTCCATTCCTGGGAGCCGGCAGTGGCATGGGGTGGAGCAGCAAGGAGTGGTGAGGTATGCAGGGCCACACTAGGAGCAGTGGGGGGTGGGGCCACGGGGCTGGCCATGGGGAGTGTGGGGTGCCCATGGGGCTGGTCGTGAGGGGTGGAGAGGATGCAGGGGGTGAGATAGGTGCAGGGGTGGTGTTCGGGGGAAGGAGGGCAGGGGGATGGAGGCAGAGTGGCAGCACCACTGCACACTGGTTGGCAGTGCTCTGTCCCTGCCCACCCTCCCATAATTTACTAGTGAGATTCATAAAAGGCAGCAAACTGGGTATGTATGATAGGAGTTGTAGTGAAAACATACGTCACAATGGTTTTTTTTAAGTCTTCTGCAGTGGCATTGGGTGTTGGCTGCAGCCAAGTCACAGGATTTTGACAAGGGTGTGCCAGTGCTCCTGTTGGGACTTACAGCTAGAAGTTCCTGGCTAGAAGTTCCTTTGCTCAGGGTCAGAATGATATTTGAGGTCAGAAAGGAATTTTACTCCATGGTCAGATTATTATAGACTGTAGGGCTTTTGCCTTCCTCTATAGCAGGGGACATAACTCTCTTCCTGGGAGCTCTAGAGCATATGTTAATAACCTTTACGGAAGCAAGACATCGGCCACTGTGGTTCCCTGATGTACCTATGGCAGCTTAAGGTGTTATGTCTTGTGCTGTGTCAGGGTGTACTGTGTAGTTTTGCTAAGAGGTCATAAAATGGATTTGTAAAGGATGATTTGGGTAGGGATGATCCTACCTCAGGCAACGGGTTGGACTAGATGACCTATGGAGGTCACTTGCAGCCCTGTTTCTTTAGGATTCTATGAAGACCATTACAGAAGAGACATAGATGAATCCCTAGAGTGTGAGTACTTGTTCAGAGAGTTGTCATGAGTAGTGGTGATTGGAAAATCTGTAACTATTACTGTTTCATTGAAAAATGATCCTTTTTAGACCCCTAATACGTTGTGTGTAAGATCTCAATTTTCTGAATCATGACCAATCTAGGGAGGAATTTCAAAGGTATCTTGGAGCATTCTTAAAGCATCAGATTGGGAACTTACAGACTCCAGAAGCTGCAGGTTGCTGATCCCAGAGAAGTTGCAACTGGTGGGTCTCTCTCAAGTCAAGAGGTCTGGAAGCTGTGTGTTACTCCATTCCAAAAGAGAAATGAGTAGAATGCCTTGCTAAGGCTGAAAATGGGAAATCCCTTACTGACATTCTGACATTGAAATTCTGACATTTTGACATTGGCATCCCTGAAATTCTATTATATTCAGTGCAATTTATGAATGCAGGATTTTAAAATCTTTACTAAATTCTCATTTACTATTAAAATGTAAATTAAAACAGTGAATTCTAAGATATAACTACAATACACATACATATTACAAAACAGAAAAAAGCATCAAGGGGGTCCAAGTGGACATTGCATTCAAGGATATCAATATGTAGTAGGCAGTTTCTCAGTTCTGGGGAAAACTAGTGGAGAGTACTTTACATTAGTGTTCCACAGGTGTCCTAACCATGGCACTGCATTTGTGTTGCCTTGTGTGTGACAGATATTGGACAATGGCCAGTTAACAGTTCTAACGTCCTCCACTGTTGGAGTGATGACCTCACTTGGAAGCTTCCAGGTAAAACCATTAATGAGAGAAGACAGTTGCTCCTCCATTCTCCTCTCCCCACCATGTCCCTTGAACAGCCCATACATGTTAGGAGATCTAAAGAGCTGGGAACCATAATAAAGGGTGATATTATCTTAATACGATTAACAATATTCCCCACTAAAGAAACAGATGATAGGGAGAAAATAAGTTGTTGAGTAAACTCCTGAGACTCCCAAGAGAAGATGGGAAACAAGAATAAGACAATAATTCAATTTATTGGTAATGGGAATAGTAATCTACCACTAATATGTTTTTTTCTTCAGGCATGCATAAGTCAATTCCCACTTGATACTAAGGAAATAATTCTACTCTTTGAATATCATGGGGTCTTCATTCTGTGTTGATCTATACTTGTGCAAGTTTTCACAGCTTATTCAATGTCTATGTTCACATTGAGCCATACCTGGCACTTTTGGTTTTTTGTATTTATCAATGCCCAGTTGACCCTCATGCACTCTGCTTAGAATGTCAGTATCCAGAATAATGAAATACAGACCACGTTATACAAGAAACCCACAGACCAACATACATATCTGC
>NW_017729027.1:49022092-49028042 GCF_001723915.1 Gavialis gangeticus | reverse complement strand
GCCTCTGGCTTCTTTACTTTTCATTCCATCTAGGAAGAGCACACACCAACTGCTGAAACTTCCTTAGCCTGATGAAGGGTTTTTGAACCCAAAAACTTGCTTAATAATTGTTTTCCAACTATTTAAGTTGATCTAATAAAAGATATCAGATACACGCAAAGAACCTTGTTTGCCTTTGTAAGACAGACTAAATGTCTCCCATATAGCACCTTTGGAACAATAAGTCTTGAACCCTTGAACACAATGCCACCCAGTATTAAGAGCTCTCTCTATACATATGTATATCAATTAGAGATAAGTAGATTCATTGATCTAATTCTGAAGCTGGTTGCCTTCAATGTTGTCATGGGCTCTGGGTAGTATATTTACTCTATCAAAATGTTTTCCTTGTGTGTATGTTAGGGTAGCTTGTCACATTTATGCTTAAGATTGTACCTGCCTGAGTGGTGAATTATAGTATTATTTAAACATTTCTTTTATATTGGCCCTATTTTACCATTGTTCAAGTTTTTAACTTTTCATTTTTCTGGTGTCTGCAATATTAGCCTCTTGCAAGAAGCTTATGGCTTTGCTTGCATGTTTCCTTCCCTTTCTATCACTGTGAGAAGTTTTTCTAACATAACATAGTAACAGTCCTGTTACCAGGTCAAATTAACTGAACTTGGCACTAACCAGCTGAAGCAGAGGAATGAAATGATTGGATGTGTTAATGAAAGGTGATAAGAGAAGACCAATGGACAATGCCCAGATTGTGACACTGGAAAAGACCGAATTAAGAGATATGCATGTGATGGGTCTGTTGAACAAAGAAATATGCTGACAGGGTAACATATGTACAGTATGTTGACTGCATGAAAACCAGTCTGAAAGAGAGTCATCAGAGGAGTGAAGTTAAAGAAATGCATAAAAGGTGGAAGCAAGAAAGTTAAGTGTGTCATCATTAATTCAGGAAAACATCTCTCTGTGCCAGCGATAACGATTATTAACTCATGCCACCCACTGCATTTGGGAATCAAGTGGCCATCAGTTCTGCAGGGCAATGTACTATCTCGATTGTTGGGTGAGATTGTAATGAATGTTTTTCTCCCTCTGAATACAGAAACTACTAAGATAATATTGTTTGTACTAATAAAGTTAGATTTTGATTTTAGGATACTGAGTTGTCTGTGTTCACTTTTCATGTTCCATTTAAGGGTTATTTTAATAGATTTCATATACATTAGGGCTGGAATTGTGTTGTAACAATCCCTTAGAACTATCTCTGGTGAACAATGGTGCTAATATGTATTCTATACTATTATAATATAATTGTAGCTGAAAGAAAAACCTCTCTATTCTGGGAGGTGTATCTGCTAGCTCCTTTTTGACCTTTGCTATGAATGGAGAACAGACCTCCCAAAAAATGAGCACATAACAGTTTTTACAACAGTATACCAAAGATAACTCTTTCTTTTCAATCTGTGCATGTAGAAACTCTTTGTTAGTGAATACTCTTGAAGCATATATGACCAGTTCCCAGTTTTTTCCATGTTTTCTGCATCAGAGCTGCCCCTTTGTCTTCTTTAGAGCCACCTGTGGAGAGTTTAATGGATTTTCTAGGTCTCTGGCAGACATTGTGTTTTAAAGTGTGATTAATGTGTTTTAATAGAGCAATTGACTTGAACATGCCACACTTACAAGCTATTTTTCAAACACAAAACCCATAAGCGACAAAACTGGACCCCCATACACATGTATCATGTTATAGGTTATAACACATTATCTGGTTGTAAAGTGTTATGTCTATCTCTGCTAAGGCAATCAAACTTTTGATTTTTTCCAATTTCAATACACTATACTTTCAAATTGTGATATATTAACTACAGGATGAGCCAAAGCAACCTCTTCTATTTTTGAGGGGAAAGTCTGACTGTTCTTCAGCTTAATGTTGAAGGCTATACCTCACTCATGCAATCAGAGAAATGAAACCACATGCAATCCTTCAACAAAAAACACATATAGAGCATCTGTGAAAGATGAAGCTCTCAGGCTCCAGCTTTCCAGGCTCTGTAGTCAGCAGGATCCATGGCCTTGCTACCTTCATCACAAATGACCTGTCATATACTACCAAGGAACATAAAACCTCCCAGGGTGCAGTAGAATGCAGTGCTGTCTGGATCAATGACATAATCCTTGTCAGCATATACAAGGCACCCTCTGCCATACTGTCAATCACATTCCTGTCTATTTACAACCAGATGACCTTATATGCAGGTAATTTAAATTATCAACATCAAGATTGGGGATACTCCATTAATAGTAGCAATGGAGACAATCTTTGTCTCTGGACAAGCCTGAATGATATAACCCATACATGACCCAAAGGAGCCACTTACTTTCCACTCTGGCAGATTGTTGGAAATACCAAAGGCTGATCAAGAAGAAATCACTTGGAGGTTACATCAGAAACCAACACTGGTCAAGGCTACAATACATTTGCAAACTGCCTAACTGAAATAGACAGACAAGGTTCTTTGGGTGAATCTGATATCTTTATTAGACCAATAATTGGTCTAATAAAGATATCAGATTCACCCAAAGAACCTTGTCTGCCTATGTCCTTAGACCAACATGGCTAAAACCTACACCCCTGTAATTGAAAGAGACAAACTTTGTGTACTGAGAGGCTATAGAAGCTAATATGTGCCTTGCTGGGATGAACAGTGTAAACAGTATGGGTGTGTAAAGCTTTGGTCACCGATTTGATTCTGAGAAGATTTGCCCTGATTGGGAAGCTGAATCACTGAATATGAATTGAATCAGGAGAAAAAAAACAAACCTCCAATTCAATTCAGAGCCTCCAAATTGATTCAGAAAAAATTCAGACCAAGATTCAGAGAGTTGGAGATTCAGAAGGCAGTCTTTCAGAGGAACAGAAACTGAAGAGAGGGAGGGGGAGCGGGGGTGTGGGTGGGGAAGGCTGACATCTGTAGCTAACCAGTGACTGTGATCTTTCCCTGAGTCTCATTCCAGTCAGAGTGCTCTAGGAAAGGGATGTAGAAACAGAATATAAGCCTCTGTCTGCAGCCTTTATGTCTCTTTTGTGAGCTGTTTCTGCCTAAGCAAAAGTTTCTGAAAGGTACTAGTGGACCATCGTGGCTTCCTAGTCAGTCTCCTGCTAGTTTCTATTCTTGGAAAGGATTGGGTACAGCTTACTAATTACCCTTGCCTAGAATCCCTCTACTTATCCCTATTCAGTCCATTTCTTTTACCTTATTCTTCCCCAAAAACCTCTTATTTGTTCTTGTTATTTTTCCCCCCACACTTTAAAAGAAAGATGGGTTTTCCCTGGCAGTGTAATTCATCACTGTGCAGGAAAACACATACATTACACACACGCACACACATACACAGAGAAGAAGAGATATTAATTACACACACACAAAGTAAACACAACACAGAAGAAGTCAGACACATACAGTAATCAGAGAAGAAGAGTTAGTTATACACAGACACAGAAGAAGAGATATTACAGCTGCACACACAGAGACACATTTTCCAACACAAGAAAGATTAATATGAAGTATGCTGGAAAGGCAGGTGCCAGATCCTCTGGCAGGGGAGGGAGAGGGACTAGAGGGAGTAGGGAGAAAGCTAGAGCTGCAAGCCCCTCCCCCTTTGGCAACATAGATGCATCCTCTTTCCTGACAGCAATGAGTCTTCTGCTGCCAGTGGGAGCAAGGAGGTGGGAGCAGTACATGTCCCTGCATCTGTACCATATCCCCTAACACCAGGTATAACCACCAGCACCAGAATGACTGTCTCCTTCACCTCAATTTCATCTCCCAGCATAAGCCTCCCAGTGCCAGAGGAGGAGGTGGAACTGGAACCAGGGGACCTGAGCACCCTAGCAAAAGAAATTCTGTGGAATAAAGGGAAATCTGAGTTTGTGCTCCATACTTCTCAAAGTTCCCCTAGAGCCAGGTCTCCTTCTCTGGAAAGCATCTCAGAGGAGGTTGAGGTTGAGGTTGTGGAGGCAAGTAGCTCAGCTGAATCAGCTCCTCTTGTTGTTGTGCTTCAGCTTGCTGCATCTCAAGAGGTAGCACCCCTTTCCCTGTGTTCCTCCTCAGCCTGGCACCAGTGGGAGCATGCCCAAAGGGAAGTCTCTCTCTCACTCCAAAGCTCACATCACCATGAAACACAGGCAGGCCACCCTGGACCAATGGGGAAAAGCAGCAGACAAAGCAGGGCACATTGCAAGGGCAAGTGAGGTCATCCAGAGCACTGGGGAGATGATTGCTCTGGATGGACAGCCCTTCTCCTTAGTGGAGTTTCCAGGGTTCAGGCAGCTCATGGCACTCATGGCCCATCCTACCAAGTGCCCACCTTTGGCAAGATGCACCACCTTTAGCAGGATGGTGGTACCCTCCCTGTATGAGGTATGCAGGGAGTACTTGAGGGAGGACCTGCACAAGGCAGGGCCACAGGTAGCCTTGCACTTCACCTCCAACATATGGAGCAGCTGGGGTGGTGATTACTCCTACCTCTCCCTCACAGGGCACTAGTGTGATCAGTCAGGCTGTCCGTGGGCTCTCCTTCAAGCAGAGGTGATGAATGAATCCCACACAACAAGGGAGATCATAGCGTCCATGAACCACATGGTGCAGGAGTGGCTCACTGGGCAGGGCAAGCTCACCCATGGCTTCATGGTCACTGACAACGGAACAAATATTGTCAAGGCGGTCCATGTTGCCAACTTTGCTGGCATCTGCTGTGTGGCACACAAGCTTCATCTCATAGTCAGGGATGAAGGGGGCAGGGCTGCCAGTCATGGCGCCATCGCTACCACCCAGCTGATATGAAAATGCAAGAAGGTGGTGGGCTAGTCCACCGGACAATCAAGAGGGGCAAGATGCTGTGGTACAAGTACACAGAGCTAAGCATCCCACAACACAAAATCATACAGGATGTGGAGACTCAGTGGAACTCCACTTATCTGATGCTGGAAAGGCTAGTGGAGCAATGAAAAGCCATCCATGAGAAGGCCTTGCTCGGGGAGATTGGGATCAGCAGTCCCCTTAATAAAGCAAAGTGGGATACCATCTCCCAGATCTTGGTGGTCCTCAAACTGTTCCTTGAGGCCACTGAGACCTTCAGCACTGGCGATGTGCTCATTAGCCCGGTGATCCCCATAGTGAGAGAACCTGAAAAACAAATGGAGAATTTCCAGGGATCATTGTTCCTGGCTGGGGCAAGCTGCTTTAACCAGAGGTGCAGGCACTGTTGAAGTGGTTGAAGGAGGGTATCAAAAAATGGCTGGATCCATTGCAATCCAGTACAGTCTACATGCTGGTGGGTATGTGTGACCCAAGGGGATCATATGCACTGGCAGAATCAAAACCCTCAATCATTGGACGGAGGTGCTGGTGAACAGGCTCAGAGAGGCAGAAGAACAGAGGTGATGGGATGTGGAAGAGGGAGATCCACTTCCCTGTGCCAGCACTCCCAGCACCAGCACCAGCCTGTCTCCTCCACGCCAGCCACTGCCAATGTAGGCCAAGGGCATGGCTTCAATGTTGTGGCCCAGACACAAGACCCCAGGCTCAGGCAGGTAGTGCTGAGGCTTTGGTGACTACCAGTCTCGTTGAGGATGTGGCGCCATTGCTGTGCGACTCATTGGCCTATTGGGCAACCCACAGTCAGATGTAGCAGGATCTGGCCACAGTTACCCAGGAACACCTGTACTGTCCTGTCTATCAACCAGTGTTCCAAGCAAGAGGGTGTTCAGCATTGTTGGGGATGTTGTGAGACCTCACTGCATCTGCTTGGATCCTGGTTTAGTGGAGCAGCTGGTGTTCCTCAAGGTTAATTTCCAGCTGTTGGGGTTCCCCAAACTTGCCCTGCAGGTGGGGTGAGTGCCACCCTCCTCACTCTGTTCACACCAATTTCTGTTTGTTTTTTTTTAAATCCA
>NW_017729027.1:49013760-49017092 GCF_001723915.1 Gavialis gangeticus | reverse complement strand
GACCTCACTGCATCTGCTTGGATCCTGGTTTAGTGGAGCAGCTGGTGTTCCTCAAGGTTAATTTCCAGCTGTTGGGGTTCCCCAAACTTGCCCTGCAGGTGGGGTGAGTGCCACCCTCCTCACTCTGTTCACACCAATTTCTGTTTGTTTTTTTTTAAATCCACTTAATGCCCCACTTTCTGAGCTGGACATGGCACCTACTGCATCACCAGCCAGCAGGGGAAAAACATCTTCCTGCTGAGTTCCCATGCCAGGATGAACTTGGAGGTATGGGATAGGGATATGGGAAAGAAGGGGACTCCGGGTCCTGGGCATGACCACTTAAACTACACCCTGCCAGATTTGGGAGGCCCAGTTGGACAGCTGGTGGTGTGGCAGCCCCAGGAAAAGCCAGGACTGTGGATCTCCCTGGTGAAAAGTGGGTAGGAGGCACCTTATAGCCTCCAGCCACCACACACATGCATAGTCCAGGCTGGGGACAGTGCAGACACCTAGTATCTTTGAGAGGCCTGAGACTTGCTGGTTGCAATGGAATTGTGAGACTCCAGATGAGCTCAGCTTAGCTGTCTGTGATGCCATCTGTGAGGCATGGGCTTCTGGATATAAAACCCTTTGTCAGGCTAAGGAAGCAGGTAGTTGGTGTGTGTGTGCTCTTCCTGGATGGTGTGTGCTCTTCCTGGAAGAAATAGTAAAGAAGCCAGAGGCTGTCATGCAAGGCAGGAAAGAAAGCCAGTCAGTGAAAATGGAAACAGAGGCATCAGGGGGTGAGAGAGAGGCTGGGATGGCAGGGAAAGGGGGGTCTAGCACGTAAAAGTGGGGAGGGACCTGGGGAGTCAGATGTCAGGCAGGTTGTAGTGTGTCATAAATCCAATGCCTATATTGAGTTCATGAGTTCCTGTAATCAAGGTGGTTGATAAAGTGAAGTTCATAAGGTCATCTGTGGAATACGGTTTGTAAATTCCCTTTGAGGATCAGGACTGAGAGACTGGAGACAGCGTGGTTTTCTTGTGAGAATTGTGCCCCCACAGGTAGTTGGGTATTCTTGTCTTTGATAGATTCTGATGCAGTTTGTGGAGGTACTGGAGATGTGTTTGCAGGTTTTATCATGTCTTATCATGGCATGGTCAATTAACTTTGGTTACTCACACTAAACCCCTGCACTTCCACTTCAAGCTGAGAGCCAATGGAGCCATGGGAAGCAGGGAAACATGCTTTCCTGTGGCTTCATGCTGCCATTGTGTTAACTCTCATTTGTTCCACTCCCAGCACAAAGCCACTGAAGCACGGAGCCATTAAAGTAGGTAAAATGCTTCCCTGCTCAGTAAGGATACTTGTATATGCAGTGGGGTTTAATCCACTTTAAATTAAATAGGCTTATTAAATTTAAAATAGTCCATAAAGTTGCATTAATGTTTGCACTTAATAGCCTCTACAACAGATTAAGTGCAGTGCACAATTCCCAGTAAATTCCAGCAGGGGGAGCTTCATACCAATCCACTCCCTTGCTGTCTTAGCTACTGGATTACAGCAGGGGGCGCCATCAAACCAGTAATCCCTGCACCAGTGGGGGCAAGCATTGTCACACCACTGCAGGGGATCCTCCAGTTGTGCTTTACCAATGCAAATGCCTGTAGCCATTGCCCCAGCCCCAGCACCAACCATTTATCCACACACCTCTATGGCACCCTCAGACCACACATCCCACATCTCTGCACCATGCAGACCCCCCTCATCCTATCACATTCCTCGCCCTATGCCCAGGCAACACAGCTTCCCCCACCTGCCCAAAATAATCGCCTTGCCCCTTGCATCCCCTCAGCCCCCACCTAGGGCTCCCAAATAGCATTGCTGTGAGGACTCCAGGCAGGCTGTGATCAGCAGGGATCCCCACGGCAAGCCATGTGCATCCCCTCCCACATCCCAAAACTGTGTGAACTCCCACACCATTCTGTCTATGAAAGAAAATATACCGAATCTTTATTTTAAATCTTTATTGTAAGTTTGTTTTACAGTTCATGATTATATATATTCACAAAAAACAATATAGTAAATAAATTAAATAGGTAAGTAAATTATTGAATAAATAAGTAAATACCTTTAAGAAAATTAATCTCCTTTAAAAATAATGAAAAAAGTAAGAAATAAAAAAAGTTAGTGATAAGAAATATAACAGGTCAGGAAACCCAGTAGTTGGACTCTTTCTGTGTTCAGGAGGACTCTAGCACTGCTGTTCTCCCAGCCTTCCCTAGATCAGGGTCTTCCCAGGGTCTGAGGAAAGCATGGTGAGCAGGGAAGAGAGGGCATCTGCAGGCTGGAACATCTGCACACACCCTGTTTTGGGAAGATTTCAACCTCTGCAAATTGCCCAGAAATTTTCCCAGAGTTCACTGACTCTGTTTTAAGGAGTTTCACAAAAGTAGATTATGTCAAGAAACCACTGCTGTCATTTTCTTGCCTCCTACTGCCTCCTTATATTTGAGTTAGGCAAACTAATAATTTTTCTTAGATATTACTGCCAAGAAAGAAACGCCAGTTTTAAAACATGATGTTTTTATCCCAGCTTTTTAAATATACATTTGCATAATGTATCAAAATAATCCTATTAAATTAGATTAGTTAAGAATTCATTTAATTCATAAAATTATTTCTAAATGTATACTTCAGTTTTCCAGAGACTCATATATGTTTAGCTTCACATACTGTGAGTAGTTCTGTTTATTTCAATGGGCCTACTCACCATGCATGAAGTAAAGTGTGTAAGTAAGCCTTGTAAAATTGGGGCCATAGATAAGAAGAAAGAGACTTTGACTGTCAAGAATCCTGAAGTCTCCCTAGTGTTTAGCATTCTAGCTGTTTCCACTCAACCTGCTCTCAATTTTATACTGAACTGTTTGAAATTGACATAGCTTGGGGTGCAGAAGTATTCATAAAAGCCAGTGTTTCTACAAAAAAGCATTTTTTTTCACGTAGCTCATTTTGAAGATGTAGTGGCCTGCCTATAACCCACTTTATACAACAAGGACCTCCAGTAGAGAAATAGACTTTATCTTTGAAAGAGCCATCCAAATACCCTGCAGTAACCTTCTACAATACAAAAAGAAACCCTCCTGCAATGGTACACCCTTGGTGGTCACCTACCACCCCCAGCTGGTACTAATTTGAAGTATTATTAGATAAAAACAGCCTATATTCAACAAAGATCAGACCTTGAAAAAAAATATTGCCAGCCCCTCTACTCCTGAGTTTCAAACAATCCCCTAACCTTGCCTAACTCATGTAAAACAGGTACACCCAAGGGTGTGCCCTATTCTCAATTGAATAGGATGGGTAGG
>NW_017729027.1:49013451-49013749 GCF_001723915.1 Gavialis gangeticus | reverse complement strand
TGAACAATCTTAATAACACCTATTCCTTAATATAATCCCTGACCCATGGCAAGAGAAAGTCCTCCTTCAAATGGGGTCCCTTGGAGGTGTCCAGGAAGCACCAGGGGCCCCTCCCCTTAGGGCTTTGACTAGGCAGGGGAGCTGCTCACCCAGCCTCTTCTCTGGGTTTGCCCGCCGCAATGTCTTTCCCCTGTGGGACCCAAGGGCCCAATAACTCATGCTTCCTCAGGTGGTGGTGGTCAAGGCACAGCTTGACGGGGTCTCCTCTGCTGGAGTGCCTCTCCAGACTTCTTCCGTT
>NW_017729027.1:48970886-49008451 GCF_001723915.1 Gavialis gangeticus | reverse complement strand
TGCTTCCTCAGGTGGTGGTGGTCAAGGCACAGCTTGACGGGGTCTCCTCTGCTGGAGTGCCTCTCCAGACTTCTTCCGTTCCACTGGGCTCCTCTCCACCCTGTGCCCCGCTCTGGGCACTGAGAGCACAGCTCCTTTCAACTGCTGCACCACTACTGCTGGCTCCTGGGTGCTGAGCCTCATGCTGCAGCACTACTATTTCCCTGTGCCCTGGCTCAGCACTAAGGGCTGTCTGAGCACAGGCCAGGCCGTTCAGGGTCCAGCCAGCTGTCCTCACACTGGGTGGCTAACCCAAGCAGCCTCTGCTGCTCCCTGGCTCCCAAGGCTCAGGCCTGTGTGCTGCCCTGTGCACCGTGGGACCTGGCTGCTTGCTGGGAGATAGGGCCCAAGCTGCCTCACTGCGGCCCGCAAGGCTCTTTTGGGGTTGGAGGCTCAAGCCACCGCTTGCAGCTCCCAAATCCTGGGCTCCATGCACTGAATTGTGCACCATGGTGGGCCCGAGCAGTCTCACACCGCTTCCAAGGCCGGGTCTCTGTGCACCGTCCCTGTGTGCTGTCAGCAGCCTAAGCAGTCTCGCACCACTCCCAAGGCTACTTCTCCAGTGGTGGCTTCAGAAGCCTTGGGTCTATTGCCCACTGAGGTAGAGCTCCCCAGCTTTTCATAGATTCATAGATGTTAGGGTCGGAAGGGACCTCAATAGATCATCGAGTCTGACCCCCTGTATAGACAGGAAAGAGTGCTGTCTTCAGAATACCCAAGCCAGATGCCCATCCAACCTCCTCTTGAAGACCCTCAGGGTAGGGGAGAGCACCACATCCCTTGGGAGCCCATTCCAGACCTTGGCCACTCTAACTATGAAGAAGTTCCTCCTAATGTACAGTCTAAATCTGCTCTTTGCTAGCTTATGGCCATTATTTCTTGTGACCCCCGGGGCGCCTTGGTGAGTAGAGCCTCACCAATTCCCTTCTGTGCCCCCATGATGAATTTATAGGCAGCCAAAAGGTTGTCTCTCAACCTTCTCTTGTAGAGGCTGAAGAGATCCAGGTGCCCTAGTCTCTCCTCATAGGGCTTGGCCTGCAAGCCCTTAACCATACGAGTGGCCCTTCTCTGGACCCTCTCCAGGTTATCCACACTTCTCTTGAAGTTTCTTGGCTCTGCTCTTTTTGAGTCCCTCACTGCATCTGCCCTCTGTGCTGGGCACCCAGCACTCCTTTTATATGTTCTAGGTCTCTGTCCCTGAAGTCTTCTGGACCTGACAGTTTACAGTCTCCAATCAGGTCTGGGGGAGCTCTTCTCCCCCTTCCCTCAGGAAATGGACGTGACTTTATTTCTCCTGCTCCCTCCTGATTGGTGGATGGGCTTCACCAATCAAAACAGGACGATCTCAAGCCTGGGACTCAACCCAAGCTCTGAAAGGGGAGCCTGCTACACTCATAATCTAAAGCAAAATCCCCACCGCTCAGCTGACATTAATTGGGACACTGCCTTGCCTTACCAATAGCTACTTAACCTGTCAACACATCTCCACTGTTACTACAATCAGCTCCCAACCCCGAAGTGAACCCATCAAAATCTATGGTTCCTACACATGCTGTTCCCAAAATATGATATATCTGATCCAATGCATTGTGTGTCCTCATGATAACTACATGGGTGAAACTAAACATCAACTAGTCACCAGAATGAGCCCTCACAGTATAAATATCATAGGATCATAGGAAAGTGGAGCTGGAAAGATTCTCGCAAGGTCATCTAGTCCAGTCCCCTGCTCAAGACAGGATTGTCTCTGACCAAACCATCCCATACAAGTGTCTGTCTAACAGAATACACATACATCACTAGGAGCACATCAGTCATAAAACAACCATTCCTTTTTTTGACCTCACTACCCTTGTGCACAAGGGAAATCTCACAAACATCTTCAAAAGGTGAGTTTGGAAACAAAAATTCATAAACTGGGTGGATACTAAGAACCTACAAGTGTACACCTATGTTTTTATAACGCACTATAATCTCCCCAATTCATGGAACTCTTCTTACACATTGCAGGTAATAATGACTCTCCTCACTTTTGATAGGTCTCGATCTCCCAACAATCAATCATCTTGTGTTATGCTGTTTGTTTACTATCCCTGGGAATTTCTCTGTTATCCAATTTCATAGCTCTACCCACTGTTCTTAAAGATCAGGGTGCTTGCTTTCCTCCTCAGACTTGAAAATAAATTCATTGCATTTTAAACCTTAAGTGTGGTTTAAACTTTGAGTGTGTCTACATGTGAATTTATGCCAACTTAAGTTGACAGTGCAGAAAGATACTGTGCAGTAAATGGGAATAGGAAGGTGTCTATACATGCAGGCAACTTGGGACTAACTTTGGGCCTTGAGACCCTATGGCCACTTGGCAGCCATGCTGTGGCCAGAGGCACCTGCCAGCACTTGGTAGCCACCTTAGAAGCTCACCCCCATCCTCTGTTTCCTGGCCAGCACAGGGACAGCGTGTGGCAGCTCCCTCCTTGCCAACCCTGCCTCCCCAAGCCACAGCTTCCCCTCCCCTTCCCCTACCAGCAATGACCAGTGCCCCATGCTCCTCATGGTGCTGCAGGCCATCGCTCCCCCTGCCCAGGCCCCAGAACAGCTGTGTACCTGCCATCAGGGTCCAAGGGCAACAGGTGTGGGAGGCTCTGGCTGACCCCCTCCTCCTGCACTCCCTGCTCCATCCTGCCTGCCCTGTTGCCAACACAGCCCTGACCCCCTCCTCTCCCCCAGCACCACTACATGACATGCACATGCATGACACAAAACAGCATTATATCTCAAAAAACCTCACCCCCATCCCTCTCCCCTATCCAGGGGAACCTAAGGGCAAAAAAGAAGGTATATAGGTGGTGGAAGCAGGGGGGAGCTACTAAGGAGGAGTATACCTACTTGGCCTGCACTTGCCGGGAGGCAGTTAGAAAAGCCAAAGCAACTACAGAGATAAGGCTGGCAACACAAATTAAAGACAACAAAAAGTCTTTTTTTAGGTATGTAGGGAGTAAAAGAAAGGCACAGGGCTGCATAGGGCTGAGCTATTCAATGAGTTTTTTGCCTCCGTGTTCCTGAACAGGGCTCAATATAAATCTCCTAATGGGTTCTTATATGGGCATCAGAGGGACACCAGCCCACCGACTGTAGATGTGGACTTGGTGCAGAGTCACTTGGATGTACTGTGTGATGGTGGACCTTGCCTCTCTGTATCCTTTTATAATCTCCCAAAGAGCTGTAAGTACCCCGACTTTCCCGCCTGCCACATCTTGGATGTTATTATAATATGTTCTGCTTTATGATGACACTTGTCGGGAGAACTGTTATATATATATTTGTTGCTTTATTTTGCTCTTTGGGTGTCTCTATTAGAAATCCTGGTATTATAGAGGAAAACTTCACTCTATTATTCCCACACACTCGCCGATATATATCTTCACAATCAGATGCAGATTAACACTTGTCTTTAACTTTATTCTTTATAACACTATGCAAACTTTGGTTACCTTTAAACAGAAGTGCTCCTTTTTTTTAACAATTATATCAGCTTTGTAATTCTATCTACATACTGTTCTTATTTAACCTTTATCAGTTTGGTTGGACTGAACTTGGTGTTAATAAACAAAGTCCCTTTAACTCTGGTTTGTCCGTTTATTTCCTTTTTTTTTTAGAGCAGGCTTTTTTCTTCAAGCCTTGTTATTTCTCTCTCTTTACTTTTGTTATCCTGAGTGTGTACCTTTCATCTGGTGCGTGCCTGAAGCCTTGAATCCTTGTGGTCAGCACTCAGTTGTTTTCACTAAGCTTGTGGGAGTGAGTCAATTCACTCTTCTCTTTTTTGTTTGTTTGTTTACTTTTCAGTGCGGCTGCCAGCCAGGTCTCCAGTGGCTCTTCAGGGATCCGCCCCTCTTTCTTAGAGCTCCACTCTCTCCAGCGGTGAGAAGAATCCTGAGGTAAGTGTCTTATCTCCTGGGGATCTTCTTTCTCCCTCACTTTCTCCTTCAGATGTTCTTTCTTTCTTCTCCCTTTCTGAGACTCCCTTCTCCTCTTTCTTTTCTTGTATACTGTCCAAGTTTGCAGACAATACTAAATTGTGGGGTGAAATGCACATTCTGGAGGGTAGGGAATGATTGCAGGTAGACTTGGACTTGTTAGAAAAGTGGGCAGTACATAATAGGATGCAGTACAACAAGGACAAGTGCAGAGTGCTGTACCTAGGGCAAAAAACTATCCAGCACACCTACTAGCTGGGAAGTGACCCTCTCAGCAGCACAGAAGCAGAAAGGGATCTCAGAGTCATAGTGGACTCCAAGATGAACATGAGTCATCAGTGTGATGAAATCATCAGCAAAGCTAATCGCACGTTATCATACATCAACAGGTGCCGGACAAATAGAACCAAGGAGGTGATACTTCCCCTCTGCAGCATTGGTCAGACCACAGTTGGAGTACTGCATTCAGTTTTGGGCAACATACTTCAAGAAGGATGTTGATAGACTCAAGAGGGTCCAGAGGAAGGCCACTCATATGGTTAGGGGCTTACAGGACAAGCCCTATAAGGAGAGACTGAGGGACCTCACCTCTTCAGGCACTGCAAAAGAAGGCTGACAGCTGATCTTGTGACTACCTAGAAATTCATTAGGGGAGCACAGCAAGGGATTGGAGATGGTCTGTTCACCAGGGTGCCTCTTGGGGTAACAAGGAACAATGGTCACAAACTGACAGAGAGCAGATTTAGGCTAGAGATCAGGAAAAGCTTCTTCACGGTAAGGGCGGCCAAAATTTGGGATGGGCTTCCAAGGGAGGTGGTGCTCTCCCCTACCTTGGGGGTCTTTAAGAGGAGGCTGGATAAGTATCTGGCTGGGGTCATCTGACCCCAGCACTCTTTCCTGACTAGGCAGGGGGTCGGACTCAATGATCTGTTGAGGTCCCTTCTGCCCCTGGCATTTATGAAAGTATGAATCTCTCCTCTTCCCCCTCAACAGAGCCCCACCCCTTCGCCACTCCCATTCCACAAACAATGCCCCTCCACCACCCTCCCCACCCACCCTCAGTAAAAAGCCTGCATCCCAAACTGCAAAATATGTTGAACTGTCTGATCCACTCCCTGACTTCTGGTGTGGGAGGCTGAGGGGTTGGGCCACCTAGGGTGCAGATCCCAGTGGCAGGTGGTCAACACCTCAGCCCTGAACATTTTCCTCATGGGTCCAGGGGTCATGGTGACCATGATGAGTGGTGAGCTCCTGTTGCAGCTCAGGTGGCTGGTGCTCCTGCCGGGTGGGAGGCGCCTCTCCCAGCCACCCGAGTTCAGGCCCAGAAGGGCCACCATTCCATAGTGGGGCCCTACTTGGAACCCCTCAGGGCCAGGGCAGGGCCAGGGCCAGGGGCTCCCTTAGGCAGGAGGTCCCAGAGGACCTCGTCACAGATCCTGGGGGTGGGGGCAAGACAGGCTGTGGTGGGGTGGAATGTGGGAGTGGGGGGCCTTGGAGAGCCAAGACTGGGGGGCAGGTGCCAATGGGCACGGGCATGCCCTCCATGCCAAGGAAGGTGTCCAATACCTGGCAGTCAACATTCAGGGCCATGACTCCTTGAGGGCCTCCACCCAGCCCCAGAGCTCCTACATCACCTACTGGAATGCCTCCTCTCAGGCAACTACCTCTGCCCAACATGTGAGCTCCCATTTCTCCTATGCCTGCTCCCATGCCTGCTCCCAAGGCTCCCACGGCTCCCACTCCTCAGCCACCACCACCAGAGGCTGAAGCAGGATGGTCCAGTCCTGGGTACACTGCTGCTGGTGCTTGTGCATTCAGGTGGCACCAGCAGTGGGTGGTGGTGATGTGGATTCTTTCATCCCCACTCTCCCCAACATCTCCCCAACATCCAGATGTTGGCCCCACAAAGGCAAGATACAGAAGCCTTTTGTGAGAGTTGGCAACATTTCAGAGATAAGATGCTCTACACCAGGAGCCATGCATTGACATTGGCACTGATGCCTTCCTCAGGGTGTGAGAGGCCCATGCCTCTCCTGCTGTGAGACCGTGTGCTGCCCAATACAGTTCTGAACTGTGCCCCACCTCTCTGTGTGCTGTGGGGTGGAGTCCTGGGGCCAGGGCAGTGTGGGCAGGCCAGGCGTGGAGTGGGGACAGGGGCTAGGGTGGGGACTGAGAGTGCCCTCCCTCCAGTGTGTGATTTTCCATGTGTCCAGGGCTGATGAGGCTCATGGCCTGGTGCATGTGACAGGGACAAACTCCCAGGCCTGATCTCAGTATCGTCCCACCATCTGTCTATGGGCAAACCTTCCTCTCCTGCCACATCTTGATGTAAAAAAATTAGGAAGTTTATTAGGCATGAAGTTGCCCTTTGAGAGCCCTGATGTCAATGGGCATTATATACATGGTCTAACCTCCCCTTTTACACATCCCATGCCTGACATATATAATTTTTCTTATCTTTGGCTTATGACTGGGCCAAACTCTGACCTTCATAAGGCCTCTCACATACTGCCCTGTATGGGCCTCACACACTCCACCCCTCTCTCATTGGGGCCTCTAGTACACTGCCTGTTCCTGGGCCACACACACCCTGCCCTGCTCCCTTGAGCAGCTCCTGTAGGCCTTCAGGCTTGTACTTGCACTCCTCAAGCATCCCTGGCTCAGCCTGGTGGGTCCCTTCCTTGGCCCTCATCTGAGCGGTGACTGCTCAATTCATCTTACTCTTGGCTGACTCTGGCTCTAGCCCCTCACTGGGCTCCACATCATTCTTGCCCCCTCCTTGGGGCTAACACTCTGCCCTCTCACTAATGTCAGGGTCCTCCACCCCTGCAGACTCAGCTGCCTGCACATGGCATGCCTGGCCCACCTCATCAGGGTCCTGCATCCCTTTAGGACTCAGGTACTTCTATAAGCATGCCTGGCCCCTGCTTTGCTCATCCACAAACCCACCAGCTGGTGGGGGCTAGGGTTATTAAGGCACTTCTACCTGCCTTTCACTGGGCAAGTTAGAGGTCCTAGTATTTAGATGACACTGCCCTGCCACAGGCAGTCTACCCAGGCCTCCCTACCCCAGCAGGGTGCAGTTTTAGGTCATGCCCAGAACCAGGAGTCTCCTCCTTCCCCATAGCACCTACCCTGACATCCAAGATGTTCCTGGAGCAGTAGGTCAGTTGAGTGATGTTACTCCCTTGCTGTCTGTCAGCAAACTGCTCTCTCAGCCTTGGAAACTGGGTTTTTAAGTGGCCACCCTAATCAACCTGCCGGATACCTGCTCCAGCCCTTGAAGTGATAGAGCACTTAACCTGCTCTGCCACAGTGTGGGACTCCTTGTCAACATGGGCAAGCAGCTGTTCCCAGTGTCTGTGGCCAGCAGTGGTCAGTTGGCCAGTGTCTGGCCAAGGGCACCTCCCAGGGAGGAGCTGGTGCTGCTGGCAGCTGGCAATGTCATGACTGGCTGCTCCTCATGGTGGGGTGGGGAGGCATGGAGCTGGCGAGGCAGCCACCGACCGGGTCCCCAAGCTGCTGGTGGGTGCAGCAGCCAGGGAGGTGGGAAGCGGGTGGTGCTGAAAACCCAAGGGCCCATCCCCTGCAGAGGTGTCATGCCCAGAGGAGTCAGGGTGGAGCCACAGCTCTGCCAGGCTGCCCCCACTGGTGAACACCACAGGGTTGTGGCCTGGGTCCCAGGGAATCAAACTGGTGGTCAGTTCCCCCCATAAAGGGCATAGTCTTGCAGACATGACCAAACTGACGATTGTGGTCAGACACCCACAGTGTGCAGAAAGCCTTGACCTTTATGAGGCACTATTGGAAGTTGCTGGGCAGAGGCAAGTGTGCCACAGCACGTGTCCATAGCTGCAAAGACAGGAGACAGTGCTGGGGGTGCACAGGGACAGGGAGCTTGTGCTGCCCTCCTGCCACAGATAGCCACAGCTAACCAGGCAGGAGCCCTGGGGAGCTCTGAGGGCTGGGCAGGGGGAAAAGCAGGCTGCAGCCCTTTTCAACACTCACCTGTGGCCAAAGAGCAGCTCTGGCTAGTGGCCAGGATGAGCAGCAGCAGCCTGAGTCCTGTCCAGGAGGCACACAGGACTTGCATTCCTCCAAGTTCTTGTGCAGTGTTCCCCAAGGCACAAAATGGCTGTGGGTTTTTATACCCTGAAGCTGGGGTTGCCAAAGACCAGCCCTGCCTTGGAGGAGGGCAGGAGGAAAGCCAAGAGCCCAGCAGCTCTAGTGTCCAGAGTGTCTAGTGCCCTAGTGTCTAGGCAGACCAGCAGGAAGGCCTCTGGGTTACTGTGTACTAAAGCATCTACAGCTGTGTTACTGTACAGTAACTAATTGGATATAAATTTGACACCTGCATGACACAGCACCATAACTTCTGGTGTAGATGCACCCTGGAGGCAGTGAAGTTAATTCAGATTTCCATTTAAGCAGGATTTGATCCTCTGTTTTATTAGCCTAATAAAAATTGATTGCTGTCTGCAACTTTACCAAAATAACATGCAAGAAGCGATCAACATATTTCATATCTGTACTTATTTCAGGGCAAGCCTATTGTTTTTAAATAAATACACACACACTAAAAATACTACTGTCATTTTCTCATTGTCAGTAAATACAAATCATTCTTAAGATGCACATACATTTCTTCAAGAATAAATGCAAGCTGCCTTTCTCAAGCAACTACTATGCTTGAAGAGTTACAGGGATCAAAAAAACCTCATTTCTGTGATAACTGAAATCATGTTATTGTTAGAGCATGCCCCTGATTTCATAGAAGGCATTAGACCAGGAGATAACTCATCTTGCTGGAAATGGGAAGATAGCAAAAAAAACAAAAAAAAAACAGACTATTTATTTTGTTTTTATTAGGTTTATAAATATTTGATATGGAGTACCAGAAATCTGTCATTTGAAGGTTTTATACAAATGTCCTTGTTTTCAAGAGTAATGGAAATCTTCACCAATTTAACATACTAATACAGACAATGACACATTTCTTAATGTTCTGAATACCACACCTCACTCTCTCAGCCAAGCTACAAAGCAACTAAATTTTGTATGCATTTATATTTTCTACACACTATATATTTATTACACTATATCTATGAACTATATATATATATATCACACACACACATACACACAATATAGATATATCTATGTACACTAAATATATACATATATATATTGGTTGAGTGTGTGTGTGTACACCCAACCAATTCCAAGACACAACACTTCCAGAACAAATGGATTTCCAGAACAAATGCTACATGTGCATTAATGCATCATAGTTACTGCACATTAAGTTTAGTATCTGTAATAACTGTGCTACTGTTCAGTAGCACCAGCACAAGCCTTTTTTGTGCAGTACACTAATATATTAGAGCATGTTATGCTAATGTGCAGTAGACTAATATATTAGAGCATTAGATCAGCAACAGGATCAGAAGCAGGTTCATCCCCATCCAAATCATCCCACTAAATCTACTAAATCCATTTGTTCTGGAAGTGTTATGTCTTGGAGTTGATTGGCTTAATTTAGCATGGTTGTTACCTCACTGGAAACTTCTGCAGCAAAATGTCAGAAACAAAGCTTCTATTTTCTATTAGCCTGAAAGCTGGAGAAAGCATGACCTATTGTTTTTTTCCTCAGAATATACCCATCTAAGGTACTGCTTCTCAATTAGTGCCATGGGTGCCCTAGGTGCCACCGTGGCCAGGTAGAACTGCCCTGTGTGCCTCCTGCAGAACCAGATCCAGAAGCAGCTGCAGCTGGAACATGTGCTCTTCCCACAGCCCTTCCATTCTGAACCCACATGCTACTTAGACAAAAAGATTCATGACAAAGGTGTCCCAAGCCCCTCTCTTCTTGAGAAGCACATGCAGGGTCAGACTGGGAAGGGCTGTGGCAAGAACATGTGCTCCAGCCACAGTCCATTACACTGCCCAGGCTGGGCTGGAGCAACCCTGTACACTGCCTGGCTGGAGAAGCTGGGTGAAGGGACACCTAGGGCAGGTAGAAACATCCTTCTTTCCCACCCTGCTGCCTCAGGGGCAGAGAGGAGTTTGAGTGAAACTCATTAGTTATGCCTCTGATTCTGCCTGTGTGAGGTTTAATCAGATAACCCTGATACAGGTAGGAACATACAACATCATTCTAGTTGAGAATCACTGAGGGAAGCTGAGGCAGTGCAACATTGTTTCTGAATCAGAAAGTGCTGCCAAATTAAAAAAAAAAAAAGGGTATTGGAAGGGTTCCATGACACTGAAAAGGTGAGAAACACTGATCTAAGGTATTGGGTACATACGACTAAAGGGCAACCTCATGAAATACTCTTGCTTCTTCCAAACAGTGATGGCTAACAGAAAATCATGATATTCACAAAATGGCAACAGTTCAAAGGACACCACATCATATTGATTTTGTTTTGTTTAGCTGTATCTAACTGTTTATACTTCTTCAAATACCCAGCTCTTCCGACATTTAACATCGCATATGTTCTATTTTTGCTGCTAAATAAAATAATGTAGGTGGAAAACCATGTGTCATTGGTCCCACCTCTGTAATTTAACAGCATTAATGGAGATAAGAGTCAGACTCTTTCAGTAGCCTCTTTATTAACACTTTTACATTTACCAGAGAATTGGGAATAATGGAGAATAGAAGTTACATATCTAAACCCTTACTTGTCTTCAAAACTGTTTAATCATTGATATGCACAATCTTATATTTAGGTGTTCATGGTATTTTCTAATAAAGCTATTTCAGAGAAGTGAGAATAATAGACTAAAATGACTAACTTCCTAGTGAACATTAATAAATCTGTGCCTAGTTTGCTTCAAGAGACAAAAATCCCTGTACCATAAACAAAAGCTCTTTTGGGTCAGCCCATATTTTGATATGTACAGCAAAAATGTTAAATTTCATAATACCATTGTTTGAGTAGGTTAAAGTGTTGTTAGCCCTTCTCTCATTTTTTTAAATCCAGAAATGACTTCAAAGTATCCTTGAAAACATATTTTTCCCTCGAACCTTCAGAGGTGTTGTACCATATTTTCTTGTATACCATACACTGCCAAATAGGACACATGCCTTGTTTTTGAAAGGGCAAAAAAACAAAAAAAAAAAGATTTTTCCAGAGTTATGGCTGAAATTAGCAAAAACAGAGCATAAAGTTCAGATCACTTGCCCTCCCTTTCCTGCTCAGGCAAAAGTTTCAGTTATAACCCTTTCACTGCTGAACTGTCATCAATTCTTGCCTGCTTAGCAAAAAGCTGGTACTGTAGCTGCTAATGAAGACTTAACCCCATAGACAGAGATTTTGGCCAAGGGGCAAGGATTTTTTATGATATCTTTTATTGGACTAACTGTATAGTTGGGAGATGTGTTAGACAAGCTTTCAGAAATTATGTGCTCCCTCTTAGATCTGAGCAGAAGGAGATACAGACTGAACTAAATACCCAAGAAAAGACTCTATACAAATACAAACAGCATTGTTGGCTATGAACTAGGAGTGAAGAGGTGTAAACAGGAGCTTATTAAAACAAAATAAATGCAGTCGAACAGGCGATCAATCTGGTTAGGGGCAAGGTAAGACCAAGCCAGAAGGGGACAGTTATTACCTGTATAATGCAGGGATATTATTGGCAGGAATTGTTAAGTTGTAATGAGCCATAAAGCTGCTAAATTTGGAAAGAGCTAAACACAGTCTGAAGATGAGAGAAAAGAGAGTCTGAGAGGAGAAAAAAAGTAGCTGAAACATAGCAAAGTTGCTAAAGACAGTGTAGCTTGATTAGTGGACCAGCAAGACCCTTAAAATTGTCCAGGCTGGAGAGATGCATCCTGGAATACTCAAGGAACTGGCATAAGCAATTTGAGAGCCGCTGGCTATCATCTTTGAGTGGACACTGATCAAATTTGTGGATGACACCAAGTTGGGTGCAATGCCAGACTCTCTTGAGAGTAGGGTTAGGATTCAGAACAACCCTGATAAACTAGAATCATGAGGGTAAATTAACTGAATACAATTAAGTAAGAGAAAGTTCATATTGGGCTCTATTAAAAGGGTTGTCACTTACAAGCCAAGGGAAGTTACCTTTCCTCTCTATGCAGCACTGGTGAAGCCTGACTTGGAGTACTGTGTTCAGTTTTAGGCCCTACACTTAAAAAAAAGACATGGAAAAATTAGAAAGAGTCTAGCAGAGAACAGCTAAAATGATTAGAAGTTTGGGAAATGTGAATTATTAGGAAAGGCTGAAAAAACTGGGATTATTTAGTCTGGAGTAGAGAAGATTGAAGAAGGATTTGATAACAGTTTGCAAATACCTTAAGGATACTATTTTGGAGATGGTAATAGGTTATCCTCTGTGGCCACAGGGGACAGGGCAAAGAACACTAGTCTCAAATTATTACTGCAAGGGAAATTTAGGTTGGAAATTAGAAAGAGCTTTCATACTGTGAGGATGGTTAATCAATGGAACACTGGCCATGAGTTTCAATCCTGGGAGATGTTAAATAGCAAACTGGACAAACATTTGCCTAGGATGGTTTAAACAGGGTTGATCATTCCTTGAGCAGGTGGTTAGACTAGAGGACCTTCTGAGGTCTTTTCCAGCCCAACTTTCTATGATTCTATGATTTCTAAATGACTATACTAAAGGCAAAATATACCTTCTTTATTTGTGCATATTAACACTCTTGTTTAACATCTGTGTCCATAAACTACCTACTCCTTACTTGTCTTTTGGGACAAGCAGGTTGCATTTATTTATTTATTTTCAACCTCCTCATTGGAACAACCATTTATTCCTAATAACCTTGATCCTGCAAAGTCTTCAACAACATACTGCTGATCACTGGTGGATTTAGAGTTAGTGGGGCCCTGTGCGCTGTTTCATTTTCGAGCATCCCCCCTTGGGATCCAGCCAAGAAAAAGAACATTCTCTCTTACCCTCTCTCCGCACCCCAGTTTTCATTCTTTTTTTCTTCATATTCCTCCTATGTTATAAGTAATAGGAATTACATGAAAATAAAGTAAGGTACCTTGATTGTTTTTGTTGTCTAACTTTCTTTTCACAGACCACTTGAAAATTGCGAAGGGTCTCGGCGGACCACTTAATGATCTTTCCAAATGTTGTTTGTACCTTTACCTAACTATTATAAAGTGCTTTGGATAACAGTGCTTTATAAAAGAAAAAACTTAATAACATTTCCTCGGTCCACCTGAATGGAGTTCTCAGACCACAGTTTGAGAACTTCTGGTCTACATGAAAGCTGGTATTTGCATTATGCTAACATGAACAATGTGTAAAAAGAAAAAGTATAGATGATGCAATGGAAAAATAGAAGTTAACTGCCTCTGAAGAAACTTAGTCAATTTGAAAAAAATATATATCTATTCAGAATGCTTTTTTCTACACTTTTTCTTTACAAAATAGTCAATTAATTCATCCTAAGTAATATTTTGTAAAAAGTAATTTTCAGTTGTCAATATTGCTGAACTTGTCAAATGTTCCTGACTCATCATATTTCACAAATCATTTTTAACTCATTTCAATACAGAAAAAGAATGTTCGCCAGAAGCATTTGTGACAGATATTGCTAAAAATATTTTCAGAATGGTTTCTACATTTGGAGAGGTTTCCTGCAAGCTATCACATACAAGTCTATACAAATCAACTGCTGATCTCAAAGCACAGACCTTATCATTTTTGATAAAATGAATGGAATGTTTCACTTCATCTTCAAAAAGATTTGTGTCTATGTCCTCTCAGTAGAATTCACTTAATTTCTTACCGTAGCGGCTTTTAGTATTTTCATCCATACTTCTGTCAAAAAACACGCATAATGAATCAACAGTCTATTATTGTGTCACAAATAACATTTCCCTTTTAAATTGATTTCATTTTCTCTAGTCTCATCGAAAAATAACTTCCTGCTTTGTTTATGCTTCTCAGCAGATATATCAGAGGAACCTATCAGAGGAACCTTTCTGTTAATATTAATGCCTCTGCTTCCACTGAGTTATAGTCATTTCAAACTTCCATGACAAAATTTTTAACCGAGGCTAACAATTGTGCAGCATTCAGTAAATTTGTATCAACCTTTTCAGTGATATGCTGATGGCATTGTAGCATATTCCACCAATGCATGGAAACCGAAAAAA
The DNA here is from genome assembly GCF_001723915.1 of Gavialis gangeticus. Lineage (NCBI taxonomy): Eukaryota > Metazoa > Chordata > Crocodylia > Gavialidae > Gavialis > Gavialis gangeticus. The sequence continues at coordinate 48,994,272 of NW_017729027.1, read as the reverse complement.
GTCATACACATTTTGAACGAAGTAAAAAAAAGTGTAACTCCCTCACAAGATTAGGCTGCAACACTTCAGATTAAATTTAAGGAATGGCTGGAAGATGGTATGAATAAAGAAGAGGGGCTTGCTTTGTTCTGTCTTGCTTGTAGACCTGAATATTTTCCTGTTATATTTGTGGCATTATTAAAGTTCTGCCCAAGAAAATTTTTGACATCCAAACCTAAATTCGCAATGATTTCCAAAACAGTTATCTCTAGACATTCAGAAGCATGGGATTTTAGTGGGACAAAAGAAAGAAATAGCTCCACAACTTCACTATTGACAGTCACATATCTTAAAATTAGGGTTAATTGGTCTATATGACTCACATTTGGTGTTGAATCGACTATTATGGAATAGTACTTGACATCCTGACTCAAGAAGTCTACAGACCAACGAGAGGTAAAGCACTGTTCGACCTGGTATTCGTTACTGGGGATGACCTAATTGGTGACCTAGTGATCGATGGGAAGCTGGGTGAAAACAACCATGAACTGATCAACTTCACCATCCACCGTAAAGCTGGCAAGTCAGTCAGCAACACGGAAGTCCTTGACTTCAGGAATGCTGACTTTGACAAACTCAGGAAGCTTGTCAGTGAGGCTCTAAGGGACCACAACCCCAGGGGAAGGGGAGTTCAGGATGAGTGATTGCTCCTCAAGGGAGCGATCTTCAATGCACAAGATAATTCTATTCCATCTCAGAGGAAAGGCAGTAAGAGGGCACAGCAGCCCCCCTGGCTCTCCAAGGATCTAGCAGACCTCCTGAGGCTAAAAAGAAAGGCCTACAAAGGATGGAGGATGGGATTCACCTCCAAGGAGGAATATTCTGCACTGGTCCAGTCCTGCAGGGAGCAAACCAGGAAAGCCAAGGCTGCAACTGAATTCCAACTGGCTTCGAGCATCAAGGACAATAAAAAGTCCTTTTTCAGACATGTGGGGAGCCGGAGGAAAAGGAAGGGCAACATTGGACCCCTGCTGAACCAGACAACTGACAACTGACACCCAGCAAAAAGCCAACCTATTAAATGGGTACTTTGTGTTGGGGTATTTCCAAATGTAGAAACAATTCTGAAAATATTTTTAAATGGGTACTTTCATCAGTCCAATGGGATGCCCATGCCTGCTACGGGACAGGGAGTTCTAAGTGAGGGAGATCCCCTGCCCCCCATCAATGCCAACCCCGTGAAGGAACGCCTTGAGAGGCTGGATACCTTCAAGTCAGCTGACCCTGACAATTTACACCCCAGGGTACTCAAGGAGCTGGCTAGCATTATAGCCCAGCCTCTGGCACAGATCATTGAAAACTTCTGGTGCTCTGGTGTAGTGCCCAAAGACTGGAAGAAGGCCTATGTGGTGCCTATCTTCAAGAAAGGGAGAAAAGTGGATCCAGCAAACTATAGGCCCATCAGCCTGACCTCTATCCCGGGGAAGATCTTTGAAAAATTTATTAAAGAGGCCATCCTTAATGGACTGGCAGATGCCAACATCCTGAGGGATAGCTAGAATGGGTTGGCTGCGGGTAGGTCTTGCTTGATCAATCTCATTTCCTTCTATGACCAGGTGACCTATCACCTGGACAAGGGAGAAGAGATTGATGTCATATATCCTGACTTCAAAAAAGCCTTCAATCTGGTATCCCATGATTACCTCTTGGCAAAAATGGCCAATTGTGGCCTTGGGTCCACCAAAATCTGCTGGCTGGGAAATTGCCTCCATGATCGGACCCGGAGGGTGGTAGTTGATGGAAGTCAATCATTGTGGTTGCCTGTGACCAGTGGGGTCCCCTGAGGTTCTGTCCTTGGAGCCATATTGTTCAACATCTTCATTAATGATGTGGACATTGGAGTCAGGAGCGGACTGGCCAAGTTCACCAATGACACCAAACTTTGAGGCAAAGCATCCACACCAGAAGACAGGTGGGTGATCCAGGCTGACCCCGACAAGCTCAGCAAATGGATGGATGAGAACCATTTGGTGTTTAACACTGAAAAATGCAAGGTTCTCCACCTTGGGAGGAAAAACCTGCAGCATCCTTATAGGCTTGGCAGTGCTACGCTGGCTAGCACTATGGATGAACGAGACTTGGTGGTCATCATTGACCACAAGATGAACATGAGCCTGTAATGTGATACTATGGCTAGTAAAGTTACCAAAATGCTGACTTGCATCCATAGATGCTTCTCAAGCAAATCCTGGGACGTCCTTCTCCCCTTGTACTCGGCCTTGGTGAGGCCGCAGCTGGAGTACTGCATCCAGTTTTGGGCTCCACAATTCAAAAAAGATGTGGAGAAACTTGAGAGAGTCCAGGTAAGAGTCATGCACATGATCAGAGGTCAGGAAAACAGACCTTACGTCGACAGGCTGTGAGCCATGGGGCTCTTTAGCCTGGAAAAGCGCAGCCTCAGGGGTGACCTGATGGCTACCTATAAGTTTATCAGGGGTGACCACCAGTATCTGGGGGAACATTTGTTCACCAAAGCACCCCAAGGGATGACGAGGTCGAACAGTTATAAACTACTAGAAGACCGTTTCAGGCTGGACATAAAGAATTTCTTTACTGTTCGAGCCCCCAAGGTCTGGAATAGCCTGCCATCAGAGGTGGTTTAAGCACCTACATTGAACACCTTCAAGAGTAAATTGGATGCTTATCTTGCTGGTATCCCATGACCCCAGCTGACTTCCTGCCCTTCAGGCAGGGGGCTGGACTCGATGTCCTTCTGAGAACCCTTTCAGCCCTAATGTCTATGAAATTTATGAAATCCTTTACTTCATCAGTGAATTGGTTTCTGATCTGCTCTATCATTATATTGATGAATTCATTGTAGGTTTGGTGTGTTAAGAAGTTGGTCTTCCCTGAGCCACAAACTGATACTTTTTCAAATGTTCTTTGAGAAAATTGTCAAATTCACTAAGATATTCAAGGCAGGTTAAAAAATTACCTTTTTGATTTGACAATGATGACTCATCATGTCCTTTTAGAGGTAGTCCTAAAGAAGACAGAAGTTTGACAGTGGCAATAACACATCTCAGCACTCTCCTCCAATAACAACACTCCTTTTCAAACTGAGCCAATAACACAGAATCAATTCTTCCAGATAATTTACACCTTTGAATGAACTTACCCATAGCATTAATATGAGTTTTGGAAGTTTCATGATCAGCAATATCTCTTGCAATGTTTCTCCAATTAAAGTGCCCGTCAATGAACGTTTGTTTTCCTTTACTATTGTCAGGGAATAATTTGCAAACATAACAGTAGACTGCCTTAATGGTTTCTGAAAAAATCAGCCAAATTCTCATTTCTGTCATCCCATTTTTCTTCATCCTCAGAAAATGGGACTCATGAAGACCTCTAAATTGTTTTCATCCTCCAACCTCATACTCTTTTCTCATATTTTCCATATTACCTATGTTTTTTGATTTATTTACTAAGAAATATTCTATCATACTGAATGAAACAGATTTTGGCCATTATGCAATGTCTTCAGGGTAGGTTTCTTTCCGTATTTCCACAAAATTACCAATATTTTGTAGTTCCATTGTCACTTCAGAGTCCAGTTATTCACCTTTTGCAGTTGTGTGATATTCCCACAACTCAGCAAGTGATCAGATAATTCAGATGTTTCCTCACCCATTCTTTTGGATGCATGTCCACTATTCAATATTGCAGGCTTTTTAAAATAAGATGACAAACTGTCTTTTTGCTTATCTTTGTTTTCTTGCCTTGCCTTCATTTTTTTGTTTTTTTGACTGCCAGACTCATAGTCTCACCTCATTATTACTAAAAAATTGACCTTTTAGGCAAATTAAAAATGTCTGAAGGAGCAGGGACATAGCCACAGGTGGGCCTTGGTGGGCCATTGACCACCCAATTAGGCTTAACATAGTTAATCCTGCATTTTTATCAGGCTCTGTAAAAATGGGATTTTGAACCATTGCATGCTAGGGACAAATGACAGGCCTTGTTGCGAAGTGTGGGGGAGGGTTCTTTTGTTCAGTTGGCTAATTGGTCAAGCAGACAGACTTTGATTGGCAAATGATGATTCCCTTAGTTGCTTTTATGCTATTCCCAAGACAGGGAAAAAAATGGCGGAGAAAATTCTTTGCTAGACTACTTCAAAAAAACACATTTAGAGCACAGTTTGTGGAAGGAGTTTTCAGAATGCAGAATGCCTGGACCACTTCGTGACTTGTAATGCTTATTAAGTTCAGTCATTTGTCAGATTTGTCCTGCATTTTGGGGGGCCGTGTTCTTGGGGGCCCCGCACCACCACATGTTTTGTTTCATGGTAAATCCACCACTGCTGCTGATCTAGTAAAGAGCCTATTTAGGCTTAATTTTAAGAGTTTTAAATCTTAGACTCTGACAGTGCCATCTTTAGGAATGAAGTTACACATTATACCTAGGCTATACTAAATCTGTAGAATGTTAAGTGGTGTTGAAGCCAGAATCCATCTGTTAATGCTCTCATGAGTTATTCCTATTGCTGTTGTTGTCAGCGATATCTCATGGTTGAAGATGATCACTCCCACAGGCCAAGTAAAGGGTTGTAGATGAGTCCATTGATGGCTAAGAAGGCTCACCCTAGAGCCACAAATCTCTGGCAAATGCCACAGGTGGTGGTTAAATGGAGGGTCATACCACGGATTTCTTGGTCTCATTTTCTTTCCTTCCATTTCTATCATTTTGCTGCTTCAAGGGTGAGATGGTTTTTCTCAAAGAAAGATGTACCTTCTTTCACAGGGCATGCCCATATAGTCCTGTCCAGGGCTACTTTTCCCCAATTTGTGCTATCAATGTCACGCTTCTTAATGTTCACATTGAAGATGTCTTTTAAGAGTTTCCTTTGGCCTCTGCATGTCCTTTGTCCTTGGCTGAGTTGGGAATATAGCAGTTGTTTCAGTAAATGTACATCAGACTTGTGCACACAATGTCTCGTCCATGGCGACTGATGTTGAATAATCAATACTTCCATACAGTTGGTGCTAGTGTCAGTGAGGATACTGGCATTTGTGCAATGGTCCTCCTACTTTATCCCAAGGATCTTCTGGAGGTAGCACTGGTGATGGTGTCCCAGGTTTTTCAGGTGTTTCTATAGGTCACTCATCTTTCACAGCCATAGAGAAGAGTTGGGGTTACCACAGTCTTATATAGTAGGAATTTTGTTTGTCCTGAAGATAGTTTAGTCTTCTGAAGACAGAGCTGGCACACTGGGTCCCACACTGGATCTTCTCATCTTTGAGAGATGGTTGCTGAGGTATGCAAAGTGGATCCAGTGGGAAGCCTGTGCATGCCTTGTTTTACATGAGGAGGCCATTGCACATTGGCAATTTCATGGATCTTGGCAAAGGAGGAACCTGTACCCAGTGGCAAGAAGAGCCAAGAAAACTGGAGTTATTCTTCTACTGCTGACTTCATCTGCCTGTTCCACAATTGATGTTTTTATGGTATGTTGGACTGCTCTTCATCTGATACCTCACCTTTGAGCTTATCAATAGGTGCAACCTACCAGGAATATAAGACTCCTGATGGTGTGTTCTTAGGGTCATCACACAAGCCTCTCCTCAGGAATTTTCTGGTAAGAGTCCCTGGGTGCTGAACTCAACATAAATCGTCATTTGAGGAAGGCAGTATGCAATGATGACAAACATATTTTATGGTGTTAAGCACATTTTTCCCTCTACTGATCCTTTGAGAGTAGGAAATTTTTTGGTATCTCTGTTTTTTCCTGCTGTTCAGTATTGGGATAGTTGTCTTTTCTTTTGTTTTTGCAAACATGCCAAAGTTTCAGTCTGTCCTCACACAGTTAGCTCTTTTAAATTCTGTGATTCTGAACCAATTAATTTACCCCCTTCTTAGAACAAAAGAAGCTTTTCAGATAATGTATATATTTTTGTTCTTGGACTTTTCATCTCTTTTCTATACTCAGACAAATTTCCTGCCACTATGAAAAGTCCTCAAAATATTCCCTTTTTTGTTGGTCCCTGCCCCTCCAATGGGTGCATCTTATGGATGAGTCCAAGGGATAAACATACTAGGAATTCAACTAGTAACAGTTGCCCTTTTCTTTAATGCTATTATAGACTTTCTCTTTTCTAGGTTGTAAATGACCCATGCATTTAGCTTCAAAACTTTCTATGGGGCAGATATAACTCACAACCTACTGTAGCAAAATTATCTCTTCATTTTCCATTTCCTGTGATTTTTCTTCTGTCTTACATTTCTTCTGAAACCACATTGGCCAATTCACCTTAGTAACATAAAATCTATTTTGCTTTGAGGCTTGTACTCAAATCATTTGTTGCTGAAATGTTTTCTATGAAAGTTTCATTAGAACTAATTGCCCTCCTTGACTATACTGTTCACACTCTGCTTATGCTTCCACTCTTGTATGCTACTGCATTTCTTGTATCTTTTTCCATATGCTGAAGATTGTTTTAGCACTGATTGTCACACTGTTCAGCTTCCTGTGGTGTTCTTACTTGACTCTAACTTTGAGCTCCATATGTTCATCTACACCCCGTCTCTTTTCTTATGGTACTTTGGATTCTCATCCTCCAGTGATCCTCAAAGTTCTGTAATACTTTTTCATAGTAAGCCTGTTTTCTCTCAGCTAACTACAAACTGTTAAACATATCAAATGCATCAGAGCTTCCTGTTATCAGAAAAAGCCTATCTTCTGTCTTTTTATTGACATCCATTGCTTGCAGTTGTGCACTTAAGCACTGTCTTCATATATACAAAGAGCTTCAGCTCTGTCTGGTTGAACTTTTAGTCCTACATTTTTCAACTCAGGTTATTTTTCTTAACATCTTTAATTTCTGTGTATTCTTGTTACCATATGATGTTCTGGGCCAAAGGTGCTTAAAATAAGTACTCATTGATTAGTCACTAGCCTCAACTACCTCTGTATAATAGAACATTTGTTTCTGTTTCCAGTTTTCAAACTTTCTGTCTCCAAAACAAAGCCATTTAAAATGATGCTTCTTAATACCACAAGGATCTCTATAGAGTTATATGTTTCATATTAGGTATTGTTCCTTTGAGCACTAAGCAATTGATTTTTTTCTGAAGCAGTTGCTATAGGTTTCCTGAAGGAGTTGACCTTCAGCTATTTGTTAGCCAGCAATATCATAAGTACTCAAACCCCAAAGAGATGTATATGAAATATAGCATTCTTAAAAAAGAAATAGTTCTCGTTTTCTTTTCAGAGGACTACTGAAGAAACCCAGTTTTGAACAGTTAATTTGACTTGTTTTCATGACAAGCATCATTACATGCATTTTGATTAATGTGAATCAGAATATAGGAAGAGATAAAAGGACACCAGTTAAATTGTTCTAGCTGTTGCACAGTTTCCTAACCTCTCACTGAAGCTGTAAAATTCAGTCATTTCTCATAATGAATAAATGAAAGACTATACATAATTGTTCTCTAAACTTTTTGGTACATAATGGATCCAAGCCAGTGAAGTGATGTGTCTGTGTTCCTGCTAGGTTGAATGAGTTGAGGGTATGCAGCTACAGCTGGCCAAAAAAGGCAATAGGATTTTTTTTCAATTTTTTCAGAGAACTAGAAGTTTCCTGGGTCTTGAATGTGTTCAGTGACATTGATTTCCTGGTTTCTTAGATAATGTTGATAGTGAAATTGACCAAAAAAAGAAAAAGAAAAAAAGAAGCTATTTTCCTTGAATAGCTGGCAAGCAGGTGGAGGTGTCCTTGGCTCTGAAGCAAACATAAATTTGTACAGGTTTCCAGTACTGAACATCATGTGCTGTGGAAGTGGCTGATTGGTTAAATTATGGTAACTGACTGTTTTATAGAAAGTGATGTATATTATTCTTAGATCAGTTGATAGATCTAAATTGGGGATGGTCCACCACTCATTTTCAGACTCGAATGTTTTTGTTAGTTAATACTTGAAACAAAATTGGAAGGATTAGTTCACTTAACAAATCAGGCAGACAAGAACAGATTTAGCTGCTATGGAAATTGTCCAGGAATAATTATCCTTACAGCCCTGGGAATAACTTTCAATACACAGAAGAAATAAATATTGGAAAAAATAATTCATATGTTCTTTCTAAACCTACTTCCCTTACCCAAAAAGAGCTAATGATTATTGTGGCATTAAAGTCTCCTGAAATCAATTGGTATTTTTCCACTGAATTCAATAAGCTATTGATTAGGCTCTGCACCCTCTGTTTCAACTGCCTTAAAACAGAAGCTCCAGACTAAAACCACTGTCTAAAAAGAACAGCATATAATCAAGCAACAGTTTAGCTAATGTTAGCTACATTAGCTACACACTAATGGTCCTGTAGGATGCAATTAATAAGTTTACACCACATATATTTATTTTCAACTTCCTCATTGGAACAAACATTTATTCCAAATAACCTTGAACCTGCAAAGTCTTCAACAACATACTGATGATCTAGTAAACAGCCTACTCAGGCTTAGTTTTAAGAGTTTTAAATCTTAGAATCTGACAGTGCTATGTTGGTTCACCCTTTAGGAATGAAGTTACACATTGTACCTAGGCTATACTAAATCTATGAAATGTTAAATCGTATTAAAGCCAGAATGTGCTCTCAGAGCTGTTCAAATAAAAGTGCCCCACTCCTGGAGCATGTGTAAAGACACCCTTACATTTTAAGTGCAGTTAGAATGGACTTAATATAACATGTAACTTCACCCAAGGATTAAGCCCCTTAGTCTTAATCTTAATCCCACTGATGTGAGGGGATGAAGGATGAGCCCTGTATGAAAAACAACCTTGCCATAATTTTAACTGTAAATCTGGCAGCTCTACAATTATACTTAAGGGAGAGACCTCAATAACTGGTGATAGTAATAACCCTTCTATCATTTCTACAGGCTATAAATACTGAGAATTAAAGCTGTAAGAATATGTTGGCAAATAGCACAAGGCTGAATAGCACCATTTCAGTCCATTAGAACAGACTTCATTTTTCAGGGTTGATTTGAATTAATATCCCATAGCACTCTATCAGTCCCAAGGCTACTAATGAAGTTTTTTGGATCACTTAGATAGTCTTGTACTATTATATCCATAGTACTACAGTCCTGGAACTTCTTTTATACTGCAATGCCATGTGTGTGTAATTCAAAAAGAGACCCAATTTTTTCCTTCCGTTTGTTTCCCCTCTACAGTACAGCACCAGTTATATAACATCTGTTTTTGCATTCTTTTTACATTTTGCCTGACAGCTACTTATCTCATTCTGATCTCTAGCTACTTTTTAATTAAAAAAGAAACAACAAAAAAGCTAGGTCTGAATTTTGTAAGTCAGTGCAATTCTGAGTCCCATTAGTTTGAATAAGCTAATAATGTAAAGCAGAGGCTCATGGTTCTTCTTTTTTTAAGTAGCCTTTTCTTATAAGAATAACTTTAAAAATGTAATTCTATGTAAACAAAATCAAAATGATCACTAGAGTTGAAAATCTGTGCCTTTTATATTCACATATTATTCTCATGTTGTAAGATTATAATAGAATATTCACATTATGTATATGTGATACATGCATATGGATTGCTAGGGTGATATATTTTATTGGACCAAGTATATAGCTAGGATAAAGTTAGACAAGCTTTCAAATGGAAGACATGCTTCCTCAGGTCCCATCACAAGAAGCCAAGCATAGCATATATCACACAAAAACACACAGACACACGCAGACACAGCTCCTGTGAGTAGAATACTAACAGGAAAGAAAGCTTATAAAGACAGCCTTCCATGTCATTGTTATACAATATAGACAAACTAGAAGAGGTATAAGCCCATTTTTACCCTGAATGTCTTCTTTAATAACATCTTATGCTATACACTTCTGACTTAATTAGTCTAAAAGGTCCAAATCTATCCTGCCTTCTACAATAGTGTCATTGTGTAGTGCTGACTTGCAACATGCTTTGTTCCAAATCCTTGAATTTATAAGGTGTCCAATAGCAATGCATTCTCCTGTAACATTCTCCTTGTGTAGAATACTTCTCACCAAAAATGTTTAAACAAAAAAAAACAGTTGTCAGACATGCACTATAGACAGCAAAATCAAGATATCGTCAATTTAAATAAAAAGCAAGCAATGCTCTAAAAAGAAAAATAGCAAGAACATATAAACACTTGTGACTGTAGGTTTGCTTGACAGAGTATTTATAATGTTAAAAATATCCTCTTTTCCTTGAGAAAATTGCTTTCTTAAATTGCTTGAAAGTATGACAGATACACACTTTTAAAAATGAAATGATGAAAATTATGTCTATTTTAGAGCGTATATAGAAATTAAATTGACTTTGAATAGGATCTTCAAATTTAAAAAAAAAAATCTTTCAAGAAGTCTATCATTTGAAAATATACATTGTATTTCTTTATATATAACCAATTATACTTGAAACTGTCTATAAAATAATTCTGAAATAGTTTGAAATCTCCCAGAGTATCCTGAATGCCCTAAAATGTTGGTTACATAACTTATAAAATTATTTTTCTCTAACATGATTATAATTATAATTTATCATTTATTTTACACTATCATAGAAATAAATAGATAATTAAGATAATAATAAAAAGTGTAAAAAGATAATAGTAAAAAAATGAGTAAAAAGACTTGCATAAGAACAGAAGAAACCACATTTTTCAAAACAGTTTATCTATAAAATTAAACCCCATCTTCTATTCTGAACTCAGTACCCTACCATTCACCTAATATTATCTTCTTAAGAGTTGTTGACATTATAGTTAGCACATTTAATATACAGAAAGGTATTATGAAATTGAGGAAGGTGAAATATATTTTTGATCAAAGTTTAGCATAGTCATCTTAAGGTTTTCTTGGTTCCTATGTGGAGACAATTATTGTAAACCAGTGGATGAAGGAGATGTGCTCAGAATAATGGAAGATACTGATAGTGGGGGGGCTACCAACAATCATGCGTAAAATCACTCACTTCAAATAAAGTTTTTAAATCTTCTTCAGTATGAGTTCAAAATGTAGCTATAGAGCTGAAGATTACATACCAAAGATCAAATATGACATCATCTGATCAAACATGAAGAAGCATTTGGTATAAATTACAGCCATCAGCTAATGGCCTTACCATAAATTTAGATACTGCCACAGTGCTGATCTAAATTTTGAGAAACAAAGGGTATCTAAAAGGACATTTTTGAAATGCAAAGCTCTACAGTGGAAGAACATTAACACAGCTGGAGAAGATAAAGAGCAGTCATTAATTTTGCCCTGCAGAGAATTCTCAACCATGATATTGTGGGGCTCAAAATAAACAGACACACAATAAATATACAGTCATATTAAAAGGAATGAAGATCATAACTGACCTGAGAAAAAGAGCATTACAAAGAAATCTAGTATAAAACAAGTCTTGTTTACATTATCAAAAAATAATCCTCCTTTCACAGATCTTAATAGCCTGCTTAAAGTTACCTCTATGCCTCCTGCCCCTCCCCCCACAAAGTTTGTGCCAGCCAGACACTAAACCAGTTAATAGGACTGTTAATAGAAGCTGCTCTAATTTATATGAAATGCCCATATCCCTAAAGGGCTATCCCAGCAGTCAGGGATTGCTAGGACATAGAGAAACTTTAACTACATGTTTTGCCACTGGCAAAATAATGTAAAATTAATAGGCATAAATGAGTTTGAAAAAAATAATTCTTTCAACAATGGATCTCAGTACACAATACCAAAATGCAAACCCCACAAGAAATGGCAAGTCTTCTCAACAGAGTAGCAAAAAAAGGACACTGAATTCAATTAGATCCTTTCTGAAACAGTCTCCAGTGATAAATCAGGCATGTGAACAGTCAGCAGCATAATCCAGTTAGAAAAAGGTTATGCACATGATTTAAATGAGCAGAGAGCAACTAAAGCTAAGCAAGGAAAGAGCTCCCCAGAATTTTTCCATGCCTATACATGCTGTAAGCAAAGTCCAGACAAAATTGAATTGCTTTATAGACAAAGTATGCAGAGGAGAACTGTTGTCAGGACTGTTTTTAGGCTTAATTGTCCACTAATTATTTAGGCTCAGTATAAAACTGTCACCTAAGGACCACAAAGACTGACTTCATGCATGGACAACTGGTGCCTCCTGACTCCGGGGGAGGCACCAGTAGCTGAGCATTGACCCCACTCTCCAGCCAGTGAGGACCAGTCTCAGGGGGGCATGCTCCCCCTGCCACTTGTGCCTCCCCTATGTGTTGCTTATGACTTCATCCACTAGAACATCCAAGAGAATTGGTAGGAAGTAATTTTCCTGTTCAACAAAATATTTTAGATTTCCATTTTTCCTGTTCCAGGTTTGGAACCTTGTATAGTTTGTGCTGAATAGAGAGACCACTACCTGATCTGCAGCAGGGAAATGAACCACATTCTTCCACATCATAGGCAAGGCTCCAGACCATGTAGCAAAGGGTACTTTTCTAAGCATCTGAGATTCCCATAAGGAGATCACAGAGGTCAATCAAAAATATATAACTCATGTACTTAGACAAAATAGCAACTGATGTTTCAATATAGACAAGTGGGGAAAACTTCAGCATGAAATGCAAAATAAAAATGTAGCTGGAAATAATCATGTTTCATACTAGAGCCAAAAATGTAATCCAACAGCTTCAAGGTAAGTATATTTGTGTAACAGGAATAGTAGCTATTGGGGCTGGTATATCATCTTTAGTCTCACTGGGCTCATCTACAAGATATACATTACTGTCATTAGCATAATTTACTGTACAGTAAGCACACGTCTCCATGTGCATGTGATTACTGCACAGTAAAAACCCTTACTTCCTCTTAAATTTGCTACTTGCAAATGCAAGTAGCAAATGTAATCAGGATTGATTAATGTACAGTAATGCAAGTATAAACTTGACTCAGGAGCAAGTTTGCTCCTAGGTTTGCCTAGCCACTAGGGGGCCAGCTTGAGGCCAGCCCCAGAGTTGCAGGCTAGGAGCCTCTCCCGCTACAGGGCTGGGCTGCCTTTATGGCAGCCCCTGTCTGCAGGCTATAAAACCCTGTGGACAATTTGTGCCCTGGGGCACACAACACAGGCAGCCTGAGGGCACTGCAGACCCTGTGTGTCCCCCTGAGCAGACCACAGAAGTACTTTGTCTGCCTGCCAGCACCCAAGCTCTGCTGCCTGGTATTACACAGTCACATGGCTGGAGAGACAGGCTGCTTGCAGCCAGCACCTAACAGGCTGCCAGCCCCAGGGGAACACATGGAGCTGAGGATCTTGGCCAGTAGCCGCCTTGGGCCCAGGCCCGCCCAGCCTAACTTACCATGGTCCCTCGGTACCCGTGTATGGCCACCCCCTGATCTGAGGCCAGGCAGCACATGGTCCCTGATGTAGCGCATTTTATCTCTGAAAAGTTGTGAAGCCTTGCAGAATGCTTCTGTCTCATTTCTATATAGGTCCATCAGTTGAATGTAGGGGAGAGGCTGCAGTTGCCAGTGGGGATGCTGGCTCAGGGTCACTGCCACCTGCCACCATGGCCCTATGGATGTGCCAGATCTGCCAGAGGTACACCATGGACTGGACCCTCCTCCTCCAGCAGCTGGTGACAGTGGCAGAGAAGTGGAAGCAGATACATAAGCCTGGCATGTAGAGATGTGGCCCACTAAGGGGCAGAGGATGTTGCCTGCGAGGAGGCACAGGACCAGCATGAGGAGGTGTGGAACTGGTCCAACTAGGAGTTCTGGGCTGAACTCTTGGCCCTGGAATACCAGCAGCTCCAGGTCATGTGGGAACACAACACCATCCTGGGCCAGGCAGTGAAGGCAACGAATGATGACCATCAGGTGCTGGACACTGTCCTGGGCGCGGCAGTCTTGTTCATGCCCTCTGCTACCTGGCCCCCATCCCTAGTCCTGCAAGCCCCCTGGAATCCACCTGTCACTCTGCCCCAGCCCCTGCTGGGCCTGGGAGGAGGTCCTCCACTGCCTCCAGCTGGCAGGAGACCCTAGCCCTTCCCTTGCTGTAGGTCTGCCACCACCTAGGCCCTCAGCCTGGGCCAAGGCCCACCGCTCATGCAGGCACAGAGCCAGAGCAGCCAGCAGCATGGACAGGACCACATACCAGCCCTGCTTGGCATGGACAGCACCTAGTAGAGGGAGAGCCACCTGTGCCAGAAGACCAGAGGCTGCTATTGCCCTGGGGTGAACCCCCCACCTGCCACATGTGCCACAGCATGAGCACTGTGGAAGAATGGCCAGAGGCTAGGGTTCTGGCTGCCTGCCCCTGGCTTCTGCTTCCTAGACACCCCCACCCCATGGCCCCCACTCCAGTATGGCATACAAATGACTTTGTAAATAGTTAATGATGTTAATTTCTGTTCATTTAACTAAACCATGTGTTGTACTTAGGCACATATGCTTCCACTAATGTACTGGAAATGATCCCTTCCAAAAAACACTTGCATGGTTATATTTATTTTCAGAGAGGTAAACCATTTCCAGTGTTCATTTTCAGTGTAATTTATTGCCAGATGGCATCAGTAGATTAATTTTCAGTAGAAGAAATATGAAAATGACTAACTGTATTGATTGTTAAGAAAATTTTTTATCTGCAACTGAAATTTCTAGATTGCTGTTTTGGAAAAAAATCCTTGCATAAGCCAGTTTTTATCATTAAACATGCCTTATTTGTTACACTAAGAAACCAATGTGATTACTTTGCACTCTAGGATGATAATTTGGATCAGTTCTTCAGACAGGTTCATTGCCACTAATTCTGGACTCTTTCACCCAGGCTTTGCAGTCCTGCAATGCTGTCTACCACAATTACTCTGCATTTGTACCAGCAGAGAGAGAGGGAAGAAGAAAAAAAAAGGTTCATATTTAATGTTAAAATATCTTGCTTATTTTATGTAATGTTATAACATAACATGTATCATAATAAAAATGAGGAACATTTGCCAGTTTTTTATTGTGTATGCGAGAGGCATCATTACATTCAAAATATAGTTCCCTGTGTAGCTTTCCCTATTCAGCCAAGAACTGACATTTTTCTGGAACACTTTAACTACTTATTCCCCCCAGTAACTCACTCACTCTAAGAAAAAAAATTAAATCCAAGCAAACTAAAAATTACAGTATCATTTTGAGTTCTGTTCTGCAGAGCCTCCCTTTAAAGTTCATCATATGTAGCTATAGTCTTCCTTTAGTGAGTACTCAATCTTCTTCAACAAATATGACAGACTTTTAATCCCTTTTAAAAAGACATGACCAAGCCAGATCTATATTACTACTGTGAAAAATGTAAAGTAACTCCACTCCAAATAAAAGAGATTCACATGGGTAAAAGTGAGAGCAGAATCTGGCTGTTGGATAGAGCTTTATTGCTAAATAAAGAGTAATCTAACAAATATTTAATAGCAAAGTAGATAATAAAGACAGTGGTTAGCTAATCATAAAAAAGATGGAGCCATTAGTTTTTTTCCTTCTTAAATTACTTCTTAAATTACTTTATTTCCTTATTAAATTTAGTGAGACCAAATCCAAGTCTATTGGACTACCCAAAAAACCCCCAAACAATAAACAGATCCATCAATTACTAAAATCTAATTTGGTGGGGGGAGACATTTAACCAGCATAACTGTAACAAGAATGATTCCTTCCTTTTTCTTTATTTTTTAATTAATCATGTAGATTGTTTTGTTTTGTTTTTTGGTATTCTTAGAGACAGAGTAATGGACACATCCATTCAGCTTTCATCCCTGTCTAGTCTAATAATTTATTTATAAAGATAACTCAGATAATTTTGTTATAATAAAGCATTATAGGAGAAGGCAGCAATTATAGTAAAAAGCTCTCTTTCTCTGTCTCTCGATAACAGTGGCAATCAAAAAAGTTGGTAAAATATTTTCTTCCACTTTCTAAATGATTCTCTACTAAATCTATAATAATAATAAGTGATTCTTTATATACAAAGTAGCATATTAATGTATAATATTTTATAGTTATACAAGATCCTTCCATGAGAAGTTATTTTTAGTGTAGGTAGATGGCACGAATTAAGAAGTCAATATAAAGAAAGTAAAGTTGACCACAGTAACAAAATTGCAAAATCTGGAAAAATGCAAGTGGGAAACAAGTGGCAATGATGAATACTTGCACAAAGATTTTTCATAGAAAGCGCTATAAAACAGTTCTTTTGAAGAAGCATGTGAAAGAGAGTGAAGTGACTATATTTTAGGAGAAGTAAGGATGCTTCAGGCACACCATTGTGTATTAGGGAAAAAAAGCTGTGAGAGAAAAGCAGCTATGAAGGCAATGTCAAGGAAATAAGGCATCAAGTACAGAGCACATGAGTAGGAACAGTAGGAAAAAAGAATATTGATGTAAGTAGGGACAAAATTATAGATAGTCACAATAAGAAATATGAGACAATTCTGGTGCATAAGACAATGGGAAGCTGAAAGAAGGATTGTGACTCACAGTTACAATGTTAAGAAAGAACAGTAATTGTTATAGTAGTAAAGATAAGCAACCGTCTGGCTTGTGAAACACTAGATTTGTACTGAGTGAGGCATCAGCTTATTGAAGATCTGTGAGTGTGGCTGTAGAGCCCAATTTTTGAATGACAGCCCCTTCCACACATATAGAAAGTTTGTATCTAACAGTCCTGAAAGTGGCGCTAGGTTCTTCCTCAGGTTTCTTCTTTCTTCTGCATATTGGGCTCTTCTTTCTTCAAAAGCTTTCATTCCAGGCTTAACATACGCTTTACAAGTGCTTTGATCCTCAGCAATCTTCTGTCAGTTGTTTCACTCAATGTTCATTTCCTCCATATGTCTATTGCAAACATCTTTGAAATGGAGATAAGGACATTTGAATGGTCTTCTTCCTGCAAAGAGTTCTCCATACAAGAGATTCTTGGGTATATGGACTTTCTTGGCATATGACCAAGCTATCAAAATTGATGCTGACTGAGAAGAGAATAGATGCTTGGAATGTTAGTATGTTCCAAGGCTTCTGTATGGGCAACTTTGTCCCAGCAGAAATGTGGTGAAGGCAACATAAGTGCAAGCTGTTGAAGAACTTTTCCTGAGTAGATTATGTGGTCCAGGATTCATTTCTATACAAATGGATGCTGATAATGAAAGTGTAAAATACTTTCAACTTGGTAATGGTCAGTTTGCTGTTGTTCCACATTTGTTTACTCAACATACTCATGACACAGGATACATTGTGATAACAGGTATTCAGTTCAGCCTCAAGTGGCAGGTAGTTGGTAACAATGTAGCCAATGTACATACATTTACTCACAACATCCAATATATTTTTACTTATTGTGACCACGGGCGATGAATCAATGTTCTGCCCATAACATTGGTATTCTTGATGCTAATTGTAAAATCCAACTCTTGGCAGGCAGGAGAGAAGCAACTGTGAAGGTCACTTTCTGTGTCACCTATCAGTGCAGCATCAGCAGCACACAGCAGCTCACAAATCAAAACTTTCCACAACTTAGTCTTCACTTTAAGGCACGTGATGTTGAATAATTTGCCATGTAAGCATGTAGATAAATTCCTTCAGTGGCAGTCCCAAAAACATACATCAGAAGAAAAGAAAATCCTGATTGGGGTTGGGGCAAGGACAAAGCCCTGCTTGACTCTGCTTTGAATCTCAGAAGTCTCAGATGTTGATCCATCATAGCTAACTTCCCCACTTTCCATCATGGAAAGAACATACTATGCTGAGGAGTTTTGGTGCACGCCAATCTTTTCCAATAATTTGAAGAGGTCTTTTCTGCTGACAAGGACAAAGGCCTTGGCCAGGTCATTGAAGGTGATATGGAGATGTCTCCTTTGTTCCCTATATTTTTCTTGGATTTGTCAGAGTGGTGGACCTATTAGCTCTGAAGCCATGTTGTGACACAGGATAACCATGGTCAGCATGGATCTGAAGTCTCCTGAGCATGAAGTGATGACTTTTCAACAATGCTTAGTAGTGAAATGTCATGAGAGTTGTTACGGTTTCTGCAGTTTCCTTTATTCAGAGTGGCTATTTTGGCATCTCACATATCTTGTGGCACTGTCCCTACTGTCCAGCAGTGAATAAGAAGCTTATACAGGTGGGGAAGAAGTATATGTTTCCTGCACTTAATCACTTCTGCACATTTGTTATAGTATAGTATAGTATAGTATAGTATAGTATAGTATATCTGCTGTAAACAGAATGAAAGATTACTAGTGTATAGGGATTCCACCACATATGACACAGATGGGAAGTTTTTTTGAACCCAAGATGAAAAGAAAGGATATAGAACCAGCGTCACTTCTGCCAGTGACATTGTGCTGCTTTATGGAAGGAATGTCTCATGGGAGAAGAAAGCAAGCAAAGAATAAGGCTGCAGAGGAATCAGGGATGGATCCTCAGCTAGTGAAATTCAGATTACCTCTCAAAAGAAGAATTGAGAAACATGGCAAAGTAAATTGAAAGAAAATGGGGGAAGCAAGGGGAAGGGAAAAGAAGAAAGGAATAAGATAGGGTCCAGGCTCTGGAGTAAGACATGCAGGTGAAAGCCCGCTGTGCTCCCATGAGTTGAGGGACCCCCAGGAAAGACTCCAGGACCCCCAACAAGCCCAAGCCTGCCCACAGGTAAGCAGGGGCCCATGGTGGGAGGGATGTAGCCAGCTGGGACGTGGGTGAGTGGAGATGAGGAGGGTCACGTCCCCCGAATCCTATTTGGCCCAGCCCCCCAGGGAGCCACTGGGCTGCTGGTGTATGTGCCAGGCTTGGGGGGGGGGGCACTCACCTGTCCTCTCCTTCAGTGGGGGGAGGAACCCCCCTTAGGCCCCTGAGAACAGTGTGGCACCGGCCGACCCTTCTGCACATGTGCGCAGTTTAAAAAGGGCCCTGCAATGGTAGAAGCTTCAATAGGGTCCCAGCTAAGGAGCGAGATGTGCGGGTGAAAGCCTGCTGCACCCGCATGAGTCCAGAGACCCTCAGGAGAGACCCCAGGATGCCCAGGAACCCCAACTGGCCCCAACTTGCCCACAGTAAGTAGAGGCCCGTGGTGGGAGGGACATAGCCAGCTGGGAAGTGGGTGAGTGGAGACAAGGAGGGTCACACCCCCTCCAGCTCCTACTTCTCCCAGCTCCCCAGGGAGCCACATGCCCATAGACTCACAAACAGGCCGTGCAAACAGGCGTGCTTCTGGGCTCGGCACATGAGTTAGTGTGGGAGTTCATGCAGGTGAGCGGGAGGGCCTGAGGCCCTGCCTGTGAGCCCCCTAGGGTAGGCAGTCCCAGCCACAGCTGGTCTACTAGCGGTATCATGTGGATGGGCATGAGCACAAGGCACCAGTGGCACCATGCAGATGTGGATGGGCACGCACCACACCCCGAGGGTCCACTCAGGGTCTGTGGCTCCCCCATCTGGCACCTCAGAAGTCTCCACCCAGATGAAGCCCGTGGTTCAAGGTTCCACATAGATGGAGACTCTGGCTGTCAGCTGTGGGAGCTGTCTGACCCTTTTTCAGGCTCCTCCAGCCCACTGACCACTACCCTATGCTCCTTATTCATGTGGGCACAAATGACATGACTCAGAATGCTCCCAGCCAGTCATGGAGCACTACAGGGATTTGGGAGTGGGGCTTAAGGGGTTGGGGGCACAGGTGGTGTTTTCATTGATCCTCCCAGTCTCAGGCTACAGGCTGAGGAGGGAGAGGAGGATCAAGGTAATGAACCAAAGACTGCAGCGCTGGTGTCATTGGAAAGGCTTTGGCTTCCATGACCACAGTCTGCTCTTTGGTGAGAGAGGCAGTGAGCTGCTGGGAAGGGATGGCCTCCACCTCTCTCTGCTGGGGAGGAGGCTCTTCTCAGCCAGATGGGCTGACCTGCTCCACCGGGCTTTAAAATAAGCTTGCTAGGGGATGGGGGAACTACCACCGCTGCTGGCCCACTGAGCAACACTTGCAAAGCCAGCAGGCCAAGGCACTTAAGGAAGACCACCCCTGCCTCAGCCCTGGAGTGAGCTGTGGGCAAGGCAAGGGCCCCCAAAGGGATGCTTGCCCGCCTGTACACAAATGCCAGGAGCTTGGGGAATAAACAGGAGGAACTTGTCCTCCTACTTAACACAAATAATTATGGTGTCATAGGGAAAACAGAGACCTGGTGGGACTCCACCCATGACTGGACCACAGGTATAGATGACTATACTCTGTACAGGAGGAATTAAGTGGACAAAAGGGGCGGGAGTGTAGATCTCTGTGTTAAGGAAAGCTATGCATCCCTGCAAGCCAACATTGGCACCCAGGGTGGATGACTGGAGACCCTCTGGGTCAAAATCTGTGGGGAACATGACACAGCAGATGCAATGGTGGGAGTCAACTACAGAGCTCCTACCCAGGACTAAGAGCTTGACCAGGAGTTCACCAGGGAATTGGCTGAAGCCGCATGCTCCTGGTGCATAGTTGTCAAGGGAGACTTCAATTATCCAGGCATTTTGTGGGAAGAGCACTCAGCCAAATCTCAGCGGTTGCAAAGCTCATGTGTGAATGAGCTCTTACGCAGGAAGTCTATGGGGTGACAAAAAGTAAAGCACTGCTTGACGTAGTTCTGGCAATGGGGAATGACCTAATCAGCCACCTAATGATTGAAGGGAAGCTGGGAGACAGTGACGATGAGCTGATCACCTTCAGCATCCACTGTAAAGCTGGCAAGTCAGTCACCAATACAGAAGTCCTTGACTTCAGGAAAGTTGATTTTGACAAGCTCAGGAGGCTTGTCAGTGAGGCCCTAAAGGGTCATAACCCAAAGGGAAGGGAAGTTCAGGATGAGTGGTTGCTCCTCAAAGGAGCAATCCTGGATGCACAAGCAAAGTCTATCCTGTCTCTGAGGAAAGGAAGCAAAAGGGCACAGCAGCCCCCTTGGCTCTCCAGGGAACTAGCAGATCTCCTGAGCCTAAAAAGAAAGACCTACAAAGGATGGAGGATGGGATCCACCTCCAAGGAGGAATACTCTGCACTGGTCTGGACCTGCAGGGAGTGAACCACAAAAGCCAAGGATGCAACGGAACTCCAACTAGCTACAAGCATCAAGGACAATAAAAAGTCCTTTTTTAGATATGTTGGGAGCCAGAGGAAAAGCAAGGGCAACATTGGACCCCTGCTAAACCAGATGGGACAACTGACAACCAATGCCCAGGAAAAAGCAAATTTGCTAAATGGGTACTTTGTGTCAGTCTTTCACCAGTCCCATGGGACACCCCTGCCCATTACGGGACAGGGAGGCCTGGGTGAGGGAGATTCCTTACCCTCCATCAATGCTGACCTTGTCAAGGAACATCTTGAGAGGCTGGATACCTTCAAGTCAGCCGGCCCTGACTGTTTACAGCCCAGGATACTCAAGGAGCTGGATAGCATCATAGCTCAGCCCCCGACATGGATCTTCGAGAACTCCTGGTGCTCTGGTGAAGTGCCCAAAGATTGGAAGAAGACCAATGTGGTGCCTATCTTCAAGAAAGGGAGGAAAGTGGATCCAGCAAACTACAGACCCATCAGCCTGACCTCTATCCTGGGGAAGGTTTTAGAAAAGATTATCAAATTGGCCATTCTTAATAGACTGGCCGATGGCAACATCCTGAGGGATAGCCAGCAGGGGTTTGTTGTGGGTAGGTCTTGCTTGACCAATCTTATTTCCTTTTACAACCAAGTGACCTATCATCTGGGCAAGGGGGAAGAGATTGATGTCATATATCTTGACTTTAAAAAAGCCAATGTGATGATGCAGCTAGCAAAATGAGCAAAATGCTGGCTTCTCAAGCAAACCCCAGGACGTCATTCTCCCATTCTACTTGGCCTTGGTGAGGCTACAGCTGGAGTACTGCATCCAGTTTTGGGCTCCACAATTCAAAAAGGATGTGGAGAAGCAGAGGAGAGCCACGCTCATGATCAGAGGTCAGGAAAATAGACCTTATGATAAGAGGCTGAGAGCTGTGGGACTCTTCAGCCTGGAAAAGCACAGGCTCAGGGGTGATCTGGTGGCCACCTATAAGTTTATCAGGGGTGTTCACAAGGTCAAACAGTCACAAACTCCTCCATGAACATTTCAGGCTAGACATAAGGAAGAACTTTTTTACTGTCCAAGCCCCCACGGTTTGGAATAGACTGCCACAGGAGATGGTTGAACCACCTACTTTGAACGCCTTCAAGACACATTTGGATGTTTATCTTGTTGGGATCCTATGATCCCTGCAGACCTCCTGCCCCTGGGGCAGGGGGCTGGACTCGATCTTCCGAGGTCCTTTCCAGTCCTAATGTCTATATACAAATCTATGAATCTAAGATATAAATAAAAAAGGATGTAGGGATATGAAAGAAAATACATTTTAAAATAACTTCACTGTGCCTTGGAAACACTGGGGGCAGCTACATGTGCTCTTAACTGCAGAATTGACTAATTATCTCTGCAGTAAAGCATTGTCATCTACATGTGTGATGTTATTAAGCCAGAGTAAGCTAATTAACTCCATCATAGGCTAGTACTGCCTGACAAGTACTATCCAAAGTCAGAGTTATTTACTCTGTTGCAATGCAGAACTAGACACTGACAGGGCTGGCTGGGGCATGAGGGTGCTACCTGCTGACTAGTCCTACCCTGTAGCTCCTTTGTGCCTCAGCCCCTCCACACCATACTGATCTAGAGCAGAGCAGCTCTGGGCTGGCAGGATGACCCTGGCAGACCCTTTGCAAGCTGGGGCTGCACCGCCCTAGCTCAACATGCTGCAGTTCTGGGCACATGTAAATGCTGCTCCTGGGGGCAATACATTCTGGGGTAAACTCAGCCAGAGTTTATTCAGGTACACTAGTTTCACATGTAAATATGCCTACTGTGAGCTAAAAGATTTGGAAAGCAGAAGCAGTATGTGAGTCTAGTCTTCAGAATGGTATCTCAAACTTGTCCTGACCTACATCTTCCAAGGCTGGATACTGGAAGCTGATGGAACAGGACTTAATCTTTTACCTTCACCTTCCAACTTTTGGATACCATATTCCCTCCTCAAGATCATAGCCATTCCATCTTTCAGAAAACCATCTCAAGGACTGCAGTTATGCCTAGACCTTGTGCAAAAAGCAGAAGAAGGCTCCTTTTACCTTCCTTTACTTGGCACAACCTCAAAATCTATATTAAAATGGGTATGTCTGAAAGCCCCCCTGGCTCATCAAGGGCGTCCGGGACTGCCTGCTTGCCAAAAAGGCGGCGTACGCCCGGTGGAAGGGGGGTGAAATCTCCAAAGAGGAGTATACCTCCTCTGCTCGGGCCTGTAGGTGAGCTGTTAGGAAGGCCAAGGCGGACATAGAGCTC